>NW_021620939.1:4141372-4175071 GCF_004785775.1 Grammomys surdaster | reverse complement strand
TCTCTCTCTCTCTCTCTCTCTCTCTCTCTCTCTCTCTCTCTCTCTCTCTCATCAATCATACACACACACTTGCTAACATTTTTCTCCTCTCAGATTGGACTTCTAGGGTGTCTGACCTAAGATGCCTTTCAGTGTTTCTGGTTATCCCTGTGAAAGGTAGCAGTGGGCTAACACAGGCACTTCTCACTCTATATCTGTATCCACTAGCTTTGGCTGAGCCTGGGGTGAGATGGAGAAGCCGAGAGGAATCTTCACCAAAAGGAAAAATCCCTTAACTGTCAAATATGACTCATCTTCTGAGACTGCCTTAAAGGAGCCCCAGACTGGCTTTGGGAATTCAGTTTTTATAGATAACCTTCTTAGAGTCACAATGCTTCCTGCTTTATTGCTGGGTGGTGCCATCTTCCCTGATTAGATCCCTTCAGCACCTTCTTAATGGCCCTTGGGTTATGTAACAGCTTCTTTAACATGACACCGAGACTGCAGAATCTTGCCTCTGCTCCTGTCCCTGCTGAAGTGCATCCCTCACACTTGATGCTCCAGCACACAGAGCTTTTCTTCTTCAAGGTGTTTACAGTCTCATTCCTTCCAGTCTCCATTAGAGCTCTGCACACCCCCCTCTGTTCTTAGTCTTCTATTGTTTCATGTCTGGTTCTTTCCTTTGACCAAATTCTATTCATCCTCAGAGTCAGCTTAGCCACCACTTTCTCCAAGAATCCTTCCATAGCCTCTGAGACTGTCCTCCCATAGTTCCCTGAGACTGTCCTCCCATATCCCCTGAGACTGTCCTCCCATATCACCTGAGACTGTCCTCCCATATCCCCTGAGACTGTCCTCCCATATCCCCTGAGACTGTTTTCCCATATCCCCTGAGACTGTTTTCCCATATCACCTGAGACTGTTTTCCCATATCCCCTGAGGCTGTCCTCCCATATCACCTGAGACTGTCCTCCCATATCCCCTGAGACTGTCCTCCCATATCCCCTGAGACTGTCCTCCCATATCACCTGAGACTGTCCTCCCATATCCCCTGAGACTGTCCTCCCATATCCCCTGAGACTGTTTTCCCATATCCCCTGAGACTGTTTTCCCATATCCCTCAAGACTGTCAGGAGTATCACATCAGGCAAAGCTTGATTCATTGCTTGATGCTCTCTCCCAGAAAACTCAGAATTTTCTGATTCTGTCCATCTTACCAATTACGCCACGAATGCTGACACAGAAAGGAATGTGCCTGACCCGCTCATCTTGTCATCCTTGTATAATAATCAGCACACAACAGGCTCCTAAGAAGCAAATGCTTGTTTAATGACAGGATGGACGAGTCAACAGGTAGTGGAGGAATTAATGAATCAATGAATGAGTGAATGAACTAATACATTCATCTGAGATAGGAAACACACAGAGTCCGGATCCCTGGGGGATAACTGTTGTTAATACTTATTCCAGAAAGTTCAGAACCCCACCCCAAAGATAAACAATGCACTTCCTAAAAATCACATTTGAATGTCCAAGAGTTGCATCAGAATTGCTGTGAGATATTGAACACTACTTTCTGCTGGTGTTTTTCAGTTGATTTATCAATAGTTTCTCTTGGATGTTTTTTTCTTGGGGGAATTTCATGCTAAGTAGAGATCAGAGTAATGCGATTTCAGAAATACAGGTGAATCTGCTGTTTGCATGTTGAGAGTCCTGCTTCCTCTGATTGTGCTTTCTGTTTTCTGCTTCTCTGAATAACATTTACCGAGTGGATGAGCCCTTGGGTTCACATGGGTTACCTTTACTAACTAGGACTTGATGCTCTGTTGGTGGTGTCTCTTAACACATTCGGTCACGATGAGTTTTCCAGCTTTGAATTTGGAAAAGGATTCGACTACAGGACTCAGCTGACCATTGGAATGATAGACCTGCGCAAGAAGCTCTCACAGTATCTGGTGAGTTGTCAGTCAGCTCAAGTGTCACAAACCTGTCTGGAATCTCCGTCTTTCCAGACTGCCGCAGTTTGTGTTATTAAGTTAAATGCATGGCATTTAGGATGTTAAGACATGCAGAAGTCTGTAACATTGTATTTTCCCCAGTGTTCTCAAGCATTGTGATTGACATGCCTTTGGTTATTAGTTTAAAAAAAAAGTTTCTTATTAACTGTATTTGGGTTTTGTTATTATGGTAGAAATGTAATATTTCACATCTCAACAATTTGAAGTATACAGTATATGGTTGTGTTAGTTTCTTGTCTTGTAGTTAATTAGATTCCTCCCTTTTATCCGGCCTGTGGGATCATGCTGCAACAGATCATGTTTAGTGTGGGTCTTCTCACCTTAATTAACCTAATCTAGAAAAATCTCTCAGACAGGTCAGGAGGTTTGTTTCCACGGTGATTATAAATGTTATCAAGTTGACAGTCAAGGCTGACCACTGCACTAGCTCGTCTGCACATTGCTGTCCAATAGACCTCTAGGAAGTTTCCATTTTACAAGACTGAAACCCATAAATCCTCAGCTAGCAGTATGACCTCCTTCTGTCCCCTCTCTACAGAGCCCAGCACCCCGACTCTACTTTCTGTTCCTAAAAGTTTCTCTGCTAAGATCCCTGATATTGGCCTCAGACAGCATTTGTCTGCTTGTGAGTGGCTTAGCGTACTGTCCTCAAGGCTCCGCCATGTTGTAGCCCATGACAGGATTCTCTCCTTTGCTGTATTATCTTTATCCATTCTCCTCTCCCCTGACACTTAGGTCACTTCCACCACTTAGCAAAGGTGAATGACACCGTGATGAACATGCATGAGCAAACATCCCTTCAGCATCCGCTGTTCAGCTCTTTTGTGTGTGTACCCACAAATGGGATTGTGGCCTGTGATAACTCTGGTTTTACAGCTTCGGGGAACACATCTATTGCTTTCCATGTTTCACAAGTTCTGATCTTTCCACATCTTCCTGGACACATGATATGTTTAGTTTCCTCCCTTCCTCCTCTATTTCTTCCCTTCCTCTTCTACTTCCTTCTCTCCTTCCTGTCATTTCCCATTGTCTTCTCCCTCACTGCATCCTTTCTTGGAGTATAGCCATCCTACTAGGTATGAGGTAATGCAACATTAATGGTTGTCTGTCTATCTGTCTGCCTGCCTGCCTATCTATGCCTATGTATGTATGTATGTATGTATGTATGTATGTATCTTCTATCTATCTATCTATCTATCTATCTATCTATCTATCTATCTATCGACTGAGTCTCACCATGTATCTCTAACTCTCCTGGAACTCTCCATGTAGACCAGGCTAGCCTGAAGTCACAATGCTCTACCTGTCTCTGAAACCCGACCACCCTAGTGCCTTAAGGTTTTGATTTGCTCATAACATCATAATTTGTTTTATTTATTCTACCCTTCCTCCTGTTATCATATCACTGAATACCTAGGGTATTAACAGATCAACCAGCCCCTAATGCCATTAAACAGCTCCCAATAATTTACACAATAGAAATTCTAAGAGATTGTCAAATAGGAATCAATATGTCTCAAGTTAACTTGGCTTGTGGCCATGCATATGCTTGGTGCCCCTTCCATTAGCTGAGGTTGTTTCCTTGAGTGGAGACGCTGCCCACACCATTTGTTGGCCTGGTGTTCTCTCTAGTTTAAGTCATGAAGTCCCGTTATTGCTTGCACCCCTCCCCAGAGGCAGAGCCTGGGTCTGTAGGTAGCTTATGATGTGTCTGAATAGGGTTCTTATGTAAGAAGACCCCTGATGATTGTGGCTCATTCATCTCACTTTGCTTTCTTTAACTTTTTTCTCTCTTTCTCCAGGGAAATATCGCAGAAAGGGCTTGCTGCTGTACATTTTGTAAATGTTCTGGGATTCCAGGACCTCATGGAACCCGGGGACTCCAGGCCTCAAAGGTGCTGTTTGGTTGTGATTCTTTTTTGTCTAACATGCTTTGCTTTGTTGTGAGCAGGGCTGAAATGCAACAGTTGAATTTGCAACCTTTGCTCCATATAATGTAATTGCCTTGGGCATTTTCTGTAATTTCCACAGTGTAGGAGTGGAATCAGAAGGGCTCGCTCTGGGCACAGACCCCGAGAACCACTCCCCCGTTCTCTTCCATATCTCTAGTGAGGTTGTTTCGGGGATTTGCAATTTATACTTTCTAATTCTTCTTTAGACAGTCTGAAAGTGTTAAAATAGTGGAGAGGGTTGTGGGTTTCCAACAGTAAATGAGACTGAGCTGCAAAAATAAAAGACAGGATTATAGAAGATCAATTACAGCAATAGCACCATGGCACTTTCAGTGGAAGACTGTGTCAACACAGACAAATGAACCACATTCATTAAAAACATGAATGAATGTTTACCTACATTGTATTGACCACAGAAAGTAGAAAAGACGAGGCAGGAGAATATATAGGTAGGTTATATATGTAGGAGGATATATAGGTAGGGTTACATATGCAGGAGAATATATAGGTAGGTTATACATATAGGAGAATATATAGATAGGGTTACATACGTAGGAGAATATGTAGGTAGGTTATATATGTAGGAGAATATATAGATAGGGTTACATACGTAGGAGAATATGTAGGTAGGTTATATATGCAGGAGAATATATAGGTAGGTTACTAAAGTGAGGCTGTTCTATCTGAGAATGTATATTTCAGCAGTGGTGTATCTTTAAAGTTCAGAAAGTCTTATCCTAAGTGTTAACAGTGCACCCCTGAGGTGGGCTAGGGTAGTGGGTTCTGGGTGCTTGTGATGGGGTGGCCCTGGGACTGGCAATGTTCCAATTCTTGGCTGGGTGATGACTGCACAGACGCCACATAGAATTATTGCACATACCTCACTGAAACAACGAAACTGCACCTATATTCACTGCATATGCATTTTCAAATGGATTTTAGGTATCACGATAAAGGAACTTTTTACGATAAAAGTATTTTCATTTTAACAAATTTAGCCTTCATTTCTTCCCCTCAATATTTCAAAAAAGACTTAAATTATTTATTTTGGAGGGGTGGGGGTGGGGTCACCACTATGCAGTGATGCACCTGTGGAGATCAGGGGACAACTTGCAGTAACTGGATCTCTCCTTCCACTTGTGAGTTCTGGGGATGGATCACAGGTCACCAGGCTTGGCAACAAACCTCTTTACCCACTGAGCCTTCTCTTCAGTCCAAACAGATCGATTATAATACTTGCCGAGGATTTCTGCTTTGTCCATCCGTGTGGAAGGAATGTATACAGAATGTTTTGCAGAATTGTGACACTCTGTTTATTCAACTCTCTCCTCTTGCATGTCAGTAGAGATGCGCTCTGGGGTACATCTGTCTTGGGGGTAGGGAAAGCAAATCTCAGCAGATCTTTGTTGCAGGTAAGCCAAGCTGCTAACTGTGGCCCGCAGAGAAGTGACTTAGTTTAAAGATGGCTCTTATTGAAGCAGAAGAGAGTCAGATGAGCCCTTTGTAGGTGCTTTTGATTTGTCAAGCATGGAGCTGGAAGGGTGGCTCAGATGCTTGCCAGAGTTCAGTTCCCACATCCACATCAGGATGCTAGTAACCTGTAACTCCAGCTCCAGGGCCCTCCTCTGAATTGCACATGCTCCTGCACTCATGCACACATGTGCAAACACACACACACACACACACACACACACAAACATGTATACACACATACACTCACACACACACCACACACAAATATGCATATATACACAATACATACATACATACATACACCCACACACATGTGTGCTCACACACATACACACACATGCACACACACCTGCACACAGTCTTATAGTTGGTAATTTTGTGAAGAAACACCATGATGAAAAGCAACTTGAGGGAAGCATTTTTTTGGCTTAGACTTTCATATTACTGTTTACCACTGAAGGAAGTCAGAACATGAACAGGCAGGAACATGGAGTGGTGCTGCTTACGGGCTTGCTTCTCTTGGGTTCCTGGGCCTACTTTTCTTATGAAACCTAGGACCACCAGCCCAGGGTGGCACCACCCACAGGGGCTGGGCCTTTCCCTATCAATCACCAATTAAGAAAATGCCCTCCAGGCTTGCCTATGGCCTGATCTTAGGGAAGCATTTTCTCAATTGAGGCTCCCTGCTCTTTGACAATTCTAGCTTGTGTCAAGTTGACATTAAAACCTGCCAGCACATACATAAAATAATAAAAATACAGATTAAAAACTGATGACCACAGATAAAAGAGTGGCCCCTCACCCATCACCAGAAGGATCTCTTTCTGCTGAGGGGCTTCAGAGATGAGGCCAAGGAAAAGGCCAGCTGCAGATGTTGGATTCTTTGCAACTCATGGCCTTATTGGCACAAAGTCCGTCCAATGTTCAAGGAAGGGCCTAGCCTGGAATGCCTAATGACTTCCTTCATGAGTTTGAACTGACAAAGGATGGTTTAATGGCCTTCTCTCTTTCCTCCTAGGGTTCTTCAGGTCTGAAAGGCAGCAGAGGACACAGGGGAGAGGATGGAGATCCTGTAAGTCAGCACTGCCCCAACCTCCCCATGAACCCACACTTACTGATTTTCTTTGTTATGAAAAGCTTTATGGGGTAGAGGAGGTGTGTGTGTGTGTTTTCTTTTTTAAATAGTGCTGTGGAGGAAGGGGCTGCTTTTCTTCCCCTTCATTAACTTTAAGCTGTGGACAGGAACAGCTCACATATCAGGGACTGAATTGTTGTTGTTTTTAAATCAATGCTGGGGGCCTGGAATTCTCCTCTGCATCTCTAAACAGGATGTAGCAGATTATCTGCTAGGGAGCTCCTTTTAGGCTCATGTCCTTCCAAGGATAGGAAGTGGGTAGGCTGTCCCCAAGAGCGTGACTTTCGTGACTGAACACTGCCCAGAGGTTTGGAAGCCTCAATATTTGACTCTAAAACCAGAGCTCTCACTTGGCCTGTCATCCTTGAGCAGAATGTGGAGAGACTGAAGCCCCTTGGGTGGCTTTGCTAGTCATGGGGAGTGCTCAGCTCATGTCTATAATGCTTAAAGGCTCAGGCTCTGAAATGAGACTTCCAAGGACTGGCCTATAAGCAAGGCCTTGACCAGGACGTTTAGCTTTCTGATAATTTTTCTAGGACTCAAGGCCAGCCTAGCTTACTTGGAAAGGATCTCTAAGGTAATCTATTCCCTGGCTCACTTTGTACCCCATGGAGTCTCTCAAACCCTGCCAAGCTAGTATCCACATGCCTTTGTGTGTGGTGAGTCACCTCTCTGCCTTGCTGAGGGCCCAGAGCAGGCTGAAAGTTCAGGCCATGGGGAAGAGTGAAGCCCGAGGTCCTCTCAGCCCTGTGGCTGTGGGTAACAACCTTGAGGTTGTGGAGGTAGGGCCTGCTCCATCTTCAGAGGAAAGGAAGCAAGACAGATGAAAGAGGGATAACTTGCCCCTTCCCTCATGCAGAAGCTGTGTTAGATAGTTTTCTTGTTCTTCTAAAAAAAAAAAAACCAGCAAAGTCATCTTAAGAAAGGAGATCATCACAGTGGTTAAGTCACAGGGCAGGAGCCTGAGGCATCTGGTTACATTGCATCCACAGTCAGGAAGCTGAGAGGGATGAGAGAGCTCTTGCTGATGCCCCCTCCTCCAAATAGCCTCTTCTCCAGATAGCCTCCCTTCTCTAGGCAGCCCTTCCTCCAGATAGGTTTCTTTTTTTTAATGCAACCCAGGACCCACATCCATGAAGTGTTATCTCATGGTGTGATATCTTAGGGTGGGATTTTTGTGTGTGTGTGTGTTTTTGTTTTTTAAAACTTAAACTAATCAAGAATATTCCTTACAGGCCTACTCACAGCCTATAACTTAATCTACCTAATCCATCACATACTGGTCCCAGGTCCCAGAGACAGTGGGTCCCCACACTTAAGTAGCACATGGTTGTTTTCTCTAGATGTGTTTAACTCTGGCTCTTGGCTGTTTCTAAATATTTCCTGGGGAAATTAGGGTTAATGAGAAACATATTGACCTTATATATTCTTCTTGTGTGGATAGTCTGACTTTGGACAGACCTATACTGTGAGGAATGGCTGTGTGTGTGTGTCTGTGTGTCTGTGTGTTGTGTGTGTTTGTGTGTATGTTTACATATGTGTGTGTATCTGTGTGTGTGTCTCTCTCTCTGTGTTTGTGTGTATGTTTATGTATGTGTGTATCTGTGTATGTGTGTGTGCATGCCAGAGGTCAACCACAGGTATTGTTTCTCAGAAGCAATCTACTTTATTTTATTCAGTTTTTTGAGATGGGGTTTATCTGTGTAGCCCTGGCTGTCCTTGAAGTCACTCTGTAGACCAGGCTGACCTCAAACTCAGAGATCTCTGCCTCCCAAGTGCTGGAGTTAAACATATGTACCACGACCACCTGGCCTGCACTTTATTATTATTTTTTTTAAGACAGGGTCTCTCACTGACATGGAGTTTCTGGATCTGGATAGGCCAGCCAGCAAGAAGAACTGGCTTCCACTGTCTCTGTGCCCTGTTCCCAGAGCTGGGATTAAACACATACCACCATTCTTGGATTCTTAAAATGTGGGTTCTGAGATTAAACTCAGATCCTTACTCATACAGAGAAAGCACACTCCCAACTGATGCCTCCCCCAGCCCCAGGACAGGCTCTTCTGCCTTTGTGCTCTGTTCGCAGTAATTTGTCTCCCTCTCTGTTTCCATCAGCTCTCGCCTTGGGCACTGATCTGCTTTTCTGTGGCAGCAGTGCTGACTTCCCCAGGGTAGCATCAGGGCCCTGGGCATGATATCATGGGATCACTGAGCAATTAAAACTGTGGCCAGAAGGCAAAGTAACTTCTGAGCCTTAGACTGCACTGTCTGATGAGAGGGTAAAGCAGCAGTGCTCACCATCAACCCATCTGTGACTCATGAGGGAACGAAGCCTGAAGGCTGACAGGGAAAGAGTGTGAGGAGCCGGAGGACCGACCGCAGGAGGAATCGCTTTGTCTCAAGTTGGAGCTGTCTGTGCTCCAAGAGCAAACAGCTGACAACTTGTGGCAAAAGTATAACTTTGGATATATGTTTGGATTCACTTCTTAGGGAAGACGAGGAGAAATTGGGCTTCAAGGAGACAGAGGAATCATGGGATGCCCGGGGACTCGAGGTCAAAAGGTAAGCCTCCACTGGGCGCCTCTTTCTCACTTCACCAAGACAACTTCCTGTCTCCTCCCATTTTCTCAATTGCTATCTCTTTCCCATCTCCTCTTCCTCTTCTGTTTGTAGATGAGTTTCCAACATCATTTAATTCCGCTTGTAACCTTTATCTGGGTGTGTGGGCAGAAGTAATCAGAAAGATAATGCAAGACAACACTCTCAAGGGAGACCTCTGCTTCCCGCTGCAGAGTTAGAATCCCATTCCGCCTGGGATCCTGCAGTGACAGATGTTCAATCTTTTGCAGGGAGTCAAAGGATTTTCGGGAGCTCAGGTACTGTATCTCCATCTCAGGCAAGTTTGACCTCCTACCTCGGATTCATTTCCTAGCAAGCACGTCAGAGACCTCCTGGCTGCTTTAGTATTGTTGCCAGCTCTACTGACTGCTGACTCTTGTCGTCCCTCAGGGAGAACACGGAGAGGATGGGCTTGACGGACTGGATGGGGAAGACGTGAGCCTCCTGTCTCTTCTTTTTTGAGTTCTAATGAAGCCATTCTGAGGCTCACTGTTCTAAATGAGATTTTGTCTTATGTTTGTTTAGGGATTTTACGGATTTCGTGGGGGAAAGGGACAAAAAGGTGACCCTGGCTCTCAGGTAACTTTTCAATAATTACGTAGTCCTGGTGACAGATCCTGCCTTGTTTGGCTGTGCTGGCAGTTGGGGATAAAATTGACAGTGAACTTCTCCACCATCTTAGTTACCTTTCTTCTGGCTGTGACCAAATGCCTGGTATCACCCAGAAGCTCCCAGGAAATGACTTAAGGGAGGAAGTGTATTTTGGCTCACCGTTCAAAGGAATACAGTTTATTTTGGTGGGGAAAGCACGGTGGTTGGAGGGTCCTGGTGCATGGACTGACTAGGAAACAGAGGGGACAACCAATGCTCTGCCCTTTCTTCCTATTCCTATTTTACTTAGCCAAGGACCCCAGCCCATGGGGAGGTGGCATCCACAGTCAGGGTAGGTCTGGTCTTCTCAGCTTAAACCTTTTGGGATTGGCCAGCAACCCTCAGAGACACTCCTAAAGGTATGTCTTATAGGGTCCTCAATGTTTCTTAAACTCAATCATGTTGACAAAATTAGCCATCCCAGTCACATAATGAAAGTCCATTGCCAACAAACAAGATGACACTTTTCTGTTTGGGGCACACGGACTACTGTATTAGTTCTTTTTCTGATGCCATGATAAAAATTCCTTGGCCAAAAGCAACTTAAGGAAGTAAAGGCTTTGTTTTAGCTTATGGTTCCAGAAAGACCGGGTCCTCATGTGGTGGAGAAGGCCTGCATGGCAGCCAGCAGGAAGCTGACTGATCATATTCATTCATATACAGGAAAGACAGGGGCATGGGAAACAGGGCAAGACCATAAACGCTCAAAGGCAGCCTCCAGTGATGTGCTCCAGCAAGGCTCCACCTTCTAAAGGAACCTCCCCAAGCAGTGCCACTAACTGGGGTGGGGCCAAGAGCTCAGATATATGAGCCTCTGGGGGCAAGTTTCTTATTCAAGCCACCGTGTCTACTATGCGAGCTCCAAGAATGTCCAGCTAGGACAGTTCACTGTGCGAGGTCTTTCTGCAGTTCTGCTTTTCAGAGGTCTGTAAGTGAACATGTTTAGCTATTACTGGCCTTTGTATTCTTTCCTAACATCAAAACCAAAGAGAATGGAAAAAGTCAGTGTGGGCATCTTTGGAGTTATAAATCATAGTGAAATACTTTGCTTATTTTAAATTCATCCCCACAGTTAGCTCTACCTTTATGTTCTGACCCATTTATTTATCAAATATTTTTGAGCATCTCTAATATACCAGATACAGAATTATTTGTCAAGGATCCAGAGATGTGGGTGGACCACATGCCATCTTCACCCTCAAGGGTCCCATAAGACACAGAAATGGCTAGGACGAGTCAGCTTGAAGGTGGGGGTGTCAAGGAAGTTTCCTTGAAACCAGGAATGAACTGCAGGTAGCAAGGCATAGATGTGGAGGAGGAACATTCTAGATCGAGGGTAAGCAAGCACCTGCTGTTGAGGGAACTGCCAGTTGCTCTGCCTGGAAGGAACAGAGTTCAGGTGGAGGAAGATGGATTTCAATAGGTTGTAAGAAGAGAGTTGGACAGGTCCAGTGAGCCAAGAGGGTGTGTGTGTATATGCGTGTGTGCACTTGCATGTGTGCATAAGTGTATGTATGTGTGCATGCATGCTTGCTTGTGTGCGTGTGCATGCACAGAAGGGTTTAAACAGAAAGCAATCAAATTTCTGTTTCAGAAATATTACTGGGAAGTAGTTCAGGGACTGTTGGAGTTGCCATGGATATAAGCAAGACTTAGGGGTAGGGCTGTAGTGATTGAGGCGAGATGGGATGATGAAGCTTTGACACACAGCAGTCATAAAAAGAACAGGCACATGATATATTAGTACATCCAGGGACCAGCCAGACGAGGCAATGTTGGTGCAAGAAGCCACCCTCAGGTTATTCAGAGTAAAGCCTGCCTTCCTGTTGCTCCTTAGAAACCTCTGTTGTCCCACTGTAACCCTGGCTTAGGGATATAGGGCAGCAGAAACTGGGGAATCAGTCAGAATGCATCCAGGGACCCACGTGTGGGTAAATTTCACTGGAAAGTTGTTTGAGGTGACAGTAGAAAACCCCTGGTGAGCTTTCTTCTGGAGAACAGAAGTGCTAAACTTGCTAGACAGTCCAACTAGGACAGCCAATGTCCATTTGTGACTACTCAAATTTAAATTCATTGAAATAAAAAAATTCCACCCTCTGTCTCACTAGCCACAGTTCAAGTGCTGCATAGCCAGAGATGGCGAGGGGAACAGGCATTTTTCCCAACTGCTGAACGTCCCATTGCACAAACCTGTGCTGCTCGACCACGAGAAGGTTTCCTGTTTCTTAGGCTGGCCATGGCTTAAACTTGAACCTGGGCAGTCTAAGGGCACCTGGGGGAGGCAGAAAACCAGGAATTATTTTACCCGATTGGTTATCCTCTCTAAGTGTACTGCTTGGCATTTAATGCCATTATAAAAGCCGCTTACAGGGTAACACAGAGGCTCATTTTGTTCTGTCTGTTTGTCCATCCATCCATCCATCCATCCATCCATCCATCCATCCATTTTTTTCAGGGCCACCCAGGTTCCAGAGGTGCTCCTGGGGAAGATGGCGAGAAGGGCTTCCCAGGGGATCCTGTAAGTTACTAGATCCTACTTAGCTCTAAATTTTATCTTGGCACAATTCAGCTCCCGTTCTTCTTACTGATTTCCTCTGAAGTACAGGCAAGGGCTGGCCTTGGGAGCTGGGCAGGAACTGTTTGTCACCTGGGGATTTCTTATTTGGGGGAAAATCTATCCAAATCTGACCTGGACTGATTATTTTAAAGGCTTAGAGCGGGGATCTAAACTTCCACTGCATGGATTCTCACAGTGTGTTGAGACTTCCAACTTATTATCGTGAAAGCTTCCTTTGTTTCATTTGTCAGATAGACATTGCGTCCCAGAGCTTGGTTATTCATGGTTTGCTTGTGGGTTTAACAGCACTGGGATTCACACCCAGGTCCCTGTGCCTGGTGCGCAAGCACTGTACCACAGACCCATATCCCTAGTAAGAGACTCTCTTGCAGACTCAATTACAGGAGGCTTTCATTCCACATCTGAGGGACTGGCTCGGCAGTGTTTGGGCCAGTGCTTCAGTGAAGCCATATTACAGGAAAGTCACTGAACAACATGGACTCTGAGAACACTGCATCAGTCACCAAATCGCCCTCATCTGGAGCAGATGTTATTTTTAAGAGTTTCAAGTTGGAGATTTTTCTTATACTTCATCCATTAGCTTGAATTAGCCCAGTGGTCCTCAACCTTCCTAATGTTTCTATCCTTTAATACTTCTCCCCATGTTGTGGTGACCCCCAATCATAAAATTATTTTTGTTGCTACTTAATAACTGTAATTTTGCTACTACTATGAACTGTAATGTAAATATATTTGGAGATGGAGATTTGCCAAAGGGGTCATGACTCCCCAGGTTGAGACTGCTGAAGCCCACCTAACTCTTAAATATTATACTATTAAAAAAAAGGGTCTAGTGGCACCGTCCTTGAATTCCAGTTGTATAGGTCACTGATACAGGAGCATCTCAAGTTCAAGGCAGCCTGAACAACTTAGTGAGACCCCATCTCAAAAATCTGTCACTGACAGAAATTTTGCCTGATGTGTTCTAAGCCCTGGGTTTAATCCCATGTACCACACAAGGAAAAGAAAAAAAGAAAAAAAAAGAGGAAGAAATAGAAAAAGGAAGCCTGATGGGGCACACACATGTAATCCTAGAACTTAAAAGGCTGACGCAAGCCGATAGCTGTGAGCTCAAGGCCAGCCTGGGCTCTGCAACCATGAGTTCAAGGCCAGCCTGGGCTCTATAACAAGGCTTTGTGTCTAAACTGATGAATTAACTCCCTCACTCTGGTGTTTCTGGTCTCTAATCATTTCTGAAATCATCTCCTAGGGTAACCCAGGACGAGACAGCGACATGAAAGGCCGGAAGGGCACCAAAGGAGAACGAGGAAGACAAGTAATTGGATCTATGTTACGTAGATAAGTTGACTGATTTTGTTGTTGAGCTAAGTAAGTTTAGTGAGGTGTATGAACAAACACCCACCAAGTCATCTATAGATAGAAGAAAATAAGAAGGTGTGTCTGAAGTAGGCTATACATTTGAGGGACGGTATTAATATTCTGGGAAATGATAATATACCTCACTTGTCACCATTTATTTACAGCATGTTGCTACCCCTATCCTGGTCCTTGTTGCCCATCTTACCAACACTGTCCTCTACAGACTGGTTCCAGCATGACTCCCTTATTCTGCTCTCTTAATGACATTTGATATTTCACGCTGACAGCTTTATAACCTACTCAGGACTTATAACCTGCTTTTGACTTACAGCTTTGGGAAATTATTGTGTTTCTAGGGGAGAACTGGTCAGGAGGGGACAAATGGCAGTCCCAGCTCCAGAGGAAGCAGGGTGAGTACATCCCAGATATTTCTCTCCATCCTTATCACTTGTGATAGACACAGGGACGTGGAGACAGCAGATCTGTGCCTGGAAGGTACATTTGCAGGCATTCTAAAATCTCAATGCTACTCACCTTTTGGGCCTGAGAATTCTTTCTTATGGAGGACTGTCTTGCAATGCTCCCAAGTTCTGCTCATCTGCTTACCCATTTGTAACACCCAAAAATGTCTTTTCAGATACTGCCAAATGTCTTCAGCTGCTGGTTGTGGGAGGCAAAATCATCTGTGGCTAAGAGACACCATTCTCCTGTCTGCTTTAGCCCTTTAACCTTCAAGATGTTTCTGAATGCCTTTGAAGAGAGCTGATACCTTGAACACACACACTCTCCTCTCCTAACTTAGCTTTGGGAGCTGTGCCAGAACATTATGGACAGGGTGGACGTAATCTCAAGGTCTTTACACATTGACAGTAGGAAGAGAGAACAGGAGTGGCTTCTTCCTGAATGGAATCGCAAACCCTGGCTGTTAGGGCCAACATTGGCAGACAATGGAAGCCCTGGGATAGCTTATATAGCATCTCATGATATCAATCCTACCTCCCCCCAAATAGGACATTAGATTTTCCTCAATTTTTAAGAACCAACCAAGAAACCACATTACCTTTTGTGGATTACTGAAGTTAGAGATGATAGGAAGAGAAGAGTCCTGTCACATACCCCTGGCTGACCTGGAAGTCACTATGAATAGACCAGGCTGGCCTAGATTTCACCTTGTAGATCAGGCTAGCCTCAAACTGACAGAAAATCCTCCTCCTACCCCTGCCTCCTGTGTGCTGGGATTATAGGTGTCCCCACCACAACCGGCCCAGAAATTATATTTGTGTTGAAAGCTCCTCTGTTTCATACTCAGCATGGACATGATCACAGTGAAGAATGTTCAGAGTCCTGGGTTTCACCCTAATTTGTTTGGAGGAAATGAAAATACTTGGCTTTCTTTTCTGAGTGTTGGATGGTTCTCATCCCTTGAAGGCAGCAGCCTGCTGCCCTTTTTCCTGGGAACAGAGACTGCATCCTAGCCCATCTTGCCTTTGTTTATCCTGAATAGCAAAGATCCTAAGCCAGAGGGCTGGGCTTCCCAAGCTTCTGGGACCATTCCCTAGGATTGTGCTTTCCAGACTCAAGTGGATTAAGATTTGATTGTGGGAAGGCAGCAGAGCCATGAGATGAGCTAAGTGTTATGAATCTTAGAGATAAATATATCTATTGGCTCAAGAGAAAAAGGATTTAGTTTGAAATAGGTTCATAGTTGACACATAAATCATGCACTTTAAAAACAGAGCTGTTGGGGAGTAGGTAGAGATTAATCCTTGGACATAGTCTGTACCTTTTAAATCACTATAAGGACAGAAGGACCTCAGCTTCATCTCTATATTCTATGAACTATTTCCCTGCTTTACAATTTCTTTTCTTTGGAATTAAATAAGGCAACATTCATATTCATGTTCATTACCAAGCAACCTGGGGCTTTTCTACCCTCTCCCCCATGTTTCCAATGTAGGCCAGAATTCTGTCGTGAGATTCAGAGCATCTTAAGTGGATAATGGATTGTAAACAACACACCCCAACCCCAGGCATGGGTTCCCTGTGTGACTGAACTTCAACCTACATAAATTAATCATCACAACAGCTGTTACTAAAACAATGGCTCAATATAATGACAACCACACAGGAAGCCACATTTCAGACCCAAGGCCTTCGGTGGCCACATGTAAAGAGTCTTTATAACATTTGTACTTCTAACGTATCATCTGTTTTGTAGCAGACCCTCATCTAATCACTTTTAAATACTCATTTCGATAAAGCCCATAAGACACCTGCCAGGTGGATTATATCATCATATCCACATTAGACACAGACAAATCAAGGAGACCTGAGTAACCTGCCCTAGGTCACAATATCTAGTAAGTGACTGAGCTGGGATTTGAGTTCAGACGCTCTCACTTTAGAGTCTATGCTCCTAATGACTATGTGAAGCTTAGTGTACATTTTCTTTGAGCCACCTAGGCTTTAAATAGTGAGGCTGAAGGCAAGAGAGTGTGATACTTTTAAGGCTGTGCCTCTTAGGACAATGTTGTACAAAAACAATTACACAAAATAAATATTCTTCCTTTCAGCCTTTCTTCTCTACAATCCCCATCCTTTTTTGAGAGAAAGGGTCTCTTTCATCCTGTAGCTCAAGCTGGTCTTGAACTCGAGGTCTTTGTGCCTTGGCCTGCCAAGTGATTCGATTATAGGCATGTACCATTGTGACCAGCTTATCCTTACTTTTGTTTTTCACATGTGTGTGCATGTGTGTGCATGTGTGTGCATGTGTGTGTATATGTGCACTTGCATCCAGGTGCCCATGGAGGCCAGAAGAGGAAGTTGAGTTACAGGTAGTTGTGAACCCCCTGGAGTGGGTCCTCTGCAAGAGCAGCAAACACATGTACCTGGGAAGACCCCACACTAGCCCTTTTCCTTGCTTTCTGATGGGAACAGAATGTGAAATTATGCCAACAATATCCACCTTCAATGGCTTTTCAATCTTTTCCATTTTCCTACGTCAAAAGCATTAACTAGTCATATCCAGAGACAAGACAGCTGTTGAGTTACTAAGGATAACTTCTCCCCAAAGGCTATTTTAAAAATTTAATACCTGATGGAGAGGATAGTTGGGTGATTTAACCTAAGGAATTGTAGGAGGTGGGCAACTCAGAGAAAATGGCAGTTCTGAAACAACTCCTTCATAATAATTGAATAAATGCAATTGTTTAACATATTTGTGGTTGGTTTTCACAATACAATACAAGTTGGTGATTGGGAGTGTTCCACAGCTTCTTCAATGAGATTAATGGCAGCGGATTTTTATCTCTGTAGAGGGGGGAAAATAAGTTAGGATCTGGGGTCCAAGGCATAGTCCCTCTTGGCTCTCCTCTGTTCCTGGAGCTTGCACTGGTGACATGAACTGACTCTCAGATAAGGCAGACAGAGCTGAGGGACCAGCCTGGCTTTATTGTGATAAACTTGGTCAGTAGCATCTAGATCACACAAAGAAGCAGCTATACCTCAAGGGATTCTCCAGAGCCAAACTTTGCTAGGCTCACGTGATGCACCGAGTGACATACTGCAGTGTCTAGAAATTTTATTTTTCCCTCTGCTCAGCACACAGTGCTTCAGGGGTTTGCAGGGAAGAAGATAGTTCTTCAGGGTGATTTGGACCTCTAGATAGCCCATTGGATAACCATCAGAGAGTATCAGACTGGGGCGGAGGCTGTAGTGACTTTTACATTGGGTTGCCATCAATCCCCTAAATGTTAATATGATTAAAATACCCAATGGGAAACCTGCCCTGCCAAGGCTCCCAGAGAATTCTCTATGAGCAAGGAATGGGAAAGCCTGGTTTGCCTTAGGGACCGTCCTTTTGTCTAGGCATACTGACTGATGCTTTGCCTTTGGTGTTTCAGGGAATGGAAGGCTGGAGGGGGCCCCAGGGTCCTTCAGTAAGTATTCTTTTCATTTTTTGTTCTTTGTGGTAGGGGACTGTGAACATGTCTTCTATGTAGGTGGTGCTGGGTAAATAGCATTTGACAGGATGTTGTAAGGATGCCCAGTCCTGGACATGAACCCCACTGACTAGTGGGAAACACAAGCAGCTATCTAGCTAGTTTCCAGAAATAGGACAGGCTCAACTATGGAAAATCTCCCTCAGAAACACCTCCCAACAAACAAACAGAACACGAGCAGCCCTAGCTATCACACCCTTGATTGACTTTCACATGCATTGGGAACCAGCATGAAAGAAGGTAAAATTCTTGCTGCTTCTTAGCTTTCACTCAAGTTATTATTATTAGTTATATATTCCAGGTATCCCTTCTATGTTTTCTTTTTCTTTTAATTCTGATTTTAATTAGCATGCTAAATATTTGATATCATTATGGCATTTTCAAACAAAATTTGTGTCTTACTGTTTTATTGCCGTGAATAGACACTGTAACAAAGGCAGCTTATAAAGGAAATCATTTGATTGGAGACTTGCTTGTAGTTTCAGAAGGTTGGTGCTATAACAGTAGCTAAGAGCTTCTTCCTGATCGTAAGGCAGCAGGCAGAGAGAGGGTGAGACTGGGTCTGGGGTGGGTTTTAGAAACCTCAAAGCCCACCCCCAGTGACACACTTCCTTCAACAAGGCCACACCTCCTAATCCTTCCCAAACAGTTTTCTCATGTGGGAAGCAAACATTCAAACATATGAGTGAGTCTCTGTGGCCATTCTCATTCAAACCACCACAGTATGTTTGAGTTTATCCTATGTACCCCTATCTTTATGATAATTAGAAACATACTTGAGTTCATTCTTGACATTAGGAACAATAAGATCCCAGGCTGTGTAAGGGGTGAGCCTGGCAGACAAAACAAATGATCTATGGGAACCATGCAGAGAAAATCTTAATACTGAAAACTCTTGTTCATTAGGGGCAAGCAGGAAACCCGGGGCCTCAAGGTGCACAGGGACCTGAAGGACTACAAGGCCCACAGGTATGCTGGGTGTTTCATAAACGTGGGCAAATACTGTGGAGTCATTCTGTTTATAAGAAGGCAGGCAGCTCAGTACAAAAGCACACAACCGAGGGGCTGGAAAGTTGACTCTGTGGTTAAGAGCACAAATACTTTGCCGTGAACCAGAGTTTGACATCTAACACCCAGGTTGGGTGACTCACAACAGCCTATGACTGCAGCTCCAGAGGATCTGATAACCTCTTCTGGCCTCCTTGAGTTCCTGCACTTAAGTGTATAGACACAGACACACGGACACACACATATACACACACACATACACACACAATTAAAAATAAATAATAGCAATTTAAAAAAATATATGCAACTGGTAAAATATCAATCTGCAGACATACATTACCATGTGCATTTCCCATTGTGGGAGATAATTCTGAATTTTGATTTTGTTCCATCATAGCTGTTCCAACATTTGCAGCTCATATAATGACCCTTGAGAGGGGAAGAGTGCACTCTGTGCTCACATTGCATTGTGCCTAGGTACTGGTAAGAATGAAAAACTAACAGCTCAATAATATATTATTATTATTTTACATTGAGCTGCCAGCAGTCTCCAAATGCCATTGGTGGTACAGATGTCAGAGGTGAGGGCATCTGTCTTCTCTGCCTGGAAGAAGCCATGACTATCCCTTGAGGCTGGCTTTGTCCTACCTGGGTGTTGTCATTGTGTGAATCTCACTATGTGTTAAGCTCACTCTAAACCTGGACTTGTTGAAAGAGTCTATGTAGAAAAGACCATTTTAAGGCATTTCAAGGACCTCATTTTTCTTCGAGAAAATTCCAGATTATTAACTCTAAATGAATTTGGATATTCTTGATTTTTTCTGAGATCTAGTACATTTGCCAGGTTGAGTAACTATAGGATCAGCCTAGACCTGCCCAGATCCTTTTGGGGCTGAGTGTGAGATGGCAGTCATTTCAGATGCTCTGGGATCCTTGGATACTAGTGGCCTTGAGGCTCACTTGGTGATTTTCTGCTAAGCAGGGGCCATTTTAATTCTAGTCCCCCCAGCTATGCAAGAGAACTCTGTGAGACCCACACATAAAATATGGTTAAGAGATAAACTTTCATTCAGCCAGCAGACATCTGCCACTGTGTGTTCTTTAGCACCAACTTGAAACTACCATTTCCTGTATTCTACACAATACATTCTCTGTATTGAGAAAGCACCTTGGTCCAGTGAACCGTCAATAAAACACATTCAATGGTTGTTTGTGTGTCTCTTTCTTCGTGGGTTTATTTTTTCCCTTTTGATCTGTTTTTATGTCTCTCTGTAAAAGAAGGATGAGACTCTTTTGCCAAGGCAGAGAATCCCTTAATAAGATCTGTGCCACTGTGTCTGGGCTTGTCTGCAGTAATTCTTCTAAAAAGGACCTTCATCTTGCAACAGTAAGGTTGCTTGAAGGTGTAGACCATCGCTCTGTCTCCATGGGGATGTTTCAAAAGCATCTACTAAGAGAGTGGGTTTCATTGACATCACAGCACATCAGTTTTTGTTGTTGTCTTGTTTTTTGTTTTCCCAACAAAAAGGGGTCAAGTGGAAATCGTGGTGGGAAAGGAGACAAAGGAAGTCAAGGGTATCAGGGACCTCAGGTGAGTGACCTGAAGACATTAGGGCCAATGTCTTTAGTTTGTTCTTAACTCCAAAATGCCCAAATGTGTAGTATATTTTATGCTATCTGTGGGACATTTATTTCATCTTTTTTGGTTACTATGGATACTTTTTTTTTTTTTTTTTTAGCTCAGCTCAGATCCCTTACACCTCGCTGACCCATTTGTCTTTCTCCTTTGGTGATCTTTTACTCTGAAAGCACAGACTCACTCCCTCAGCCCAAGGAAGCATTTGGAGACCTAAAGTGTCACCAAATGATGGACATGTCTAATGCGAATGAATTGCTCTTCCTGCACTTTTAAGTTTTCTCTGTGCTATGCGTCTGCCTCTCCACTGACCACAGACATTTGACAGTGCAAAGATACATGCTTACATAGTTCTGTTTCATTCCTAAGCCTGGTTTTCTAGCTCAGCATTTGAATGGGTTTCCCAAGTGAGGAATGAGAGTTTGGATGGTGAGAGGTTTGTACAAAGCTCTTGGTGCTATTGAGTTCTTCCGTTCTGCCAATAAGAGCTCAGAAGGCAAGGGATGCCTGAATGTTCTCAGTTATATCTTCCTAGAAGGTTGGTGAGGGATGCTTATGCCCAGATTTAGACTGAGAAATTGAAATATGCCTTCTACACCATGATGGATGTATTTGTAGTTTTCTGGGACTTGCATGTGCCAGTGTGGTGCGCTGTTTTCTAACTTTGTAGTGAGCTTCCCCTCACTTGTGCTAGTTGAGTCAAGCCTTTTGCCTCCCCCTGACCCTCAAGGTCCCCTATGGACCAGTGAATTTCTGGTGGATGCAGAGTCATGGTCCATTACCTAGGTTACCTTCTCCCCTGGCTCACTGCATCATCTCCCATTAAGCCTTCTGGGATCTGGGACTGCTGGGAAAGATGTGAGTTGGTAACTTGTTCCTGGTGGGTTTCCAGGAATTGCTGTAACAGTGCCTTTTCATTTTTTACTCTTTATTTTCAGGGTTCTCCTGGGCCAGTAGGACCCAGAGGCGGCATTGGAAGACCTGGATTTGCGGGGAGAAAGGTAAACATTATTTCTTATTGGTTTCAAATACTGGGAACAAAAGCAGCAGCATTTTCTCACATGCTCAACCCACCTGCATCCTACCAGTGTGTTCTTTCCATCCCCTGAGCATAGAATTCCCTGTGGCTTCTTTTTAGGAGGCTGTCCTGATGACAAGGAGAGGCAGTTACCTGGCTATCACAAAACACTGCTGAGAAATCTCTTTAGCTCCTATATTCCCTGAGCAGGAATGAATTTGTTCACTGAGATTAGTGGAATGGACACTTTTTGAACTCATCTTTGTGTACCTTTTGGTCTCACCCAGGCCTGCTCTGGCTAAGGTAGCTGTGGTGGAGATAGCCAGGGAGTCAACACTTAGCCTCAGGCCCACCAGACCTCTTTGCTTTCATCCTCCAGGGGCTGAGGTCTATGTGGCCACAGCAGTGCCCTCCAGGGTTATCTGCTCTCCAGTAAAGACCTTGACTCTTTCATTGTTGAGCCAAGGATCTAACGTTTCTTTATATACTGAGTCCAGAAAACTAGGTTGTCAGTCTTCTACTGGGAAAGTCGTCAAGCTTTTATGGTCACAAGACAGGGCATGGGCGATGGCTCAGCTGGCAAAGGGCTTGCTGTACAACATGGGGACCTGAGTTGCTGTCATGGGGATCCAGAGGTGCTGTCCAGCTCGTTTAGCTGAATTAATGATCCCCAGGTTTCCTGAGAGAGCCTGTCTCACAAAATAAAATGAGAGTGACTGGGGGAGGCACCTGATGTTGACCTCCGACCTCCACATATGCACACATGTGCGCGCACACACATACACACACGCATCTGAACATACATACACTCATATCAACAAGAAAAATACAACTCAAGTGGAACAATATTAGCAAGCAGTGGTAAGAGATGCGTTAATATGATTGTGGCAATCATTGCAAAATTCATATGCACATGTTATCAGACTGTCTCCCTTCAACTTACTTACAGTGTTATTTGGCCATCAACCCTGGGCCTGCGAAGGGGAGAGAAGATCACACAGTCTTCTGCATTTTCCCTTACTTAATTCGAAGGTTTCTCGGCTCAGCTCCTCCCTGGCCCCCCACCCCCACCCCACTTCTCCAGAGTCAACCCTTCCCCTCTCCCAGAGTCACTCTTTCTCTCCCTTGCTCCTTCCTCCGCGAACACAAAGTTCGCTGGGCTCCAGCGTTTTTGTCTCTCATTGGGAAGCCTTGTTGGACCCTTGAGTCTCTTCTCTGCTTTCACAAGAGGCCGAGGCGCAACACACAGGACTGTGATTGTCCACCTCATTCTTTCTCTTTCTAACCACACTGTGCTCAGCAAGGGCAGGACTACATTTATCACATCGAGTCATTCATTTTCCGGGACAATAAGCAAATATTGTGTGAGTAAATACACTAGCAAATGAGCCAGTTTTCCCTGGAGTAAACATTCTACCCTACCCTTTCCTTCAGTCCATCGACACTAGGGAAACAGGAAACATTGTGGTATGTGTACATATACACACACACACACGCCACACACACACACACACACGCTGGAATACTATGCAGCCTTAAAAAGTCCTCAGAGCTCAGCTGTACTATTGTGTATCCTGCTATCTTCTGGGTAGACTGTATTGTGTCTTTAACCCTAGCCCTACCCAGTGCTGGCTGCTCACTGAGGACCTTGTGTCCTCTCACTCAACAGACAGAACTGCCTGGGGCATGTTTGACTTTGCTGACCTCTTTTACTCTTTGACTAGGGGGAACCAGGAGTTCCTGGAGGCCCAGGACCAGTGGGGACCCCTGGACAACGAGGAAAACAGGTATGAGGCTTTGAGTACTTGGTTCTGAGGCAAGGGGAAATGGGGACGGCATGGGCCCAGCACTTGGGGTAGAAAGATGTGGGCCAGTTCTCCATCTGTTGCTGCTTTGCTGTGCACCTGACCTTTGGGTTGTGTGTCTGGGGGTGGGGTGTGCATGTGAAGGAGGTGAGGTAAAGGTAGAAAAAGTAACAGGTGAATGAGAACGGGGCATTTCAATATTTTAACAACCAGCATGGGCATGCACATTCATTTTGGTTGAACCACAAAACAGTGCATCTTTCTCTCCTTGCAAAACCCTAGGATGACAAGAAGCAGAGGAGGTCAAGGAGCAGGTTCCTGCCTTTTATGGCTCATATGGCCTACTTGCTCCTACTGAGCCAAAATTCCAGCATAGAGACAGCCCATAGAAGGAGAGTCATTCTGTGTTAATTGTAAAATTATATGTGGGTGTTAAATAGTAGAAAATCTACCAAGTATAGCGAAGATATGGCATCAGCCCAAGTGTCCATTCGTGGACAGACAGCATAAAACCACTGTGATATATCCATGTGATGAGATACTATTCAGGCTTCAAAATAAGGAATCCCTGCCACATATGGCAACATGATTGAACCTGTAGGCTGTTACATAAACTAAAGGAAGACAGACACAGCATAAAAACATGAAAAATACAACTGGAAATATTAAAAGAAGGCAGGCACCAAAAGGCAAACACCAGGCCACAGAATCTTACATATAAAATGTAAAAAGGGTTGAACTTGGAAACAGAAAGTGAAATCCTGAACTACAAGAGAGCCCATCTCAAATTAGACAAACAGAAACGTGCCTGTCTTTTTGTGATCCAGTTTGAAAATATGAATATTCAAAAGGCAAGAGAGAAAGAAAAGGGGGGAGGGTGTGATTTAAGTTTCCTAGGCTTGAACGTGGGAAGCAGTGGAAAGAAACATTATCGTCTTCTGGCCATCTTGAGGTATTTACCCTTAACATCCTAGACAGAGTAAAGATAAAAACACGTCACCCAGGGTCCCCTTCTGCCAGCAGCTCTTCCCCAGGTCATTATGTCTCCATGGTGTCATTTCAGTAGTTTCAGAATACACCCCCGAAGGTTCACTGGGTCTCTCTACCCCTCTTCCCAGTGTGGCCTCAGTAAATAAGTCTCCTTCTGAGCTTCCTGCTAGTAATCTGGCTCTTTAATCGGCTTACTAAGGATGAGCAGCAGAACTTGGCTTGGGCACAGGCTGTGTTTTTGACTGATCTCTTATTATTAGATATTTAATTTGTTTCAGTTTCTCACTGTCATAAACAACATACCAGTGAATTATTTTGAAGGAGTTAAAGGTTGGGGATAGAATCCCGGGGTTCATGTGTGCCAGACAAGGGCTCTACCACTGAGCTATGTCTCTAATGCTATATATAATTTCTGTGTAGAAAGCTCAAGAATTTTTCATAGCTAAGTCAGATAAGTATATATTTAATTAGGCCTTTGAGATATAGTTTCAAGCACTCTTAGAGAGATTTAAACACTACATGGGTCAATGTGTTATATGCAGGAGCCTGATTGTCTTAAGGCAACAGTTCTCAACCTATGGGTCACAACCCCTAGAAGTCACGTATCAGATATTCTGCATGCCAGATATTTACATTATGATTTGTAACAGTAGCAAAATTACAGTTATAAACTATCAATGAAATAACTTTATGGTTGTGGGTCACCACAACATGGAGAACTGTATTAAAGGGTCACAGCATTAGGAAGGTTGAGAAACTACCTTTTAGGATTTCCATACAAACAATGGCTATTGTAACTTTTTCTTTTTCCTTTTTACTATTGGCAAAAAATGCTAACTCATTAATTGTTTTGATAACAAATGAGGATGAACGTATTTCCCCACTAACACCTGTTTACCATTTATAATTCATTTTTAAAAGATTTCTTTATTTTAATTTATATGTCAGTATAATGAATGGCTGGTTGTATGTATATGCACCATGTGCTGGCCATTATGTATCAGATCACCTAGAACTGGAGCTAAAAATAGTTGTGAGCCACCATATGGGTACTGGGAATTGAACCCAGGTCCTCTGCAAGATCAGCCAGTGCTTTTAACCACTGAGCTGTCTCCCCAGCCCTATTTGTCTTTGGTTGAATTCCTCAGTCATATATATATATATTTTTAGATCAACTCCTAATTTTCCAGGTAAGAAATTGGCGAGTGCAGAAAGCTAGAGCAGTTATCCCCCTGCTTCCTGCAGCGGTTGTAGAGTGGAGCTAGCCAGGGAAGCAGGATACACACTAGGAATGAGAAGCTGGGATTGCAGCTCAGTGGGGGAACATTTGCCTAGCATACAAGAGGCTCTGGGTTCAATCCCTAGTGCAGTAGAAAAGAGATAATAGGAACCAAGAACCCCCACCATCCATAGCTCATTCCTAACCTCCCATCTAGATAGCTTTTGAGAAACTGAAATTAACTGATGTGTTTGCAGGGAGATTATGGCGTCCCAGGCTATGGTCAGACAGGACGAAAAGGAGTTAAGGTAAATATGCAAAAACAATTATTTTCTCAATTGATAAATCAAAATGATGGTGTGGAGGAAATAAATGGTCTGTTGACTTATGTATGTTCTCTGCTGAAAATTTCAGGGCCCGACAGGATTCCCTGGGGACCCAGGGCAGAAGGTGAGGCACATATGAATTTTTTTCTCTTGCCATGACCAAGGTCTTCTTGAGAAATGAGATGAGCCATTGGTCTGGGTAGGGTAGGAAGTGGGGAGGAGCAGGGACGCAGGTCGGTTGCTTCCCCTGGGCTTCACTAGGAAAGGCTATCTTAACCCTGTGATTCTTTATACCAGAATCTATCACATCCTGCCCTTGGTTGCCCGATGTCCTGCCTACCTCACCCCATATCCCTACCTTGATCCCTAACCTCCAGGCAGCCGTCTGGATTAGTTCTCCAGCCTGGTGGTCTCATTTACCACCTTAGTTTCTGTTATTCATCCAGCATCATTGGACTTTGCTTCCCATCTCCTGAAAATCCCAACTTTCTTCTTAGTGGTCTCCTATTTCTACCTTCTCTCTGTCAACTGACCACAAATGTCATGTTCACTAGATTTTTGCCCCCGAAGTCTAACCTAATTATACTGTCTTCTTGTCTAACATCTTGCAAAGCTCTCAGTGTTTATTAGATAATCTGTCTGCATGCCTACAGCCTGTGACTTCAGCGGGAGCTGGCCTCATTGCATCAGTGTATGCTAGGGTTCTGTACTATGATTTCCCAAACCCCAGCCTGGCTTTGTCCCAGTTATGTCTCAATCAAGAAGAGACGGCTGGGTCTAAGGTAGAGTAATTAATGGATCAACTGCAGGAGATCAGCCAAGCTTCAGAACATTTGAAAAGTGTTCTTCACTGATGGATTACCTGAGGCTAACAAGAGGTTAGGAAGAAGCTACATAAATAACTCTGAGAAAAGAGGTCTCATTACAGAGGATCAATTTTCTGATTTATTGATAAAGGGAGGAATGTAACAACTTATTGATCGATGTGATATTAATAAATAACTACTACCAAAGTCAGATTGAATTTCTTTAAATAAACCTCTTTTTAAAAAAAATTTATTTTTACATCTTAGGCTATTTTCTTTTTTCGTTGGTTCTTTGAGAATTTTGTACAGCATATCTTGATAATATTAACCCCTCCCCTATTTTCTCATAGATCCACTCCCCTTTTATGCCCACTGAACCCCGCCTCCCACTTAAAAACAAACCCCCAGATACAGCCTGCACTGCCCTATACTCTTAGATGTGTGGCCTTCCACTGGAGCAGGGGTCAACATACCTAGGGTGGCACCTTTAGAGAAAATTGATTCTCCATCCCCGGAACGCTATCAATTGCCATTAACTCCTTAGGGAGTCGTAGAACTTCCCATCTGTCCCCCTCCATGCTGGGGTTTTGTCCTGGCTTGAATTTGAGCAGGTCTTATGCGTGCTTCCACGACTTTTAAATACATTCTTAAACTTTAGAAATTTAGTGTGTGAGAAGGAGAGGGATGCTAACACAAGAGTGCTAGCATTCCAGATGTGCGCCTCTACATCTGGCTTTTTACATGGATTCTAGGGAATTGAACTCAGGACCTCAGTCTGGAGCCACTAGCACTTTTATCAGCTTCAGTTTTTCCAGAAATAACTCATAGAACTAGGCAGTTGTTCTTTAATACCTAAGGTAGTCAGTACTCTGTGTTTTCTAGCGTGGTCTCTGGTTGCTTTTAGCAACTGGATGATCTCTGAATTGATATTTATGTATAAATATTTGGATTATTAGAGTACTGGAAGTAGTTTTGAGAATACCTAGCTATGCCAATAGTTTAGTTCTGAATTTATGTCAAGATGTATTTATTGTTGTATTAGCCTTCATTACATGATGATGACAAGATCAGTTTAAGTATTGATTACAGAGAATTTTTAATCTTTTCATAGCAAAGATTTTAATATCTTGATATATGTGATCAGGGTGATGCTGGAGATCCTGGAATTCCTGGGGGGCCTGGACCAAAAGGGTTCAAGGGACTGACTGTAAGTAGCCAATGATTCCAGAAAAAAAATAGGCATTTCTTTTGTAGAACTCAGCTTTTTTTTACTGTGATGATTAATGTGTACAATTTTGATTCATTCAAAATTGAATCTTGGAATCTTGATTCCACAGGGGATATTGGAAGCCACAAACTAGTCATGTGTCCTTGGTCACACCCTCTTAGGGCCTATATTTCCTGACTATCAGAACTGAACCTAGTGACACACTTGGTTACTTCAGGTCACTCTTAGAACTGAAGCAGATATCTTCCCTGTGTCCCAGGAGCTGTCTGATGATTTCACTGGGTGGTGAAGCGGTGCACTGGTTTAAGGGAGGATACTGAAGTGTTCTAAGTAGCAAGAGGACTAGCCTTTTAAGTACAAATGGCTGAGACAGACATCTATTGACTTTGAAGCCTCTGTTTCCCTGGGTGTGGAAGGGATGCACTTGAACAGGCCCTTTGCCCTAGGCTGTGAATAATTTGTCAGTATCTCTCCATCACTTGGAGTCTGGGAGTAAACATAGACTACTCATCTACCATCTTGTATGTAGGAAGCTATTTTGATTGTTTGATTTTAAAATATTTATTTTTAAAATATGACTGAAAATAGATTTTTTCATATACTATATCCTGATTATTGTTTCTTCTCCCTCTCCTTCTCTCAGTTCCTCCCCACTTACCCTCCCCTCCAGATCCACCCTCTTTCTGCCTCTCACTAGAAAACAAGCAGTTTTCTAAGGGGAACATAATATAATGAAGCAAACACATTGAAATAAGACAAACACACGTATTTATTTATGTTTTATGTGTATAGATGTTTGCTTGCATGTGTGCACATGTACCAATATGTGCCCTTGGGGATCCAAAAAGGGTATTGGATCCTTCTGAGTACATATAGTTGTGAGAGACCATGTTGGTGCCAGGAACTAAGCCTAGCTCCTCTGTAAGAACAGCAAGTGTTCTTATCCTCTGAGCCATCTGTCCAGCCCTTATTATTTGGTCTTTATAGATTAAGAGGCTTTTACACAATCTTTGTGTGCCTTGTTTTTCCCCCCTTAGCACCAATCCCAGCTTACAACTAATTTAGATTTAAGTTTATAGCCAGTGTCAGAGTCATGTATGCCACTAAATAAAGGGGACAAGAGGGAGATGGATGTTCGTCAGTGATTAAGGGTCACTAGCTTGTGTTATAGGCAAGGAATTTAATGGATATGAACAAATTGCTATCTTTTATTTTTAATTAAATTGTTATTCATTATTACCATTATTATTTATGATACTAAGGATGGGACCCATATATTCTAGGTAAGCACCCTCATACAGAGTTATATGCCTTAGTCCAGATATTCTTTTAAAATTTTTGAAAACTATAACACCTTATTTAAACTAAGATAACTGTAGGGCTGTAGAGATGGCTCAGTGGTTAAGAACATTTGCAGCTCTTGCAGAGGTTCCGGGTTCACTTTTCAGCACCCACATAATGGCTCACAGTAATCTGTAAGTCCAGTTCTAGGGGGTCTGATGCTTGCCACTGTGGGTACTTATGTACATGGTCTGTGTCCGAAGGTATGGGCAAAACACTGGCACATATAAAATATGAAATTAAAACCTGAGATAGTCTCCATGGATAGAAAATGTAGAAGCTACATTTTTGTGTTTTCCTCTTTTCAGCTCTCTCAAGGCTTGAAAGGCAGGAGTGGACTTCAGGGGTCTCAAGGCCCTCCTGGTCGGAAAGTGAGTATACATGGGAACTGATCAGCATGTTGTGGTTTCTGGTATACCCAATGAAACGGATGCAGAATTTCAAGACAGAAGCACCGTGTTCAAGAAGCCAGTCACTGTGTCTCTCAGTCTATTATTAAGAAGAGTATGACATGTCCCTGTCCTAGCTGAAAAGGTAGCTGTGGGATCAGATGACCAAGAGGAGATGCTATAAACTGCAAGAGTAGTGCAGATACTCCGTTGCTGTGACTGATCACTGAAGCCTTTGTAATAGGCATAGGCCTGCCTGCTTTTCATAGAGGTCTCCTGAAAGTTCCAGAATCAAAGCAGGTTGACATACAGAGTTTGCCAGAATCACTTTTGTTGCCTTTTTAGCCTTTATTTGGACTCTAGAAAGATTTGGAAATGTAACCACAACTTCCACTCTGGTTCAATTACAAGAGAAATGTCATCCCTGGAAGCACTTCCAGGCAGAGCCAGGCATGCCTCTGCAGGCAGACCTGCATCCGATTCACCTCTTCTCAAGTAGTTGGTGATTCAGTGTCTCTCTTCTCCCAGGCAGAGGTCAGGGCAGAACTAAATATTTCTGATACCTACTGTGTGCAGGAGACCCAGGCAACATTGTGAAGAGTACATAAAATAATGTTTATCTTGCTTTAGGCATTAAAGCATTCTTGAACTTTGGATCTAGCAAAGCAAAACTTGCCTATAGTTTCCTGGCCAAGTGACTCCATAGTAGAATACAATAATAATTTGTAAAGGATACTCTGCTATATGCATCGAGGAATGGGAGAGCAGCTAATCTTGGGGCAGTCTTCTCTATCTGGGTTCATGTCTTCTCCAGGTTTTAGGGATGTAATTAAAGTGTCCTACACCTCAGTCTTGTGCTTGGCTCAACTAGTCTGAATTGGGATGTGGCCTTTGTCTCCAGTTCTTGGTTCTTAGCCTTTGTTAAGAACTTGCTTGGAGTTACTGTACTATTTATCTTGTGTATCTGGATGTATGTGCATGCTTGTGTGTTTGTCTATGCATTATGTGCATGTAGAAGCCAGTGGAAGTTGAAGGGCCTTGGATACCCCAGAACTGGAGTTACATATGGTTGTGATCTGCCGGTGGGTGCTGCGAGCTGAACTTGGGTCCTCTGCAAGTGCTCTTAGCCTCTGAGCCATCTTTCCAGCCTGTAGAGTTACTTCTAAATTCTCTCTTTGGGACAAACTCTTCCTACTTTTGACTCCTGCAAAATGTAGCTACTACTCTAGGTGTTACCCAGAAACTGTTTCTCTGTGTGAGAAGTCATACATTCTTTCCTGGCTGAGCTTTCAAGACTTGTAGTGACTTCTCCACTGGGTAGAACCATGGACAGCGCATAGTTCTGGTTAAATCAGAAGCATACCACAGGCTATCCTAGCACTTAGCAGACCTTTAACCATTGTTGCATGGCTAGATGGATAGGTGGTTGATGAATTGATCGAGGGGGTTGATGGATGAATGATGGATGGATTGATGAATGGATTGATGAACGCATTGATGGATAGATTGATAGATGGATTGATGGATGGGTGATAGATGAATTGATGGATAGATAATGGATGGATTGATGGATGGATGATGGATGGTCAGACAAGTAACTCAGTTGTCATTTAGAACAGAGGTTGGCTTTACTGACATTTCTGCTTAAGCATCTTGGAGGTGCAAGTGCCCAAGGGAATGCTTGAGTTTGAGTATATAAGCATCTTTCCCCTGAGACGAGCATGCTAGTTAACACATTAAAAGCCTCTGCTAATGAGGAGCCTGATCCTGGGGAGAAGAGGAGGAGGAAGAGGAGGAGGAAGAGGAGGAGGAAGAGGAGGAGGAGAAGGAAAACAAAGAGGAAGAGGAAGGAGGAGGAGGAAGGGGAAGGAGAAAAGGGGAAGGGGAAGGGAAAGGAGAAGGGGAAGGAGAGGCAAACGTAAAGACTCCAATGGAAGAGAACTAGAGCTGATGTCTCTCCAGAAGTCATCTCTGCTTGATTTCACCCAGCCATTTCTTTCTTTACTTTTGTTTCTGAGATTCTAATGTAATTACAACATTTCTCTTTCCTTTTATTCCCTTTATACCCTCCCATATACTTTTCCTCATTCACTTCCAAATTTATGACCTTTATGTTCCTTAATTGTTATTGCATATATAGAGAGGGAGATAGAGATATAGAAATTTTCCTAATATATATTACTAAATACATATATGTATACACCATATATACATGTATTCATATATGTATATGTATTCCTAAATAAAGCCTGTTCAGTTTCAGTCTGTATTATTCTACCTATATGCATGTTTTTGGAGCTGACTATTTAGCACTGAACATCCAAGTGATGTTTTTGCCCCCTAGGGAGGGCCACCTCTCCAACTTCCAGCTTTCCTCAGTTGCCTATAATTTTCTGTGGGTTGAGGCTCAGGGCCTTTCCCCTATTTACTTTGATGTTCTATTGGTTTTTGTCCTTGTTCAGTCATGTTAATCAAACTTTATGGGTGACGCCTCTGACATTACAAGGAGACATAATCTCACAGCAAACTCTCTCTCCGGCTGTTTATATTCCTTTGTTCCTCAGCCTTGTGTCATTTATGAGCTTAGCATGTATGCTCTTCTTTTGTGTAAATCTCATTGCTATGCAATTGTCTTTGGTTCTTTTATATATACCAAGGCTTATTGCCTTTTGCATTTTAAGCACTTTGGTTCTTTTATATATTCTGTGGCTTACTGCATTTTAATTTGTAAGATAATCTACCTCTGTCTGTTCAGTACATCTATTTCCTTTGTTCTGCCCTGTGGAGAAAGTCTGCTGCTTACAAATTAAAAAAAAAAGAAAAAATATTTTTAAAAGACTCCTTAAGAGAAATTTCTTCTAAGGATTACATCTTTGATACAAACCAAAAATAGTATACAACCTTGATGTGAATAGGAATAACATTGTAACTGACCCACCAGGCTCCATAGTGCTTGACATGAATGGGAACAGCACAATATAATTGACCTACCAGGCCCCACAATACTTTAAACACCTGTCATTTCTATGTCCAAGAAAGGAAGATGGGTTTAAATTTTTGTTACTAAAAACTATAATTCACAAATCAATAACTTGCTCTTTTCCCCCCTTAGGGTCCTAAAGGCACAGCAGGGCAACCTATCTATTCCGTATGTATCTCTTCATTCATGAAAACAAAACCACTTCCAGTTCATCAGGAACTAAACATATCAACCAGAAGGTCTCTATACTCATGTTTATTCTGTCTCTCTCAAACTTTGCAGCCCTGTGAACTGATCCAGTTCCTGAGGAACCATAGTCGTGAGTATCTGGATGTTATAGTCAAAAACGTCAGTGGTTAGTGAGAACTTGGATCTGGGTGTAGAGTGGGTCTGTGGAATCAGAAAACTGGCATCTTTGGCGAGGAACTTCTGTAATAGTTTTGCCTTGGGACTGGAGGGACATCTCATACCCAAGGTAAAAGGAAAGGCATAAAAGCATGGGCTCATAATGTGTAATGTATATAGGAAGAGAAAATATGTACATAGGAGATAAGACCAGTCCAAGGACATATGAATTAGCTTTATTATGATGACATTATATATATATATATATATATGAATTATCATTATTAATATAACAATTATAAGCAAAATGATGGATGGCAAAGTACTCAAGGGATGGACCCAGAGATATAGATTTAGTTGGTTAATTATTTAACTATTTAGATATTGAAGTCATTTGTGTGGGTCATTCTTGACATCACAGAGATCATGATGTTCCCAATGCTGTGAAACTAGAGAGATAGAAACTGAAGGGATGAACTCATGAATGTGAGAAAGAAGGGTCAAGTTATACAGAATAGAACCCCAAATCTTCAAAGAAGAGAGATGACAGATCTGAGAGGTTGGGGAGATGGCTCAGTATCTGGAAGCACTTGAGTATTGAGTTTGAGTCCCCAGCATCCACATAAAAATAGCTAGGCACTTCCTTGTGTATATAGTATGCACATAGAAGGGGACACTACAATGTGTACATCTGTAGTTCCAGCACTGGGGAGTTTAGAGAAAGAAGATCATAGAGCTAGCTGCTGGCTATTGAGCTGTGCAAAAAAAAAAAAAAATAGAATAGAATAGAGTAGAGTAGAATAGAATAGAATAGAATAGAATAGAATAGAATAGAATAGAATA
>NW_021620939.1:4139839-4141362 GCF_004785775.1 Grammomys surdaster | reverse complement strand
TAGAATAGAATAGAATAGAATAGAATAGAATAGAATAGAATAGAATAGAATAAATGGTGAGCTCTAGGTTCAACAGATACTTATTCCCAAGGAATAAGGGATGCTTCTATCCCTGGCTTCTGCATGCACTTGAGTTAGTGTACCTGCACAAACGCATGCATGGTGGGGGGGATAGTATGAAAGATTTTGAGAGTTAGAAGTCAAGACATCACAGGAGAGGAGGCCAAGAGGAATGGTAACAGGGGAAATGAGTGATCGAGTTTTCTAGGCATTGCCAGCCTTCTCATGGAGAAGACCAAATGTCTTCCTTGGGAAGACCCAGGGTCAGTGAAGGGTAGTCTCACGAGAGTTTGATACTTGGAAGGATTTGTTTTCCAGCATTGATTGAAATAAGTCAGCCAGTAGTTACCTGGAGAATGGGTAGGTGGGTTGTATAATCTGTTAGAGTGGTGAGTGGGTTAGCACTGAGCTCCTGCTTGTAAAAATAAAAGTTGGGTGGCAGACCTTCATGACTTGGTAGAAGACATCACCAAGGCTAGCTTGTAGTTGGACCCTGATCTCACATGTGTGGATCCCCTGTCCTGCACCAGCTCTCTTTCACCCAGGGACTAGAGACAAGTTGGGACCCTCCCCTGAGAACAAAATTAATCTAGGAGTGTAGGGGGCAGGCAGAAGGTGACTGGTAATAGAACAGGAGGCTGCAAATGGTTAGTGTTTTGAGTAAAGGCATACAAAAAGAATTTTAGGAAAATAAACTCACTAAATAATATGAAGTGATTTCTCCCAAAGTTGCCTAGCGTGTCTCATGGATCCGAAGTCAATACATAGAGAGATGTTTTCAGCCTTGGGACTCGGAGAAGGTTGTAGGTTATGTGTCTGATGTCATCAGATGGTTGGGGGCATCTTAGTGACCACAGGATTAAGACAAATAAAAGGTGTTTGTATGACTGCTACAAGGGCTTATATGCCAGGATGGAAGGCAGCTTGTTACCAGTGCTAATGAACTTAAAAAAAAACATTGGAATGATTCATTTGCTTCCTAGGAATTAAGTCAACTGAACATGGAAACTGTCAGGCCTCTGGTTTGTTTATTAAAGATTTTTCGGCACTTTCCTTGATGTACCTGAGATTTATGGTGAAGCAAGATGCTGCCCTGCTCACAGAAATCCTTGGGAAAACTGTTGGATGTTAAAAACAAAACAAAACAAAACAAACACCAGTTGTATTTTTAATCAGAGACAAAGTTCATTTGAAAATCCCTGCCCTGGCTCTGGTTCACAAGGGGAAATGGTCAGAGATGTTCACAAATGAACACAGTTATGTGGACAGTTTCTGGTCCTTTTAACCATGTCTCCCTGTAACTTAGAAATTAGCTTCATTTTAACTGAGAACTCAAATCTTCATTTGGTTAGGATTCTAGTGTTTAGATTATTTTTGGAGTCCATGTTTCAAAATCATAATGTATTTCTCTCTTCTCTCTCTCTCTCTCTCTCTCTCTCTCTCTCTCTCTCTCTCTCTCTCTC
>NW_021620939.1:4115123-4139829 GCF_004785775.1 Grammomys surdaster | reverse complement strand
CTCTCTCTCTCTCTCTCTCTCTCTCTCTCTCTCTCTCTCTCTCTCTCAGCCTGTTGGAAAGGTGAGTCTTCTGGATGTACTGTTCTTGATGAAATAGCTATTGTATTTTATTAAGACCAATTTGAAGAAAGCCCTCCTCCCCAGGAAAAAGGGACTTCCATCCTCTATGCAGGCATTCCTCTTTTGATGGTGGCTGTACCTTGTCTGAACCAACTTCACTTGTGTAAAGGGTATGGGAATAACTGATCCAGTGAAATCTTTTTAATAATTTTGCTTTTCATTTTCACAGAAAAGTGTCCCGTGTATCCAACAGAGCTGGTATTTGCTCTGGACCAGTCTTCTGGTACCACAGAAAGGAGATTTAATGAAACAAGGGACACCATCACTTCAATTGTCAATGACCTCAATGTCAGGGAAAACAACTGTCCTGTGGGAGCGCGGGTTGTTGTGGTTTCCTATGACTCAGACACCAGCTATCTCATCCGTGGGTCTGACTACCATAGCAAGAAGCATCTCCTTCAGCTTCTTTCCCAGATAAAATATCAAGTGCCCCGGAAGGCCAGGGACATTGGCAATGCAATGAGGTTTGTGGCCCGCAATGTTTTCAAACGGATGTTTCAGGGAACCAACACCAGGAGAGTTGCTGTGTTTTTCAGCAATGGCCAGGCAGCCAGCAGAGTATCCATCCTCACAGGCACCATGGAGCTCAGTGCCCTCGATATCAGCCTTGCAGTCTTTGCTTATAACGAAAGAGTTTTCCTTGATGAGGCGTTTGAGGTAATCTCCCTTGTTTATTTTTAAGATAGTTATGTTGGTAAGGCAACATGAGAGTTATGTGGCAGAGGTGAATCTTTGTTACAGTTCTTAATGAGTCAGTACCAGCCAGTTTGTTTGACCCTGTTATATGCCAGGCCCTGGGGCTAGAGCTTTATGTATGTTCATGTGTTCACAAAACACTTGACTTGAAAGCATACGCCATCTCCATGTTAAGAGAGCTGGGGTGTTCTAGGAACAGATTCACTTCTACATAGCTACTAAGTGCCTATCCAAGATATTAACTCAGGTCCATCTGAAATGAAGGTATGTGAATGGGTGTTCTACTGACCCTGTGGACACTCTCTGGCCCTGTGAGCACTCTGATGGCCCTGTGGGCACTCTGATGGCCCTGTGAGCACTCTAATGGCCCTGTGAGTACTCTGCTGGCCCTGTGGGAATTCTGATGGCCCTGTGGGCACTTAGATGGCCCTATGAGTGGTTTGCTGTCCTCGTGGGTGCTCTTCTGGCCCTCTGTTATCTAGTAATTTTTGGAATACCCATCTGCTTGCTCTTGTCTTGTCAGTCAATGAATCTTAACCTGCAGTGGAAAAAGCTCTGGGAAGCTGTGAGCCCCTAAAATGATACAGGATAATATATATATATATATATATATATATATATATATATATATATATATATATATATGTTTTTTTTCTCCTAAAGATGTTCGGATGTTCTTTCATTTTGGGGCCCACAGATGTTAAAGGAATCAATGTTCCTTCATCTTGCTTTCTTATCCAAAACAAAACAAAACAACCTACAAAAACCCAAATCCTCAAAAATTGCAGACCCTTTTAATCTACTGTCTGGTGACTTCAATATACTGATTACTTGTGAAATGTGTGTGTGCATGTGCGTACACACACACACACACACACCACACACACACACACACACACATGCTTCCTCATATCTGACAAGAAGCAACTTAAGGAAGGAAGGGTTTATTTTGGCTTACAGTGCGCAATAAGAATTCAGTTTGTGTGGTGGGGATATGGTGGGGAAGCATGAGGCAGCTGCTGTAGGGAAGAAGATAGATAACAGAAAGTGATGACCAGCCTACACGCATCAAGGCTAGGCTCCAATGACTCTTATCTTCCAGCAAGGCTCCACCTCTTAAAGATTCAACAGCTTTACAAAACAGCACTGCCAGCTGTGGGCCAAGTGTTCAAATACAGGAGCCAGTGGGGAATAGCTCACATTCAAACCACAGCAGGTTCTGGAGCTGGGTGGAGTCATCTCATTGCTCAGGAGGCTACGGAGATCTCTTCATATGCATGCATTTCTATACTAAAGGGTCTGCTTGTTCCTGATTCACACACACACACACACACACACACACACACACAGGCACACACACAGACACAGACAGACAGACACAGACAGACAGACGCAGATACACACACAGACAGACAAACACACATACAAGAAACACACACAGACAGACACAGACACACATAGACACAAACAGACACAGATACACAGAGACACACATACAGACACACTCAGACAAAGACACAAACACAGACACAGACATACATACACAGAGACATACACACAGATACACAGACACACATTTTATGGAAGTAAAAGCACAAAAGTTTCTGATAAGAAAGATCTTAGAAGTCAAGCTCTCCTGATTCCTGGTTTCTCTTTCCAAGCTTTCCTGACTTCTGCAAAACAAACAAACAAAAAACCCCACAAAAAACAAAAAAACAAAAAACAAGTAACACCTCTGCTCTGAGAGCCACATCTAGTTCTAGGATAGGAGAAATCTGAAGGATGTCAAGTTCAGTTTACAATCTCTGCTGGGATCACTTCCAAACTCCATGGAGGCCTCAGTACAGGAGCGCTCCCAGCTGCTCTGTGCAGAGCATTAACTCAGGCAGATTCCTTATCACTCTTCTCTCACCACATAGAGCCCTTCCTACTAACTCTAGCCACATGACATGCTGTAACAATGTTTCCAGCAGTCATTGCGTCTATACCCCTGCCTCCACGCTCTTCCCCACTCAGGAGAACTCCTTCCTCTTCCCTAAGTCCTCTATGTACTTTTCAACTTTGGATTTTCATGTGTGTTTAAAAACATTTGCTGCTATGAGAGGCTGGAGAGATGGCTCAGCAGTTAAGAGCACAAAATGCTCTTGCAGAGGACCTGAGTCTAATCCACAGCGCCCATGTTAGGAAGCTCCCAACCGTACTCCAGTGTCACGACTACCAGGAGCCTCTGGCTCCCGAAGGCACTTGCCATCAAGTACCCATACCCACACACAGATACACACCTACACACATAATTAACACAAAAATATTACTCATTTTACTGATGATACTGTTATAACCACTATCTCTGTGTGAAGATAAATATTTATATGTGGGTTTGGCCACTTTTTAGCCTTCTGAGCCACCTCAGACTCCTCACACAATTTTGAAATAGCTTCTTCTGGCAAATTGATTTGAAAATATTGTCTCATCTTTTTCAACTCTGTGATCTGCCTCAATTGGAAACCAAATTTGCAGCATACCCTTTGATGTCCCAGAAATGTATAAAAATGTTGCAAGTTTTAGATTGAGTCTCTAGAAAGCGTCTCTGCTTTGTGGAGTTCCCTCCCATGAGCTGAACAGAGTGGACAGCTGTTAGTATTCAGGTATTCCCCTAAATGCTGCAGTTTTACTCTTGCTAGAGACTCTCTGTCCATGATAGATTATTTACCTCCTTCTGTCAAATCATTCTAATCAAGAAAGGAAGAATGTGGTTCCCCTGACCAACTTCTTAGTTTAGTTATGACCCCATTTCTTGGCTACTCATACAGTGATTTCTCAGAGAAAATTGTCTGTTTGCTGTCTGCAGCTCTCCTTCTTGCATATTTTCCTTCTGCCTTACCCTCCCCCTCCCTCCCTCTCATCTGTCTTTCCTTCCTTCTCCCTCCATCTCTCTTCTCCTCTTTCTGTCTCCTCCTCTCTACCTCCCCCATTTCTCCCTCTTTCCCTCTTTTTACCCCTCCCCCCTCTTTTCTCCTCTTGATCTGTTTCTCTCTCATCTTGATATGCTGTTTAAATTGAATTCATGGACTCAAGAAATTATCTTGCTTCACCATCCTGGGAGCTGAGAGCAGGCTCAGACAACAACCTGGCTCTTACATTCTCTCTTGAACAAATCCTAGTCACGGATTATTCCTGCCACTGCCCCAAACGTGCTCTTTTTCAGTCAACAATATTTTCACTTTCTGTGGTTCTTACACTCGGCTCACACCACTATTAGAAATGTAAGACAGCTGTTAACCCTGCATGTTCTTGGCAACATTTCCTCACACTGATTCAGTACATGTTACATGAACAAATATCTCAGACACCAGTGACAAACAAAGTAGTAACTCCACCCAAGTGTAGCTTAGTGAACCAATGGGTTCATTGGGCTTACAATACAGGTGTACAGATCAGTGAGAGCTCTGGTGATTGGAAGTGAAATATCTACCATAGGCTCAGTATTTAAATCCTTGGTTGCAGCTGATGGTACTGTTTGGTGGCCTTGGAGCCTTTAGGAAGGTGTAGCCTTACTGGAAGGAAGCATGTCAGTGGGAAGAGCTTTGAGAGACTATAGTCTTACCCACCTGTAGTTTGCTGTTTGCTGTGTGGGGGGTTGAGATGTGATCTTGCTCCTGCTGCCATCCTTCCTGCTAGCAGCCATGTCTCCTCACCATTGTGGAACTCTAACCCTCGGGAACCATCAGCCAAAGAATCGGCTTCCTTCTCTAAGTTGTTTTTGGTCATAGTACTTTATCACAGCAACAAAACGTTAACTAATATCACAGATTACAATAGGCGCATGGGTGTGGGTTTACTTATGGGTACATAGGTGGGAGAATTACTTAGAGGAACATGGGTGACACCCCAAAACTATCCCTACCTTCTCCTCCTATGAGGAAGGTCAACAGATTCAACCTTGGAGAGAGTCGCTACAGTAATCACAGCTGTTCTGATTAAGATGGTAGGAGTGTTACACAGAAGGTCAGTGGATCCACAGCGTCTCGTTTCCCTGGGCATTCTCTCACCTCATTGGCTGCTCCTTCTCAGATTATCTTTCTCTCCCAGTTTCTAGGTGAATTTCATTGAAATGGGACCATCCTTCTTACCCAACTCTGTTTTGAAAGGAAATGATATCTCTCAACATAGAGAAAATTTACTTATTTTTATATGTATGAGGGCTCTACCTCACTAGGGCATAATGCAGAGACATTTTTATTTGTTCTGCTCATTTCAGTACCCCTGACATCAAAACGGTACCTGTAACATTGTTGGCATCCAATACATATTTGCTGAATTCAATCCATATTTGTTGGATGTACAAATAAATGAACACAGAGCATGTGATTCAATCCTGTGAATCAATTCCTTGGTTCACAGAGCAAGTATGTAGTCTTTAGATGTGGGGTCAAAAATGGTCAGCTCTAGAGTGATGCCCAAAGTGTCCAGTTTTATAAGAGTTAGAGGAGTAACATATAACTATCATTCTAAGGCTGAAATGATTACAAGTGTGTTCAGACACTCAGCACTTTCCAGAAAGGCAGACGGTGTGGCTCTCTTCATCCTTCTGTGATCTGAGGGAGGGAGAAAAACAACCCTGAACAAAGCTATGGGTTGAGGGGTTGCCTGTCACCATCTGGAAATGATATGTTCCTTTCATTGTAATAAGGGCATCTGCTTTGCATAGGACCATAAAAATAAAAGACCCCAAATTAGGTATTGACTCAAAGGATTGGCTCAAAGGATTAATGAATGAACATTGCATGTTGACCATTAAGGTGAACATTAGAGCAAAACAGCAATCAAGAAACAGATGGAATGAGAATGAGGGGTAGTCGTAGGAGAGACAATGGAGGACAGAAGGGTCACAGGCAAGAATATGAATAAGCTCAATGACTCCAGTCTGTTGCTATTTGAAAGAAACTTCATTGTTGTTTGGAATTTAAAAGGTTCGCGAGACACCAGGAAGATGAACCTTTCTGATGGAGTGCAGTAGGAATGTTCTGGTACCACCACCTAAAGTGACTGGTGGAAACCTATGAATAAACAGTTTCTGAAGTGCCTAACTTTAGAAGCTGGTGATATGTGTATTCCATTGTTAAACTCACCCAGCTTTGCAGTTATGGGAAGGAGATGTTAAGACTGGGATAGAGAAACGGTTTGGCAGTTAAGAGTGCTCTCTACTCTTTCAGAGGACCTGTGTTTGCTCTCCAGCATCCACATGACGACTTGTCACCATTTGTGATTCTAATCCCAGAGGCTCTAACACCTTCTTCTGGCCCCAGGGACCCCGGGCATGCATCCAGTGCATAGATAGACATGCATGCAAAGCATCCAAACTCATTTTAAAAATCCTTATCATGAAATAGGGATGCTGATGGCGTGTGTGTGTGACACACGTGGGAGAGGGAAGAATAAACCAAAGGATTACAATACAGAGTTAAAATGACAGTGAGCATTTTTTAAGTGTTTCCTCACGATTACCACGTAATTTCCTAATAAAGGTTTAAATTGCACAAACAACATTTGCTTCTCCTTTTCAATGCAGTTTGATGACACTGGGACATTTCAGGTGATTCCAGTTCCTCCAGTTGGAGGTTATGAGCCACTGGAAAAGCTTCGGCGCTGCACACTTTGCTATGGTAAGTTCCATGGGAACGGTTGACTGTGCAGGAGGCTTAATGCCTTCCCAGTAAGCTATTGGATTGGGGTTTAGAGAGAGAGTTCTGTTTATGACGGTAGGTTCTATTTTCAACTTTCCAGTTTTGGAAAGTGCACTATGTCAGGATTCCAAACTTTAGTGTTTATAGAGTTTCTGTAGAATGTAAAGACTGGTTTTGAAACTTACCTGACTGGTGTAGTCTCTCCTGGGACAGTGCTGTAGTTTGTATTGAGAGTCTCTAAACTACTAAAAATCCTTTCTATGCTAGTTTGGGCATGACTGTGGATTTCAGAGACATATGCCACCTAATTCTGTTTTCAACATAGATCCCCTGTCATTAGTTGCTAGTTGCCACAACAGTCCTGGGACATTGGCCACTTCTTGTTATTTTAAATGTGAAATAGAAGTATTGATAAGCTTATTAATTCTTGGAAGCTCTCCATGTTTTGTGCTGCTATTGATCCCATGATGCATCTTTCTGTGTTTTCAGACAAGTGTTTTCCAAATACCTGTGCGGAGGAGCCTTTCTTTCCTGAGAATTCCTACATGGATGTAGCATTCCTCTTAGACAATTCCCATAACATTGCCAGCGATGACTTCCAAGCTGTGAAAGAGCTTGTCAGCTCAGTGATTGACAGCTTCCACATCACTTCAAACCCTTCAGCCTCTGAGTCTGGTGACAGGGTTGCTTTGTTGAGCTATTCTCCCTCAGAGAATTCCAGAAGGAAGGGCAGGGTGAAGACAGAGTTTGCATTTACAACCTATGACAACCAATCAATTATGAAGAACTACATCCACACTTCCCTCCAACAACTGAATGGAGACGCCACCATTGGTCTTGCCCTACAGTGGGCCATGGAGGGTCTCTTCCTTGGAACCCCCAATCCAAGAAAACACAAGGTCATCGTTGTGATTTCAGCTGGAGAAAACCACGAGGAGAAGGAATTTGTGAAGACGGTGGCTTTGAGGGCCAAATGTCAAGGCTATGTCATATTTGTGATTTCTCTGGGCTCCACACAAAGAGATGAGATGGAAGAATTAGCCAGCTACCCGCTTGATCACCATCTGATACAACTTGGGCGAATGTACAAGCCAGATCTGAATTATATTGTAAAATTTCTGAAGCCTTTTGTATACTCGGTCAGACGTAAGTCACTATTCAGTTATTTTCCTTTGTTTTAATGGAGTGGTATTTGGTAGTAGTATTGATAACCTAAGATCAATATCATGAGATCTATAACTAATCCAAATATACAAATTAGATAGTGACTGGGGGGATAAAAGTGAGTACCTTTCCTGAGTGGATCCTGATCATGCCCTGGGTATAAGGTGGTGAGGCTTTGCTGTGGTGGAACATCTCTTGCCCAAATCACAGAGTGACTGGTGGTCTCCTGTGCTATATTTTCCCACCCAGAAGAAGTCCTAGCAGCTCTTGGAAAATACGGTTTGAACATTTAAATGAGTTAGTTTCCCAATCTTGGCCTCGAGTGGAGCGTGGTGGGAGGGTGTGGTGATGACCAGTCATGTCTCATAGAGATTCTAAAAACCTGGAGGCAGCTCCTGTTCAGAAGGGCTGGAGCCTGAGACCATTGGTCACAGGCTCTTGAGTGATGTCAGTGTTGTGGTTCACAGACCATACTTTAAGCACTCTGGCTCCAGTCCAGTATGCTGTAACATGTTAGTTACCCTTGGGATACAAGCCAGCCCACAAAATGACCCATGAGGTGCTAAGTTCAAAGACTGAGAGTAAGCACTAGAAAGCTTTTTAAGAACTTGACAATGATTGCTTGAGCATAAAAGTGCAGGGTCAGTGGATTCTGTCTCATCAGAAATGATAAAGAGTAACAGTGTCAGCCTGCCGAGGTTTAGAAATAGAACCTCGTCCTGTCCGGAATCGTCTGGAACAGTTTTCTGACTCTTATTACTTGCAAGTGCTGTTAATGTCAAGTAGGCAGAAGCTAGGGATGCGATCTATAATCACTCTACTGTTCCCAGGATGGACATCCAGCCCTCTGAACAAAAATAACCTAAGACTGAAATGCCAAGAAGTTTGTTGAGGAGCCCTTGTGTTATTCTGCCTAATACAGAATTAAATACCCAAGGCAATTAACTGATAAGAAGGGAAAGGTTTATTTTTGATCATGGCTGTGGAGTTTACTGTCCAGAGTCAGGTAGCTATGCTTTGTGCCTTTGGCATATCATGGCCAGAGTGTGAGGAAAAAAAAATTGCCTCCATCAGAAGCCAGGAAACAAGGCAGACAAGAAGGGAAGGGGTCCCAAGGCTCTTCTAAGGGTGTACCCCAATGACCTAAGGATCTCATATTAGGCCCTACCTCCTAAAGAGTAGGGTGTCTCCCAGTAACCCGGCACATGAGTCCAAGTCTAAACTCATGGATTTCTGGGGGACATTTATCCAAACCATGGCACTGTCTTCTGGAAGATTTTGGAAAACGGAGCTGAGCCTGTTCTTTCTGGAATTCTGGCAGGTTTAGAATGAGTTTCAGCACCTTCTGTTTCCCTAGTGTTGAAAGAATGTCCCCACAGCACAGTAGGAAAGTGTCTCCTATGATTCATATTCAGCCATTGAGCCCATTACCCATTTTCCTGGAAATGCTAGATTATTGCCTTTAAACCTAACATGGTCTCATTTGAATGCCATAAAAAGGAATTTTAAAAAGTGCCTTCAAATACATTTTGATGCCAACCTTTCAATTAGAGAATTTTATTTTATTTTATTTTATTTTATTTTATTTTATTTTATTTTATTTTATTTTATTTTATTTTATAGTAATTCTTTTAGCTGTACAGCACCATACGTCACTCTGGTGCATGCATAAAGGAACACATGTGCTGTAGACTGCCAGGTCATCCCCAAACAACTCATCTGAAAGAGACTCTTGCAAACACTCAAAATTTAGAATTTTGATTTCTTGACCCAGAGGCAGGGCTGTCTGTTGTTTCCACACGGTATTGTCTTTTGTGCTTTCTGAATGGCTACAATGTCAAAAGTTTAAAGACTCAGAGTAACTCAGGTCTGGTCCTGCAGGGCTGGGGAAGCGGCTCTGCAGTAGAGCAAAGCTCCCTGCCTTCCTGAAGGAATGCACTTCATCTGTTGGAGTTAAATGACTGCTTTTGCATTTTCTGGTCCTTTGAAAACCTTTTCCTGAAGTGCCAGCCCCAGTTCTGGGCATTTTGGCTTTTCTGTATACAGAAGTAACAGCTGTGACATGATTCCTCTTTCTGCCCATAGCCACTGTCAAAGGAACTAATCAGAGACACAGTCTCATTTCAGGGAAATAGAAAATAAAAGTATATCCTAGAACCAGAGAAATGAAACTACAGAGATTCTTTGAGATAGTTTCACGCTTGAGTCTTAGATCTTCAATAACCAAGGGCCTTGTTTCATCAAAATTTGTTTTCCTGCATGAGAGGAAAAATTATAGTCCTTGGTACACTTATACAGCTTATAGGCAGTACAGAAAGAACTTAAAGAGATGTATTATGTTGGCAGTAAGTTAAAAATCCTTTCTGGGGCCCCTTTTCTTGTTTATTGGTGCAGAAGCAAAGAAATAATATCATGTAATAAGACACCAACTTTTCTATGTTTGAGCTGGTAGTTTAAGTCTGTGAGAAAAAGCCTACAAGAATCAGAATAGATTGTCTTTCAGATTATGTTAGCTTGGGCAGGCAGCACTCATGTATTCCTGCATTACAATTAACCCACCCCTCAAGGGTTAACCTCGAGCATATACCCATGATCCTTGTCACTCTTTGGCTCCCGAAATCCCCAGAAGCTGAAGTTGTGAATGCCGTTTCTAGTTATCAGTATTTTCACCTGTGGCCAAATACTCTTGAAATGTGTTACTAACATTTTATTGCCTTGAGAGGATTCCTGTTAGGCTTCTCTTTGCCTAGAAAACCCAATTTCTAGTTTGGAGATCAAACTATAACTTCGTTCCCTCCATAGGTGGATTTAATCAGTACCCGCCACCAACGCTGAAGGATGACTGCCGGCGAGTTGATTTAGGGAGGGGTGATGCACTGCGCCATGACCTCCGGTGGGTAGCCTGGGTAGCCGAGCGTTTATGTTTACAAGTGCTTGTTAATTAACTGATGGGTGTGTGACTGGCTGATGGCAGGTTGTTAGGCAAAGCTATCTAACAAGGTCTCTGAGGTAAAGGCTCTTCATGGATTCTACTTAATACAGCATCAGCCACACACCAGTATGCTTTCCAGTTTGAAGTCTTGTTTTTTTATTTTTTTTAAACGAAACTGTGAATTTCATTAAATCTTGCCTATAGAGGCATACTTTCCTCATAAGTGTCTGATAAACTTTAACCCTGAAAAACAAACAAACAAAAGTTCACAGCTTATCCTCAACTTCACTGCCCAGAGCCTGAGGCTCTGCGTTCTTGTTGCACTGGACTGACCTTGTGTAAGCTACACCATTTCACCTGCCTGGTTTCTGGTCAGCTGCCTGGGCTCCCATTCCTTCCCATAGGTTCCACTTATACTTAATGGTCCTGACTAAAGTGGCCTCCTCTGTGAAACTGATTCTTACCCCACACCCTGTTCACAATCCACGGCCTTAGCTGGGCATGGGATTGTTCTCCTATAACACCAGTTTTCTGGAGGTGGAGGCAGGAGAATTGTGGGTTCAAGGCCAATCTGGGCTACTTAGAAGGACCATGTCTTTTAAAAAACAAAACAAAACAATAGAGAGTGCCCTTTTTGAACCCTTTATACCTCTTCTAAGGTACTATGGCAGCTTACTCCAGTGTCTCATCTCACTAAATCTAGATCTGCATCTGAGTTTTTATTTTGACCTCAAAGCATCTCACAGAAGACCTTATAGTACAATTGCACATGCAAGCAATTTTCATTCATGTTGTATCCTGAGTACAAATACAACAATTGGTTGAATCTGGCCCCTTGAATACCATGAGCATAGCCCTTATTGGTTGCTTTTAGCTGGAGCCTCACTGAGCTTGGTTCCCTGGCCAAAACTGGTCTGGGTGAATAGTTACTCCCTTATCTGACTGCATTAAGCAGGATAGCTTTTCAGAAGAAGATAATGGCTTCTTCCAGGTGTTTGGAAGCAACTAGAAGTCATGCACGTGCACACTCCTTTAATGGCAGATTCCATTTATTTGATAGTTTAGCAAGGACATGTCCAGCAGCCAACCCCTTTGGAAAGACAGGGAAACATTAATGTCCAGTTGAACAGCTTCCGTCGAATAAGCCACAGACTCTTTTAAGAGGGCTGGAGAGATGGCTCAGTGGTTAAGAGCACTGACTGCTCTTCCAGAGGTCCTGAGTTCAATTCCCAGCAACCACATGGTGGCTCACAACCATCTGTAATGGGATCTGATGCCCTCTTCTGGTGTGTCTGAAGACAGCTACAGTGTACTCATATACATAAAATAAATAAATCTTTAAAAAAAAAAAAAAAAAAAAAAAAAGAGGAGCTGCAGACAAGATACATTGTTACTTACACATGTACAAACACAAGCCCAGCTGTAAATATCGTAATGCTTGTGATTCTTTTGCAACTATTAAACCCAAACAACTTTACACATCAAATCTAAACAATCAAACAAAACAATGCCGTGCCAACTTCATGCGGTGAATGCTTTTGGTTTTCTAAAGCTGAACATTTGAAGATCAAAAATGTTCACATGCTGCAGACGCACCTGGGCCTCGCTGGCCTCTGTTGTTGCCCGATAGCCTGGCTTCTCACCACAGACTCACACACACACAAATACAAGACATCTATGCAGTGTGTCATTTGGCCTTTGTGTGTTGTGGCAGTATTACTTCATAGATTACATCTCTCTGTTCTGCCTCACAGCAGAACACCAGTGTTAAATGTAACTGCCAATACTAAATTAAGAGGGACATTGTCAACGATATGCTTGTGTATATTTTCTGTTATCTTCTAAATTAAAACTTCTAAAATATCACGAAGAACCCTAATACTTACTGCCCACCTAAATGCTAGCCCCATTCCAAGGATCTCGTTCGATCCTCGTTCCTCTGAGAATAGGGCTTTGTCCCTTAAATGACTATTTTCTGTGGTAACTGGTATCAGTCTAAGGTATAATAAGGTTTTTCCAGGGGCTGCTTGATGGATGACTTCCGCATAATTTATTGACAACTCTATGCAAATCAGTCTTGGTTTATCCCAAAGGAATATAAGGTTATAAGTGAACTTGAGGAAATTACTTTAGAATTTTCCAGCATCTAGTTTTTTCTTTCTCTGCGTATGTATGTGTATGCATATGGATGTTCATATGTGTGGGTGCTGTGTATATGTGTGTATGGGGAGGCCAGAAGACAACCTTGGCTGTTGTTCCTCGGGTATCTTCCTCCTTTGTTTGGGGTTTGCTTTTGAGTCAGGGTCTCTCACTGGCTTGAGCTCACTAAGTAGGCTGTGCTGGCTGACTGGAGAGTCCCTGGAGTCCACTCAGCTTTTCCTCCTAGTGCCTGGATTCCAAGCAAATGCTACTATGGTCAGATTCTTCATGGGGCTTCGTGGGGACCAAACTCAGGTCTTAATGCTTGCAAACCAAGTCCTTTACCAACTGAGTTATTACCACCTAGTATCCAATATATACAAAGAAGTCAAGAAATTAGACTCCAGACAACCAAATAACCCTATTAAAAAATGAGGTATAGAGCTTAACAAAGAATTCTCAACTGAGGAAACTCGAATGGCTGAGAAGCACCTAAAGAAATGTTCAGTATCCTTAGTCATCAGGGAAATGCAAAACAAAACAACCCTGAGATTCTATCTCACACCAGTCAAAAATGGCTAAGATTAAAAACTCAGGTGATAGTAGATGCTGGCGAGGGTGTGGAGAAAGAGGAACACTCCTCCATTGTTGGTGGGACTGCAAGATGGTGTAACCACTTTGGAAATCAGTCTGGCGGTTCCTCAGAAAATTGGACATAGCATTACCTGAGGATCCAGCTATACCACTCCTAGGCATATACCCAGAAGATGCTCGAACATATAACAAAGACATATGCTCCACTATGTTCATAGCAGCCTTATTTATAATAGCTAGAAGCTGGAAAGAACCCAGATGTCCTTCAACTGAGGAATGGATAAAAAAAAAAAGTGGTATATTTACACAATGGAGTATTACTCAGCTATTAAAAACAATGAATTCGAGAGGTTCCTAGGTAAATGGATGGAACTAGAAATTATCATCCTGAGTGAGGTAAGCCAATCACAAAAGAACACACATGGTATTCACTCACTGATTATTGGATATTAGCCCAGAACCTTGAAATATCCAAGATTCAACTCACAGACCACCACCTATTCTTTTAATAAATAACTAAAGAACCATATTACAATGTTTGGATAATTTATTTACATCTTTCCAACTTATTTGGACTGAACTGAAACTTACCTTTTTCTCCTCTAGATTGACTGCTGAGCTGCATGGGATTTCTGCAAGCAAGAACAGCCTGGCTGGTCAAGAACTGAATGCTGGGAAAGACTCATCTTTTGTGTTGGAGAATCATGCAGATGGCCATTTGGTTTATATTCCAAACCAAATGCTAGAGCCACATACGTTAGTGAGCCACTATGGAAGTGACCAGGAATCTGTAGCAATGGCAAGTCTCACTTCCGGTAAGAACACGAACTAATGATAGAATATTTTCAGTCATCCAGAGCCTTGTTTTTTAATACTAGCATAGAATTAAATAAATTGAGGCTGGCCTCTGAAGCAATTTGGGATGATGGGTTCAGTGGCAATTATCATAATACAAGTAGTAGCGGATGATGGGTACAGCCATGGGAATTGCTGTGCAAGGTCTCAGAAATGTCCATGATGTACTTAAAGAAATTAGGGTGTACAATTCAGAGATCAAAACAACCTCTAAACTTGGCCTGGCCATTGCCCCAGAATTTGTGCTTACACAAGAAGGTTTAAGTTTTATTTTTTTGAGATACCCAGAAATGGCAGAGTACACAATTCCCCCATGGCTTACTCTAAATATTTTAATGTCAACATTTTAATGGCTTAACACAAACTAATATGTAATATAATAAGCACATAAGATACATAAAGATATCTTATTTTCATTTGAAACTGTGAGGGGCTGAAGAGTTGGCTCAGCGGCAGAGAGCATTTCTTGCTCTTACAGAGATCCTGAGTTTGATTCCTGGTACCTACATGGCAGCTCACAACCATCTGTAATTTCAGTTTCAGAGGATCTGATGCCTTCTTCTGGCATCTGCATTCACTGTGCTCACATTACGCACAGCCATAAATGCAGGCAAAACACCCATAAACATAAAAGAAAATTCATAGTTAAAAATAAAAAGAAGTGTGAAATTTCAAACACACTACTCAGCCATCCAAACTCTGCATCTAGAATCTTCCAAAATAACCATTTGACCAGAATGTTGGCATTTTAAGTATTGCATCCAATGTATCATATGCACGACTAGAATATGCAAATATAAAAGAAAAAAAGGGTGAACTTCATACCATATTATTGATTCTTAGCAGCTTCTTGGATAGTTCTTCTGTTTCTTAGATTTAACACCTGTGTCCCCATAAGTATTTTGGAAGTAAAAGCATTTGAACTTTACTTTTAAAATAGCCAAACTAGCTCTTGTAAAACTACAGTAAAGAATTTAAAAGCTAATCACTTATTAGTTGAGAAATGAACTATGTTAGCTTTAAAAAGAAGATTCTCAGTAAACTGGAAACATGTGTCATCCCGTGGTGTCTATGTAGTAAGCCTGTATATGACTTCATTAAGGTAGTTTTAAACTCTCATGTCAGCATACCCCGAACAAGAGAGTTAGATATTCTTTTAATTGGATAGTGTTGATTTTGTTTGTTCACTCTATGGTACAGGGATTATGATTTCCCTCAAGGCACAGTAGTCCATTCTCACCAGGCTTATAGAGAAGAATAAAATGCATTTTGGCAGAGGGTCAGAGTGGGAAAGGGTGGCTTGTGATGGCTTTAACAAATTTCCAATGGAAATGGGTCAGAGAAAGCAGAAGACAGGGAGGGGAGAGGGAGAAGAAGAAAGGGGGAGAGGGGGAGGGGGAAGGGGGAGAGGGGATACACAGACAGAGAAAGAGAGAGAGAGAGAGAGAGAGAGAGAGAGAGAGAGAGAGAGAGAGACTTCCTTGCAACCATCATTACGGATACAAAGGCAGCAATTCAAGAAAAGAAAAGCTTTTTGTTTGGCTTTCTAGATGTCTGAACAATCAAGACCCTTGCAGCCACTGAGGGGTTCAGTTTGGTTAAAAAAATACCTGTTCACATTTCTTTTTTTTTTTTTTTTTAGCTTTAATGGAATCTTGTATTAATTGAAAAAATAAATAATTGGGAAAATTTTAGTACTGATTCATTTTTTATCATCTTGAGAAATTGCTGTTCCTTTCTTTTTTTTCTTTTTTTTTTCATTTTTTTTAATTTCTTTTTTTTTTGAACATGAAATGCTTTTTTATAGCATGTTTTACAAGGGGAGGGGGTAAGAGGGTCCAGGTGGTGGAAAAGTACAAAATCTTCTTGGCCTGTGCCTTGAAACATGTCATGGTCTATATGGTACACTGCCTTGAATTATGATCTACCTGCTGTTCTTCAGAAGATATGGTACACTGCTTGAGTTATGATCTCCCTGCTATTCTTAAGAAGACATGGTACTCTGCTTTGAGTCTATCTGCAGTTGCTAAGCAGGATCTTGCAGTTGCCAAGCTTCAGAGGACATTGTGCAGGTGGGGAAAGGTAGGGGGTAAGGGTAAGGGCGAGGGTCCTGGCTTCTGGCATCTCCCCCTTCTCTGTTTAGTTAGAGAAGGCGTCTTATGTTCAATCCCAACTATGTGAGTTTTGAATTTGGATGTCTAATTATGGGGGGTCTTAGACAAGTTCACAACCCCAAAACACTGATGTGAGACGAGTCACATCGATGGTCGAAGGCTTTAGGCTGTCGACGATGGGCAACGTCAAGGGACTCTGATGTGGGTGAAAGGAGGGTGAGAGCCCTGTCTTAGGCCATGTAGGCTGCACCCACTCCCAGCACCACGCACTCCTTTTCGGCTGCATTGGGTGGGCCCCTGGGAAGTGGACCTACAATAATCCCATCATTGGGCTAACTCACAGCCATCGTAGTCTCTTGTAAATGTTCAAGTTACCAACCATTTGTCAGTTTGGGGTGTAATATTGTCATAAAGGAAGGCTCCCCAATGTTAGCGGCCATATCAAGGGTGGCCTTGGTTTAGGAAAAAGCCAATTTTTGTTGTGGTGATCAAGAGGCCAAGCTCTCTAGCGAGAGAAATGAGGGCAAAGCCAGACATACCAGGAACCCTTCTGGAGGGCGTGGAAGTCTAGGGGTCGACCGTAGGGGGAGGCAGGGGAGCTGACAGCTGTGTCAGTCTCCTGCGGAGTCACTTCTGGATCCTCTGCAATTTTCAGCTGATGGTAATGAACTTCAACTGCCTTCTTGATGGCAGCATCAACCTGGTTCCGTGGACGACTGGTCACGGGCGATGATCTCTGTCTTGCTCAATCTTGATGTCGTGCGCACATCCTCTCAATGAGGGTCCGTCCGGATGGGTCCGTGCCTCGAGCCCCACGTCTGGGTGCTGGCGGGTCCTGGTTATTCGTGGGGGCGAGGAGGACTGCAACCTGCTATTCTTCAGAAGATATGGTACACTGCTTGAGTTATGGTCTCCCTGCTATTCTTCAGATGATATGGTACACTGCTTTGAGTCTATCTGCAGTTGCCAAGCAGGATCTTGCAGTTGCCCAGCTTCAGGGGACCTTGTGCAGGTGGGAAAAGGTAGGGGGTGAGGGTAAGGGTGAGGCTCCTGGCTTCTGGTCCATCTGGGTTAGAACTTCTAATAGCAGGCATCACGGGTGATTCAATTTTACCTGGGATGCTGCGTGAGTTCAAGCTCCTGGGAGTCCCTGTTTTTCTTGGTTTTCTGCGGTTGGGTACGGAGCTGCTGCCTGCGACCTGCTCTAGGCTCGGTCCCAAACCGTGTACTTCCCCTGTTCACATTTCTATCAGGAGAATAAAATGTAAGCAGTTACCCCACCAAAGTGTGGGAGGGATTCAGGTAGAGGACTGTAGGCTGTGATAGCCTGGGGATAGTGTCTCAGACCCAGGAATGGCATGTCTGTGTCTTTATTCTCATAAATAAATCTGAGTCTCAAATGCTGTCTGTCTCTGTCTCTGTTTCTGTCTCTCCCTGCCCTGCCCTGCCCTGCCCTGCCCTGCCCTGCCCTGCCCTGCCCTGCCCTGCCCTGCCCCACTCTGTTCTCTTCTCTCTTAAATCTTTTGTAGCCAGTTGCCAAAACTTGCTAAGGACTTTCTGCATGATGTGCTGTCCTTCTGGGGTCAGCTGTGATTCCAAACGTTTAGTCACTGAGAGCTAAGCCTTCATAATTTCCAGATGCATGGTATAAATTAGTTGATAACTTTGATGAGCGCCTCCATATACCATGTGTATTACTGAATTCTGTAACCTGCAGCTGACGGCTGACCTTTCTGTCCTTGAACGGAAAGGCTCAAGGGAAAGGCCACGTGAACTCAGCCATTTAAGAATTTTATAGTTCTTTATATGGCTGGCTGAGGGTTGTCGCCCTCTACCATGGGACGCCCAACCCCTGCCTGTCTTCCCCACCTAGCCTCTCCCTCTGCTGCTTCTGCCAGCTCACGCTGGGCTCATCCTCGGTCCCACTCTATGAGGCTATATGGATTCTATATGGTCTCTGGTTTGAGATCAACTGTTCAATGTGACTTTTACAGGGAGGTTTCTCCCTCCTGGCAGCAGCACCTGAGGACTCACTAGAAATGAATCCTGTAAGTGTTCATCCAGGACCTAGTCAATCATTAGTTTGGGGAGTGGAGCCCCAAAAATGATGGATTTAAAGTTTTTGTGCATTTGTTTCTTTGTTTGTTTAGTGTGTGTGTGTGTGTGTGTATGTTGTATGCAGAGGATTAGAGAACAACTTGGCAGGAGCTGGGTTTCCTTACACCATGTTGGGTCTGAGGGTTTAACTACAGTATCTGGAGGTCTTTTTTTTATTGCCACAGCTGAAGGGTGATTCTGGCATCTGGTATGAGTGGAGGCCTACAGCATCTACATCTGTCCACTGCTGCCTCCCCCCGCCCCCCGTCATTCCAGGATCTTAATTTAAAAACAAACAAACAAACAAAACAAGCAAACAAACAAAAAACAAACCTCAAAGGAACCATAATGTGATAATAAAATTTTGGGCATAAAACTTGAAAAACGTTTATCAGACTGAGCTTGTTTCAGTGTTGGGTGTATCCTTTGCCTCCCCCATGGGCACATTGCTTCCCATGGCTTTACAACAACATGTTCTATTTTTTCCACATAGTATCATGTCTAACATTGTCCAAATTGCTATAAACTCCATACTGATTTTAAGCATTCTCATAATGTCCCTTCAACAAATGGATATATTTAGCTATTGTCCTCTTCTTGAACATGTAATTTGATTCTGATTTTTGCTGTCATATATTCAACTTGCATATACATGTGCTTAAACTTAAATCTGCACTGGGTGGCAGAGTTGGCTTCCGAGCCATCCCTGGAATGTCAATCAGCTGATATTCTGTGTCAAATCAGCCTCTGGCCATCTGCACCAAAGACCTGACCAATTTTACCAATGCATGTTGTGTGGTTGGTGGTGGCTATAGGATTACTTACAAATGATGAAGTACATTCATTTACCAAACCTGAAAACATCATAAACTGCGTCATTATTTTGGAGAGTTGTTTTCAAATAATTTTGGTGATACAGTTCTGGTATTTAAAATTTTTTCAATTTAATTTTTAAAGCTTGCTTATAATAAACCCACCTAGAAACATAAAGCACAGAATAACTTTATTAAAACCAAAGGGCAAGATTGCAGGTGGTTTGGGTGTAGCGATTCTCGAAGGAGGTGGTGTTTTTCTTCAGGAAGCAGGCCTTTTCTGCTGACTCTTGTTTCTGACCACAAAATCTAAGAATCACCTAGAAAAATCAAGGCCAAGAGGAACATTTGTCGTATCTTCAAGGAAAAGGATAAAATCTGTTTTAAAGTTATTTCTACTTAAATGAGAAGAGGTTCTCACACCGAAAAATAAGAGGATTGTAAGGGTTTCTGTTTCCCCTGGGCACATTAATGGCATGCAGTGGTGTGCACAAACTGTGCCTGCCTCCCATGCTTTCCTGGCCCTGGAACCCTTTCACCAGTGATCTCACCAGACAGAGGGGAGGACAGGCCTTGGCTACTGGTGTGAGATGGAAAGGTTCATAAAGTTCTGCCAAGTCCTCTGCAGATAAGCATGCACGAACAAAGTGGAATTGTCATTTCTGGGGCCCGTGTGAGTGTGTCTGTAAGTTAGGCCAACAGGCTGCATTTTCTTTTCTTATCAAAATTCTGCAGAATTCACCATTGCAGGAAGGACTTTTGTAGCCCCAGGGGTTTTCTTCTTGTTTACTTATAAAGATTAAATTTGTGTAGTGCTTTAATTTGTTGTAAACTATGCAAACTATTCCATCTTTTTTTTCAAAAACCTTGTGAGATTGTCATATATTAGCATGACACTTTGTAGAGAGGAACTGAGGCATGGAGAAGAGGCGAGGTCATTAACAACAGGCAGAAACGAGATTCAAACCCCTCAGACCTGTCTGTAACCATGGGTCTGCAATGCTCACTGGAGGAAAAGGAAGGTCAGTTTTATTTATGTCATGCCATACTTCTGTCAGAAGGAATACCAGTATACTGAAGACAACTTTCTTCTAATCTAAGCCTTTCTTGACCTGGTTAGTGTGTACTTTACTATTTCTGCCCTACCTTGCTGTTTGATGACTCCTTCTGGAGGAGTCAGCCATGGCGACAGATTTGGGATAGATTCTGTCTCTACTTCTAAGCTTTCGGAATTTTTTTTTGGCTAAATCATTGGACATCTCCAAGCTTGGGTCTGCTCGGGTGTGAGGTGGAAGCAGTGGCAATTCCAGTTTCTTACTAAAAGGAAGATTTGATGAGAGAAGGTTTGTGGACACCTGAAGTGGATGGAATACTCAGTTTAGTACCAGAAAGCAGAAACAAAAGAAAGCATTACCAAGGCTTTAGAATGCTGAGAAAATGTTGAACTTTAACAATACCAGCTATACGGGCTCTCAGGGCTGCTCAGTAGTTAAGAGCTTGCTGCGTGATCAGAGGTCCTGGGCTTTGTTCTCAGCATCATGTGGTGGTTCATAATCATCCAGTTCCAGGGGATCCTACACCTTCTTCTGGCCTCTTTGAGCACCAGGCATGCATGTGATACATAAACATTCATATAGTAACACACAGACACACACACACATAAAGGTAACACACACACATCATTGTTTTAAAAGAAAAAAATCAGGTATTGTTCACATGAATAGAACTCCATACATAAATTAGCTTCATAGCTTATTAAAAAAAAAAAACCATGACTAAGATGTGAAGTGGTAGCGCGTGCCTTTAATCCCAGCACTCGTGAGGCAGAGGTAGACAGATCTCTGAGTTTGAGGCCAGCCTGGTCTATATATCAAGTTCTAAGACAGCCAGGGCTACACAGAGAAGCCCTGTCTTGAAAAGCAAACAAACAAACAAACAAACAAAAAGCAAAACAATACAAAACAACAATAACAATAAACCCCAAAGAAGGTGAAAGGAAATGAAAAACCCATGGGTAATTTTGGCACTGATTAAATTTCAAGATAACCCACTAGATAACTCACAAATGTCTATGAGATTCTTACAAGTGTCATGAACAACCGTACCGACTCAGCACACATCTGGTCCAGAGTGCTCATGCACAGTAGACGCTCCCTGCTCCCTCAACTTCCCTTCCGCCCTGCCCCCGGTCCCAGCCCCACTTGGCTCTGTGCTGGACATCTTTGGTTAAAGTTGGGCTTATCTCTAGGGTGTACTTCCTGGGAAACCTGACCACATCATTCATTCCATCCAAGTCTTGTGCGTGGTAGTGAGCCAGATATCAGCCCTCTGCCCTTTTAACTCAGTTCTTCCATGGAACTAAAGGCAAGAATTTAGTTACGTTGACATTTTGAGAGAACGTTGAGCATTGCTGCAAGCTGTGTGCGTGTTTTATTCAGGCTCCTGCCAGGTTTTCTTAAAGGAGAGATATTTCTGAAGCCTGAATCTTCCCAAATTACATGAATTTAGACTCAAACTAGAACAGTCCTACCTTAGGGTTGGACTAAACTTTAGAGTTCTCAAAGCACGGTCATCTATATTTAGTTTCTTTGATTTTTTTTTTCTCATGAGAATCCAAGTACAGAGGGAGCTCATTTTTAAGGTTTCTTGTAGGTGGTTTGTGCCTCTTTAGAAAAAGATTTGTTGCCGCGTACTTGGAGGGGGGAAATGAGATTTTAGTTTATTTATAAAAAGAAAACTAAAAATGAGACCATGATATTTCTAGGTATGCATAGAATGGCATTTTACTACTCTGGTCAGTCGGTCCTTCCTCCTCCTACTGTAGCATCTGTGCAATCATAGCTTCTATGTTCATGGATGTCTGCTGGTTGGCTCCTGAAAAGCCTGATAATCGATAGCTGGAAACCGGAGCTCTTGCTGAGAACACAGATAATGGTCAGTCAGGTCCAGAGCTGCAAACTCCCAAAAGGTAGAAACGCCCATTCTATTCTCTGTACAGTCCTTCACATGCTGTGGCTGTGAGTCTCAGAGATTGTTTGATGGTGCTGTGTATTATGTAGTCCTGACAGCAAAGGACACTACAGGACACACTTATTGTCCACTAATCAACAGTTTAATCAGGATTTCCATCTGGACCATACATTCAGTAAGAACTTCGAACTGGATTTCTGGTGGGGAATGGGAGAACTGTACATCTCAAGCAAGCTTATGAATTGCCAAATCCTGTTGGTTTCTATAAATGTACTAAAAACCTAGTATATGTGTGACCAGTTCTTCATGCTTTGAGAGAAGGAAGCAGTCACCCCCGCCCCCAGTGATTAGTATTTCATAACAGAACCTCCTCAGGTAGAGTAGAGGGACCAAATCCAGCATAACCAACAGGGAAAGAAATCCACACAGATGAGACAACAGTTAGACAATGGGCTGAAGAGATGGCTCAGCGGTTAAGAGCACTGACTGCTCTTCCAGAGGTCCTGAGTTCAATTCCCAGCAACCACATGGTGACTCACAACCATCTGTAATGGGATCTGCTGCCCTCTACTGGTGTGTCTGAAGACAGTGACAGTGTACTCACATGCATAAATAAACTGGACTTTAGGAAGATCCTGGGAGATAGACACAAAGGAGATGAGCAGCAGAGTCTCCGCTTTCCTGACCTAAGATTCTATGTGAAGTGAGAGAATTTTAGATGAGCCTCATGAGTTCTCAGAGATGAGGAAAGAGATCTGAGAACTCAGGGAGACCAACATCTAAGGTCACAGGACAGAGAAGAAAGCTGTATAGAGAGAACTCCAGAGATCTGTAGACGCTCTCCCGATGCTCTCCCGGCCCTACTCACAAAGGCAGCATTAGTGCATGTGTGCATGCATGCGTGTGTGCATGTGTATGTGAGTGCACTCTCACAGAGGAGGGCACTTGGTGTCCTGCTCTACCACTCTTTGTCTTACTCTCTTCAGGGTCTCACAGATGGAGCCAGGGTGGCAGCCAGTGAGCCCCAGAAACCTCCTGTCTCTGCACCCCGAGGTACAGTTGCAGGTGCAGTCATAGCCGACCTCTTACCTGGGTCCTGGGATTCAAACTCAGATCCTTGTGCCAGCACAGCAGGAGCCTTTATCCACTGAGCCATTTTTTCTAGTGCTCAAGTAGTATCTGTAGAGATGAAAACCATAGCGTTAGGAGAAACAGTATACCAGGGAGGAGGTTAAGGGCAGGCAGCTTCGATCTGACAAAAGAAAAAAAATAGCAGGCCACTTGAAAATATAGCAATAGAAATTACTCAAATGAAAAAAAAGTTCAATAATTAGAATAAAAAATCAGTGAGTTTCCATATTCTCTCCCAATATGTGATAGAAAAAAAACAACAACCAGAGAACAGACACATGATAACATTATCAGCTAATGTAAACTACTCGGCACTTCCAGAACATTCCACCCAAGAGCAGAGTGTACATTCTTTTGAAATGCTTATGAAATACTTGCCACAATAGAGCATCTTGTGTCCATGTGTTAGAACAGTGCTTAAGAATATTAAAGGATTTAAGTCATAGCAAGTATATTTTCTGACCCAAATAGAACTAAAGTCAAAATAATTTGTGGAAGGATCTTTGAAAACCCCCCAAACCTTTAGAAAATAAATAAAATGCTTTAAAATAATCTATGGCTGAAACAGAGATCAATAAAGAAATCAGAAAGCATTTTGGGAGAAATACAGATGAAACAGACATTTCAGATCTTCAAGACCCCAGTAGAGCATAATTAGAAGAGAATTTTAATATTAAATGCTTATGTTAGTTAAAAAAAATATGAATAGCTTCAAATCAGTCACCTCAATTTCCATCTTAAGAAACCAGAAACAGAAAGACAAGCAATCCCAGAGTGGGCAGAAAAAGGCAATAACATTTAAGGACCCAATGAAAAAAAATGATAAAAATCAGTAAAGCCAAGAGTCAGATCTCTGAGATCAATGAAATTGATAAAGCTATAGAATCAGACTCACTAGAGAAAGCAGACACAAACAACCAGTGTTAGCAGAGGGAGAAGAGGCATCTTCTGCGTTTTACAGCTTTCAAAAGTGTAGTGGGAATGTAATGAGCCACTTTTGTGTATAAATTAGACACAGTGTCTTACAATATGAAAATCACCACAGTTCATTCAAGAAGAAATAAGCTAACTAGCTTGTCAAAATGATTGAATTTATACTTGAAGTTTTCCCATGATTTTACCACAAATTCAACAAATCTTCTAAGAAATGATAAATATCAATTCTTTTTAAAAATATTTCTTTGAGTCAGAGTTTCTTTGTGTAGCTCTGGCTGTCCTGGAACTCACTCTGTAGACCAGGCTAGCCTCCAGCTGTAGATATGCCTGCTTCTTCCTCCTGCCTCCTGCCTCTGCCTCTGCCTCTGCCTCTGCCTCTGCCTCTGCCTCTGCCTCTCTCTCTGCCTCTCTGCCTCTCTGCCTCTCTGCCTCTCTGCCTCTCTGCCTCTCTGCCTCTCTGCC
>NW_021620939.1:4102550-4115113 GCF_004785775.1 Grammomys surdaster | reverse complement strand
CTCTGCCTCTCTGCCTCTCTGCCTCTCTGCCTCTCTGCCTCTCTGCCCCTCTCTGCCCCTCTCTGCCCCTCTCTGCCCCTCTCTGCCCCTCTCTGCCTCTCTCTGCCTCTCTCTGCCTCTCTGCCTCTCTGCCTCTCTGCCTCTCTGCCTCTCTGCCTCTCTGCCTCTCTGCCTCTGTCTCCCTGCCTCTGCCTCTCTCTGCCTCTTTGCCTCTCTGCCTCTCTGCCTCTCTGCCTCCCTCTCTGCCTCCCTCTCTGCCTCCCTCTCTGCCTCTCTGCCTCTGCCTCTGCCTCTGCCTCTGCCTCTGCCTCTGCCTCTGCCTCTGCCTCTGCCTCTGCCTCTGCCTTTGCCTTAGTGCTAGTATAAAAGGCATGAACCATTCATTACTGCCTGGTCATGAATATCAATTCTATACAAACTTTTCTAGGGAACTTAAGAGGAAAGACTATTTACCAGTTCATTCTTTGAAGTCATGTCACTTTAATACCAAAAAACAGGCAAAGAAATTCCATGAAAGGAAAACTATATACAACCACTGTAGTTTTAAAAAATTAGATTTATTTACTTGTGTGTATGGATATTTTATCTGCATGTACATATGTGTACAATATGTGTGCCCGGTGCCTGTGGAGGTCAGAAGAGGGTATTAGATTCTTTGGAACTGGAGTTACTGGTGACTGTGGGATACCCTTTGGGTGTTTAGAACTGAACCTGGGTCCTCTGCAAGAGCAACATGTGCTTTTAACTATGGAGCCATTTCTTAAGCCATTGGATTTTTTTTTTTTGAGACAGGATCTCACTGTGTAGCTTTGGCCTGGGACACACTATGTAGGCCAGACTGACCTTGAACTTAGAGATCTGCCTGCCTCCTGAGTTCTGGGATTAAAAGAGTATACTACCACACCTAGTCTAGGCCACTGTTCCTAGTTAATATAGATACAAGAATTACTCTAAAAAGTGATTTACCAAGTCAAATCCAAGAATAGACAAAAAGGTAATATAGATTTGCCCCAGGTTCATTGAACACTCAAAAACCTGTCTAATAAAGCATTTCCAGTATTAATAAAAATCATTTGTACTAATCATATGTTTGCTGCATCCTATTTTGATATTAACTTTTATAGCATTAATGTAGTATTGTTGGCTCATTTATTGTTTAAAGACTAAATAAATCACCAAATGTAAGAGCTTCTACTAACAGGTTGAGCAGAAATAGGAATCAACACATCTTTTGCCAGTTAGAAAGCTATTGATTGTTTGAGTGTGCTTACATACTTCTTTCAGAGAGAAAAAGGACATTGGCCATCTACTTCCTGTCTTACAGACCTGATGATTCTCCCCTTCTCTCCATCCAGCCTTCTCTCCCAGAAGTGTAGAAAGCTCTCACAAACCCATAGATGTAAAGCAATATCATTGCAAACGATGGTCTGTAACAAAATAGCTTGTATCAGAATGTAAAAGAAGAGGGATGGAGAGATGGCCCAGTGGAAAGGGAGCCTGCCCTGAAGCATTAGGACCTGAAATGTAACACCAGGGCTGGGGTGTGGGTGGGAAGTAGGGCATGGAGACAGGTGGGTCCCAGACCTCTCAAGCCAGCTGGTCCATCTAGCTGCAAAAGCAAGGGCTGGGTTCAATGAGAAACCATGTCTCAAAAAGGTAATGTGGAGAGTGATAAAGGAAGACACCCAATTTCAATGTCCAGCCTCTCCGTACGCATGTACATAGCAAGTATAGTTGTACACACACACACACACACACATACACATTCACACACTTGTACTCACACATACAAACTCACACATACTCACACATACACATATATACAGAGAGATAGATAAGTGTGTAAATTTCAGTATTAATTTCTTCACTGAGACTACTGTGTAGAAAGAAATTCATGTTAACTGATTAGCCAGTGCTTACTGATACCATTCGAGCTCCCTTATGAAGTGAGTTCCTTATCTAGTCATAGGCTAATAACCACCACTCAGACTACCCAAGTCTTAGAGATTGCCATATCTTACTTAGCAGCAAGGCTTCGAAGTCAGTACTTACACCTGCCTCCATGCTGTTGCTTCATAGATGTTGCTTTTATCTACCGTATATGCCAGCACATGAGTTGAAACTTTGACATCTGAACTTTCTCTTGTGTTTACTCTGTATAATTAAACAGTCGGTAGATGTCAATGTGTGCTGCAGGCTTTGTAACCACGAGGAAGAGCTAAAACTAGGCGTATATTTCTCCTCTTGCATTGAGATATTTTGGAGTCAAATCGGCCATTTCAGAAAAACCTGAAGTTAGTAGCAAGTAGGTTTCTTATGTGACACCATGTGTCAAATGGAAATAGCTCTGAACCAAGCGAAGGCAGATTGGAAGAATGTATTTCAGGGTAAATACTGAGATTGATTAGTGATGTCTGCTGTTATATTGATTAGTGGTATCTGTCATGGTGTGGGAAGGAAGATTAGTAGCATTCCATGGCATGTGTTTGCATTCATGTCTTAGAGTTTCAAGTTAACCCTTTCGCCATTAGTGACTAGAGTTATTCTATTGCAGAACATGAAAGTCATGACAGAAAAGAATTGGGTCTTGCTCGTGAGTCCGGGGATGTTTCTCTTCAAGAATATTACATGGACGTGGCTTTCCTCATAGATGCTTCTCAGCAAGTAGGAGGACGTGAGTTTAAGGAAGTGAAAGCTTTTATAACTTCAGTGCTGGATTACTTTCACATCACCCCAGCTCCACTGACCTCTGTCTTAGGAGACAGAGTGGCTGTCCTAACCTACTCTCCCCCAGGCTATCTGCCAAACACTGAAGAATGCCCAGTCTACCTGGAATTTGATTTGGTCACTTACAACACTGTACACCAAATGAAGGATCATCTCCAAGAGTCTCTTCATCAGCTCAATGGAGATGTTTTTACTGGGCATGCCCTTCAGTGGACAATTGACAATGTCTTTGTAGGAACGCCCAATCTGAGGAAAAACAAAGTTATCTTTATAGTAACTGCAGGTGAAACCAACCCTTTAGACAAAGAAGTTTTAAGGAATGCATCTCTGAGAGCCAAGTGCCAAGGCTACTCCATATTTGTATTTTCCTTTGGTCCTATACATAATGACATGGAATTAGAAGAATTAGCAAGCCGCCCTCTGGATCATCACTTGGTCCGGCTTGGCCGGGTACACAAGCCAGATTTAGACTACATCATCAAGTTCATCAAGCCATTTGTTCACTCAATCAGACGTAAGTCACTCAAGCTTCTCTCCTTTGTTGTTTTATCGATGTCTCTGCATGCAGTCAATCAGCCAACTTAATCGAATGCATCTCATTTTACTAGAGAGTTCCAGGCAGGAGAGCCTTAAATAGTCGAAAGGTTTCCTTTAAGCCTAACTTCTGAACATTTTCTAAGTGTTTGGTTCTCTGACTGGCTACATCAGTTAATATTCAGCATAGCCCTCAAAGGGAAGAATTCAGATCCCCTTTTTATAAAGGAAAAACTAAGCTTTAGCTACATTAAATAAATTGCTCAAAAGCTCGTAATTAATGCCTGATGAGTTCTAGACTCAAACCTACACATTCTGACCCTAGGACTATGTTCTTTTCTATTAAGCTGCACTTTAGTTACTAAACCCTTAACAAAGTGTACTGCTATCATAAATAAAACCCCTACTGACACTACCCTCTACTTTTTCCAATGACATCTGGTCTACTTTGCCATTATTCACCAGCCTTCATTCTGACTTGAAGTCTTATGATTTATAGGTACAGATATTTTCTAGAGCCTTTCTTCAAGATCTAGCTTAAATGCAAACACATAGAGATTTGAAATGTGCCTTTCCACCGTGGCACTCTGAGAATAGCTGCTTTGGCTTCTGTCCTTGGTATTATATATAATTTTAGACAGAGATATGGAATAGGCTAAGTTTTTAGAGTATCAAACAAGTCCTAGCCTGTGCTAGGAATCAGGGACAGAGCAAAAGCCACACTGTGTGGTTATCTGCAGTGGCTGGGAGCTTGCTAGGGTTACCCAGGATTTTAGGAGTTCTGGCACACACACAATCCCAGGACTCAGCTTAGAGTTAAGAATCATGGAATTCAGGCAATATATTTACTACTGAGTCAAAAACAGTGCCTTCTTTCAATCCCAAGGTAGAAATAGGGAAGACAACTTCAATAGCCAACAGAGCCTATTAGGAAGAGCTTCCATTTCTTGAGTTTGGGGATGAGGGGAGAATAGATAACAGGAGGAGTCCAGAGATGTCCTTGAATTGTATCACCAGTCATGGAAACTTTTAATTCAGTTATTGCTGTATCTCATTGACTTGGCAAGAACAAGGTCTTTCAATGCCAGCATGCTGACTTTGCAAAGTCCATCACAAGATTAATTTGTTTTTGAAGAGACTTCCATCTCCAGGATAAGATGAACTGACTTTTTGGGTGATAGGCATTATGTGGGAAGGTAAAAACCGGACTAAGAATCCCACTCTGTCTCCAGGTGCTATCAACAAATATCCCGACAAAGACCTGCAAGCCAAGTGCGATAATCTCACCTTCCCTGGCCCAGAGAATGCTGGCACAGAAGACAGTGTATTGTGAGTTAAGAAATCTCAGATGTGGCGAGTACAGCCTAGGAAACAATCCTTAAGAATGCAAAGCAACATCTGGTCCAGTGTTAGTGAGTCATAATCTAAGAATGTGAAGTAAATGGACATTTTCATTTCAGGATGCAGGATTTGGGCTGGGCAAGGGTTTTTTTTTTTAAATGTTGTGTTGGTGGTGTCTTCTGGCTAGCAGAAGACAGAACACTATCTGTATTATGCAGGACCATATTTTATATTACAAACAACCATATATGTTGCTTTTATTAAAGCTATCTCATATTGATAACTACATAATGCAACTCAGATTGGCCCAAGCAAAGCTTACAGTATCAAAGGTTGGAAGGAAAACGTGGCAGAGAAAGCAGATAGCACATGTCAGAGCTGCAGGAATGATTCTGACTTTGCAAAGCAAAACCCCAAGTCTCCAATAAAACTTTAGCGATGAAAACATTCGTGTGAAATCCTAAACCTCTGAGACAAATATGTGTTTAATTCTCCTCTGAATATTAGAAAATTTCCCCTGCATGCATAAACCCCTCTAGGACTATTCCTATCACGTGCATAAGATGGATTTCTGTTCGGTATGTGGCTAGATTTGCACTTAATCTTACAAGGGACTTGGCTAACCACTTTAATTACTTTTCTCCTTCACCCCAGACTCATCCCTGAGGTGTACAAAATCGAGGCAGGAGAGAGTGAGCTGTCTGGAGATGCCAGTTCTCAGGAGCAGCATTTCTTCCTCTTAGGGAATAGTCATGGTAACCATTCAGAGAGCGCTGCTGATCTGATCCAGAAGTTGTACCTGCTCCTCTCCTCTGGGGAGCTGATGGTGAATGATAAGGAAGAGTCATGTTCCGAAGAGACCCCAGCTCCAGTGAACAGCAAACAAGGTAATCTGCAGTGTCCTTGTTGGAGACCCTGAAGCGCTCTTGTCTAGCTGGTCTTTTCCCATGGGGTTGAAAGGCATGGGGCCAAGGAGAAGTTCTAGCAAAGCTTATCCAGGAACACAAAGAGAGAAAATCTCAGGAAGGGAGGAAGGGAGCTGATTGTGTTCAGAACAACCAGAGAAGAAAGTAGCTCTGAGGATCTGGTGTGGAGTCAGGGAGCTGGGAAGCAGGGGGGCATAAATGAGAACCAAAAACATTCTAGAAAGGAAGGCAGGAGCTGCAACCTCAGGTGGGGGTGGGGGGAGTAGCATCCTGACTCTGAACACTTCAGCTCTGCCTTTGTAACCCAAGTCTTCCAGCCTGGAGAGGATGAGGCTGTTGCGGTGTGATTCTGAGACCTACATGAGGGCCAAGGGCAACTTCTTACCAAGTGGGGGTGGGGAGTAGTTATGGATCTGAAATTTAAGGGAAAGTAAGGAATGGAGAACAGAAATCCACAAAGGTCTCCAGGGCAGGAGCCCAGAGTCCTGCTGTGCTCCAGGATCTTGCTGGGAAATTATTGTATACTAAATATATATAGATCACATTGAATTTAGAAATATGACTCTATACTTGTTCTAGATTGTTCTACTAGCTAGTTTTTAATTTCAACTTGGCATGGGCTAGTTTCATTCGGAAAGAGAGAACTTTAATGAAGAAAATGCCACCACCAGATTGGCCTGTCAGTAAACCTATGGAGACATTTCCTTAAATAGTGACTGATGTGGGTAGGGCTCAGCCCATTGTGGGCGGGGCCAACCCTGGGCAGTTGGTGCTGGATGCTATGAGAAAGCAGGCTGAGGAAGCCATGAGGAACAGGTCTGTAAGCAACCTCTGCTTTAGTTCCTGCCCTGCTTTTCCTTTGTGATGTTTTCTGGAAATTTAAGATGAAAACCCTTTTCCTCCCCAGGTTGTTTTTGGTAATGGTTTATTATAGCAATAGAAACCTTAACTAATACTCATATGTATGTGTACATGTGTATATGTGTGTGTGTGTGTTTGTAAAACAATCTATACATATTCATACATACTAGGGCACTATTTGTAGTAGCTTCTAATTGAGAACAAAACCACACCCCACACAAATGAAATCACTGTCTAAGGGTGAGACACAGAGTTAGTATTTTTCACAAAGCTCCCTATGTGCTTCAAGCATGCGGTCAAGTTTGGAAAACACTGCTGTGAATCCTGCCTGGATCATTCCTGCTGCGTGTCTCAAGGCAGTGCACTGTTGAAAATGATCAGATTGGTAGAATCTAACCCCAGCAACATCAGCATCATCCAGCACTCTGGATATGCAGATTCTCGGGTCCTACCTTAGACCTACTGAAGTAAGCTCTGTCAATGAGAACATGTGAGAGAGACTCATACAGGCTGATGCTTGAGGACCACCGGCCTAGTGTTGTAGATCCTGAGTATGAATCAGCTTCTTAGATAGGAGACCTTCAACTAGATATTACGATGTATAAGATCTCATGCTTCTGGGAAACCACCAACAGGTAGACTGTGTTTACAGGATGTTTCATTGTCTTTTATGAGTTGGTAGTCACTAAGTCTGAGAGAGCAGCTATAGTCAAATCAGTTCAACCACAGAACACTGTCTGAGGAGCCAGCTTACAGAGCTAGTGTTTTGTGCCTGCTTTGGAAACATTACTTGAAGGTTTCTTCAGTCACTGAGCATCTGATGTTGGGCGTGCTGTTCTGTCTCTCTGAGCGCCCGTTACCTTGACTGCAAAGTGAAGACTATAATAGAGCTTACATCATAGCCTAATTCGAGCACTAAATGTATGGGACGTGCTTCAAAAGGCATGTGGCCTAGACTGAAAATTCAGTGAGTGCTAGCTTTTTGCCGTTGTGACGAGTTTCAGAGCTGATGGATGGCTGTGTGGACAGCTCACCAGACTGGGCACGAGGAGTCCCCAGTGCCAGCTTGGGTTCAGTTGTTAACCTAGCTCACAATCTCTAAAGCTCATCCAGCTGCTGTGGCCTTCCACTGCTCACGAGGAGCTTGGGTAAGATGGGTATTTTCCCTTCTGGAGTACCTGCATCACCTCTAATAGGGACACATAGAGACATGCCAGAGTGTGGCTGTCTAAAAGGCCAGTCTTAAAGGGCATGTTTTATGTGTGAGATCTTGGAGGACTTTTTTCATCTCTTACAAATGCCCTGCCCCTGCCACCCTCCATGAGTATGGCATGTCTCTTAGCCATCCTGTATCTGATTAAGGTGCTGTGGCCCAGATATAAGATCTTCCTAAGAAGCTTTGGAGATTGGGTGGAAATGGTCATGGCAGAAATAGAAATACTATAAAAATTATCCATGTAATTAATAAATTTCCAATAAAATGCTTACTTTCCCCTGCTAAAATGATCAAAGTTTACATATATAGGCTTGTGGTAAATTCTAATAATATTCCATCTTGACAAAAATTTTATACCTAGACTTATAGACATAGGAAATTAAAACACAAACACATATATACACACACATACAGTTCCCCAACAGAAAGGTATGATCAGGCAAATAATTTAAAGCTTAAAGCATACGAATCTTTTACAGTTGGGATGAAGTGGGATGGAAGTAGAAGTTTAAGGAGAGACATGACGTAAACATATTTTATACAGTGGACAGCTGATATCAAACCACTATGGAACTTAGATTTTGTTGGATAAGATAAAAGAGAAATGCAGCCATGAATGGTGGCGTCTGTTTGTGATTCAAGTCCCTGGGGGGTCTAGGAAGCAGGATCAGTAGTTCATGGCCAGCCTGGGCTACATGAAACCCCATCTGATAAAAGAAAAGAAATATGGAAGTGTCATTGAAAAACATGTTGAACTTTGTTATTGTTGTATGTCTGAGTGTGTATGATGTGTATGGGTGTGTTATGTGGGGCTGGGATAGAGGTCAGAGGACCCAGTCTTTTCTCTCTTTTTGCCTTGTTTGGAGGAAGAGGTGGGGGAGGAGGAGGAGAAGGAGGAGAAATGCATACCCTAGGTTGGTTTTGCCTGCAAGTTTCCGTCTGGGTTATTCTCCTGTCTCTGCCTCTCACTTCCCTGTAGGAATGCTGGGATTCTAAATGCATGCTTCCGCATTGGACTTTCAAACATGGACTCCAGGGATGGACCTCAAGTCAGCAGGCGTGGCTTTCCCCTTCTGAGTCATCTCTCTGGCCCCCATAGGGGCTTTATTTTTAAATGTCAGACTTTACAGGATGTTGCAGTTGCATACTTTTAATGACTTTTAAATTGTTAAGAAAATTTAGATTTAGAAATTTAGAAACTTTCCAAGGTGCAGGGGGGAAAAACCAACATTATTTTCCCTGTGGAGACAGGCACTTAGCCATCTTCCCCTGAAGCTCCCCTTGAGCTGACAACCCATGTTCATGAGATCCATTCGTGGAGTAGTCACAGGAGAATCCATCTTAGGGAAAGAGTAGACACCAAATGAGGTGCTATCTCAGAACTGTCCCATAGAGGGCAGCCAAAGCCTGGGCCTGGATGGGAGTTAGGCTTTTGAGTTAGAAGGCAGAGCTATCCTGATCAGAGGCTGGAAGTTGGGTCTTCCTCCCTCCCAAATCCCTGATGGATGGACTGAGAGCTGCTACAGGGCAAGGGCATATATCCTAGGTACTCGCCGAGCCACTCTCTTGCTCAACAGCAGCTACTCAGGGATAGTAGGTGCTGGGGTTAGCAATCAAAAGCGTACCTGGGGGAAGTCAGGAGCAGGTGGCTAGGGTAGGGGAGGAATGTTGTCCTGTAAATGAATGCTATAAAAAGGCCACAGGAATTCTGAGTAGAGCCAGATGTTGTAAACAGTACTTACTCCTTTCAAATGATTATATAATAATTGTATCTACTAAAGCCACTAAGCAGGGAATTTCAAATCATTTACAGTCCTATGCATTACACAGTTTTACCAGAGTTCACATTTTTCTCCATGGACCTCCTAGATCACTCTAGGTTGGACTGTTGAAGATAGCAAAGATTATCATTGTTTCTTGTGTTTGATTCCTATCTGGCACCTACAGGAGTAGGCTCGGGTGGAAACACTGTTATCTAATATCATGATGCTAAGAGCAGGGTGTCTTTCATGCTTTACAGATGTCGAAGATGCAAGATGAGCTTTCAGGAGAGAAGAGTGTTCACTGGCAGATGGGACTCCCTGTGGAAGTGGCTCCATCCAGAAAGTGTCAATCACTTATTAGACGGGTAGGGGCAGGAACTAGAACTAAATTTACTTCCCAGTCCCAAACCTGAGGGAAAGACTCTTCAAGATAGAGATGTCAAGAACAGATCTTCAAAACTAGGACTGGGTTTCATCTCTCAGGAGGAATGGGGACACTGAACAAGAAGAGGCAGCAGGCTTCCCCATGATGGCTTGGCTTACTCACTTTGATCAGTTTGGATGATTGTCTGCCAAAAGAAGATTTTTGTCATGATTGTCATCACATCTACATCTCAAATTAGACCCTCGAGTAAAAGCAATTTATAATTGGAATGTCCCAATTGTCCTTTTTAGCCATTTATACAACTCTAAACTCAGTAGCTTTGGTTCTTGTAGGACCCTGAGTTTACATTTAGCAATGAATTACCTGGAGTCAGTGGGTTTTCTTTACCAGGTCATTTGTAAAGCAATAAATTCATAACAAAGAAAAGGGGAGGAGTGGCTGCTTTATGGACTGCTCACTTGTGTTGGGGACACTTGTTTTCTATTTTTAGTGTGCTTTGCATTGTGTGTACTTGAGTTTTGCTATAAAATAAATCATGTCAACATATGAATATGGAAACAGAGCTATTCTTAAACAATGTATCAAAAAGTCTCTAAAACAAAAAAGAACAAAACAACAACACAAACCCCAAATCTGACCCATAAACTTATTCTGTGCATTCTTATTAACTGTAGTCTAACTCAGACACTTTAGAATACAAGCCTAGGAAAAGCACATTAAACCTACTTAGAAAATGCAAATACAGGATAAGACAAAGCAGTAGTGAATTAGTTACGCACTCATTCAGTTTAACATGGTATATACAGGCAGTGGAGTGCTATTCAGACATAAAGAAGAGCAAAGTCATATGACTTGCGGGAAAATGGAGAGAACCATAGGCTTTCATGTTAAGCAACATAAGCCAGCCTCACAAAGATGAGTATCATATGTCTTCTCCCATATGTGGAATTCCAGGACTGGGAGCTTGGGAAATGAGAAGTAAAAGGGATTTGGAAGAGAGAAGGGACTAAAAGGAGATTCAGAGGAGGTGAACGTTATTGGAGTGTTTTACATGCTCTTGGAAAATGGCATAATGAAACCCATTATTTTGTACAATTATTATATACTAATAAAATCACTCAATTTGGTTAAGGCAACAAGTAATTGCCAAACCAATGAGCATGCATTGTGCGAAAATGAAATGGATATGCTGGAGGAATAACACATGGACAATTTCATATTTGTTCTACATAATTTTTCTTACTGTGACTGTTGTCTTTTACATAATTTAAAAATAACACAGCCAGTTAATTTTAAGTAGCCAGTTATTGCTTTGGAAATCTCTAAAACAAAGTCTATTTATTTAATAGTTTTATTTTTCCCTAAGAACTTTTGTCAGTGTGTCTTAATAGAAGCATGAAGGCTACATCAGATCCTTAAATCTGAAAGTGATAGTGGTGTCAAAAAGTATAATCCAATAGACACCACATTGCTGGTGGAAGATTGTTACAGAGCTGGACAACACTGAAGCAATATTCATTCCATATCTAACCACATCCTTCAACTCAGCAATAGTCCCATCAATAGGTGGATATACAAAGCTTTCACACATATACACAGGAACCATAGGGAACTATGTGTTTTGCACCAGAGTTAAAAGCAACCATGTATCCTAATGTATCATATGCTTCTAACAGTACTTCAGGGCAGTCAAACCAATAAACGTGAGCTGCATTCATAAACATGTGTGAGTCTCAAAGAGAACATCAAGCCAAAAAAAGTTGCAGAAAGATACACTGTGGCATCACTTATGTATTTAAAAGCCAGAGAAGCAACGCCCCTGTCTTTTACTGAGGACTTTAGTAAAAGACGACAGTCAACAACAGGAGAGCCCGGGAATTTGGTGCCAGGAAAATAGACACTTTGCAACATCTGAAGAATGTCCATAAAAGAACAAGATAATCAGAATATCCCATCATCCCTCTCCTCGCTCCACAGCCTGGGGTGGAGTCTTCCCTTTGCAGGGGTGAAGGTGGCACTCCAGGGAAGTGGATCAACACAGGCACTGGTAATGAGTTTTCTAGTCCCTGCAGGCCTATGGCCTAAATAGACAAGAGACCTGAAACCTGCCCAGGAGCTGGGAATTGGAAAGGAGTCTGTTCTATCTCCCCTAAGCCAAACTCTAGACTCCACAGTGGAAAGAGGTGAGGTGGGGCATCTAATAGGCACCATGATATCTTATTTATTCTTACAAGCTTAATAGAGAAATCCTTTTTATGTGTAGATGATTGGTAATATATAGTTTAAGAGAATAACTGAAGTCATGGGAGAAAAAAGCAAATACAAAATTTAAGTAAATCCTTATATACATTTAAGATCATGTCAGAAATTAGAAAGGAAATTAAAAAAATAGCTATCAAACCTCATTCACCTTGAGGACTTGAGTTAGTACCATTTAAGGGACAGTTGAGTGGTCACATGTCAAATGTCACATGTGAAGTCATAGAGTGATCACAGACACTTGAGTAGTCAGTTGAGGTTGCATAGAGCACAGCACAACTTGATGTGTATAAGAAGCAAGAGGGACTGGCTGGAGAGACAGCTCAGCCACGAAATCGATTGCCTTGCAAGCATGAGGATCTGAGTTCGAGCCCTCGAGTCCCTGTAAAAGAGTCAGCTGTTATAGCAAATGCTTGTGATTTCCATGCTTGGGAAGGCAACAGGCATCTTTCTAGAGCTCACTGGCCATCCAGCCTAGACTATTCGGTGAGCTCCAGGCCAAGTCTCTCTCTCTCTCTCTCTCTCTCTCTCTCTCTCTCTCTCTCTCTCTC
>NW_021620939.1:4096242-4102540 GCF_004785775.1 Grammomys surdaster | reverse complement strand
CTCTCTCTCTCTCTCTCTCTCTCTCTCTCTCTCTCTCTCTCTCTCTCACACACACACACACACACACACACACACACACGGGGCGGGGAAGGGAGGGAAGTGGATAACACCTAAGGAATGACATCTGAGGTATCCTCTGGCCGTCACACGTACAGCTCACATGTGCACATACACTCACACTCACATGCACACAGGCAAGAGGAAGATAATGGGCAAGCATTTCACTGTAATTGTGAAGAGCTTCCTGAATGAGTATATATTTTGGCCATTTAAACCCAAAATGATATATTTTAAATTTATTTATTTATTTATTTATTTATTTATTTATTTATTTATGTTTGTGAACTCCCTTGAGTGTGGGGGAGAGGTTACTGTCGCTTACACTTTGAGGGTACCATTTATCATGAAGAGGTATACACGGTGGGAAGAGTAAGCTGGTCATCCCCCCCCCCCATCTGTAGTCACAAAACAGAGAGAGGTCAGTGCTGATGCTCGTTCTTCTTTTCAGTCAGTCCAGGAGCCCAGCCCATCCAATGGCTCCACTGGCCTTCGGGGTGAGACTTCCCTCCTCAGTTAAGCTTCTCTGGAAACACAGACACACCAGCAGATGGGTTATGGTGATTCTAAACCCAGTGAAGCTGACAATGAAGATTAGCCATCACAGCAGAGTAACCCACCTACTGTATATTTCACAGTTCCTGGGGCCACTCCCTCTGGGCTCTCACCGTGTTATAAGGACCCATGCACTTGTGGAGACTGCCAGGGGCATCTCTGCTTCGCCCATCACATTCCTAGGACAGTCCCTGGCACTTGGTGACGGCAATCCAAGTGAAGGGATGGCAGAGCAGAGTCATAGAAGATAAACACGATTTAGGGACAAGGAGGAGAGTGGCATGAGTGATGACAAACCCTGCAAAGTGAGAGGGGGACATGTCGGCAGTCCCTGAGCAGGGATTGTGCGTCGGCCAGTGTGGCTGGTCTGGGAGGTCAGTGCTGCAGAAAGCAAGGTGAATTGTTGAAAAAACAATTTGTTGTTTTGCCTTTTTTTTTTTAAAGAGCAAACTGTTTTTAAATTCTCGAACATTCCACAATATAGAATCAATTTGAATTTCCTCAAAAAGAACCGTGGTGTGTGTATTAAGAACCCATTTTGCCAGAAAGGTTTTTTTTTTTCCCAGAAATGACCAGTTAAGCCCCTGCAACCTTACATAACATGAGAGGATGCATTTAGAACAGCTGGTCAGAATTATAGATGACTAAGAGCCCTGTGATGTCTCTGGAAAACCTCATTCGCCATGCCTAACTGTGATTGCCGCCTCTTTGATCTGAGTGTGAGCCTTGGGGTAAATGTTGCCTGGTGTAGCTGGAAGTCTATGTGGGTCCTTCTCAGGGTCCTTCTCAGTCTCTTCCAATGGAAGCCCTTTCCCATGAGTCTAGAGGATCCTGTCAGTACCATTCACCTGCTGCTGGAACCGTGGCGATCTGACCCCAGACCTCTGACATCGTCACTGTCTCCGCCTCTTCTGTAGCTTTCCATTGCTCACCATGAGAAGGCCACATTAATCACTAGGAACTCAGGCCTTGGCCGGCAGACACCTAGTAAAGATTAGTCTATGCAAAAGGGGTTAAAAGAGGGAGCCTTGTCTTGTGGATTATATCCTGTTGGCCTCTCTTCTTCTTCCAAGATTTTGGTTCCTAGACAGAATATGGACTCTGCATTGAGAAAAGTTTTCTTTTTCTTTTTCTTTTTCTTTTCCTTTCCCTTTCTCTCTCTCTCTCTCTCTCTCTCTCTCTCTCTCTCTCTCTCTCTCTTTTTTCTTTCTCTCTCTTCCTCTCTTTCTTTCTCTCTTTCTTTCTTTCTTTCTTTCTTTCTTTCTTTCTTTCTTTCTTTCTTTCTTTCTTTCTCTCTTCTTTCTTTTTAACTCTCAGTTCCTGGCTTCCATACAAAGGGTGCTGATGAGGAAGCTCTTGTTTGTGCTGGTGCTATGGTTTGAGTCTTGAGCATCTCCCCAAAGACCCATGTGGTTTTGGCGTGGACCTCAGTTGATACCAAAAGTGGATGAATCTTTAGGAGGTGGGGTCCTAGTGGGAGTTGTTAGGTCAGTCCTGGAAGGGGATACTGGAGTGCCTCTGAAGGAGTTATTGGGGTACCAGGTTCTTCCTTTTCCTCTTTATCTCACAGCTGTCATGGGGTGAGCATTTTCCTCTGACACTGCACCTGTTGTGATGTCCTGCTCTGTCACAAGGCCCAAAGCAACATTGCCAACTGCTAACAGACTGAAGCCTCCAACACTAAACTGCTCACGTTTTAAAGTTGCTTTATCTTTGGATTCCAAAACAGAAAGCTGACTAACACAGACGGGGACTGCAGCTGTGCAGGGACAGGCTCACAAGTGGATTGATTACAGTCTCCTTCAAACAAACAAGCCAAAAAAAATAGATAAAACTCCAGGATGATGAATGTTATGAAAACGGATTAATAAACAGCACAGCTCATCTCTGACCAGTTACTAGCATTCTTGCAAAACAAAATGGTCTTTTCTAGCATGACATGAATTAACCTGCAAATGTCCTGCTCTTGGTTCTAACCACCCAAGTCATATCTGGTGGTCCATGGCCCAGAATGTCAGCATCATATGGGAGCCTGGAAGAAATGCAGAACTTCTGGATGCCATGTCTACTCTGCTAGACTCTGCACTGTAACCAGATCCCCAAGTGACTGGTGTGATCACAGGACAATGAGAAAACCTGGCTTAGACATCATTTGCTTGAAGTTCTGAGGAGGAGCAGGCACACCTTGGAGCTCTGCAGTTCTGCATGGCATGGTGTGCGAGCATCCACCATGGGGCATGGTCTAATTAGGACTGAATCGGGAAGGGATAGTTGCGCTTTAGCGTGGAGATGCTATGGTGAAGGTGGCAGAGAGCACTGTAGGACCATGAAGCAGGAAACTGCATCTGGAGCCCGAACATTCAGGAGGGGCCCTTTGGTCTGAATGAAAATGACTAGATACAACCGGAAAAGGCAGAAACTTGAAAGGAATCCAAGGAGAGTGGTTTTTCCTAGCTCTTCATCCTCAGAAAGGGTCTGAATTATAAACACAATGTTTAGAAGAGGAGGGGTGGGAGGAGGAAGAGGATTGGGCAGGAAGATGAGGAAGAGGAGGAGGAGGATGGGGAGGAAGGTGGGGAGATAAGCACAGGGCAGTCCCGGAGAGTCTTGCACTGCGCACATCCTACTCTGGAAGCACTGAGGTGCCCCTGAGGATAGGAAAGCGATGTGGTTAGACTTGTTTTGAGGTTGAGGCTGACTGCTGTAGAAATAGGGAATTATAGAGGGAGAGCACTGGCCACAGGATTATCAGTTATTCAGATAAGAACGTATAATGATGCTGAGACGATTGAACGTGCAAGGGACACGTGTAAATGGTAAAATTAGGGGGATACGTTCATCAGTTGGTTTGGACAGAAGAAGACTAGGTGGCTGCATCAGGTTGTCATGGAGAGCTTGGGCCCACACAGGTTGCAACTCTACCACCAGAAGGTCTAGATGTGGCCTGCATAGCCCCATTTGTAACAAGTTTGAAGAGGATGCTGATGTGGCTGGTCCCTAGCCTGACCTTGGAAAAGCATTTCATTAGTAGCTAAATGGCTCTGTCTTTTCACAGCTTACTAGAAGCCTAAGCCTTCGAGGGGTTCTTTAAACCATGGGTAGCTGAACCTCGTCTTAGGGAGTAGCTTGACCATGGGCGTTTTTAACACTCCCATTGATTCTAATGTGCAGCTAAGCCCAGGAGAATCCAATTTACTATATTAGGGTTTCAGGCAAGGGAGAGATTTTTGTGTTTCTTAAGCTTATTAGAATTGTTTTTTTAATATTCTCGCTCTAAGTCCTTCACTTATGTGTATGAAACTATGGTAATATATTAGTGTAATATACACTGGTCATCGTCTAAAAGGACAGATAGTAAAAAGAGGAAATGAATACCATTTCTATATAAGGGGAAAAAGAAAAAGAAAGCAAAACCCCAGATTAGCTGAGTTCTCACTATGTACAAGATATTGTAATAAGTACTTTCTATACTATTTATTTATTTATTTATTTATTCTGTATGTTATTATACATGTATGTGCATGGATATACTCCTTTGTGGATGCACAGGCACCCGTGTTCTGGCCTTCATTGTGGAGATCAGAAGACAGCGGGTGGGAATCAGTCCTCTCTTTTCACTCTGTGAGTCCTGAGGGTAGAACTCAGGTCGTCTCCCGTTGAGCCATCTCACCAGCCTGTACACCATTTAACTTAATGCCAACCAATAAGCATAAGAGGCCACTCTCTCCATAAATGACAGATCCAGGACTCAGAAAAAGAAGGTCTCCCAGTGTCCAGTTAAGAGGGATTTAGATCTGGATTTGCCTGGTTCTTTCAAAGATTGTGGGTTTTTTTTTCACACACAGAAAAATCTACAGACTCGGGCTCTCCCTGTCTTGAGGGAATCACCATGCCACCCATGAAGTAGGGATAAAGGCATAGCTTGTGGAATGATTTGATGAGGTGTCCAGCACTGCGTCTGGCATATGGAAGATTCTCAAACAATACCAGCTCTTATTGGTGACCTATTCCTTATCATCATCAGTAAACTGATGGGTTTGCACTAATCCTCCTAAAATCCCTTTCCTTTATACACACTGTCACTAGGAATTTGCTGCTTTCTTCAGCATCTGCAGCGACTTTCTGAGATTCTTCAACCAGAGGGGTCGTCTTATTTTGGTCCTCACTTAAAAATCTGCTGCTCTTTCTGAACTCACCCTGCCCCACACCTGCCAACCAGGCATGTTCCCCAGCATCTGCTGCAGCCACTGAGCTGTGTCTCTGCCCCGTCACATCTCATGCGGTGTTTCCTGTGCTCTGCAATGTCTGTAGAGTCCATGTGAGAGTCCTTCTGCCGGGCCAGCGGGATTGCTGTCCGGTGAACACATTTTCTGTGATAAATGGCTCACTCTGAACTTTCAGTACTAATGCTCTTTCTCTGATGTTTGACACCCTAGAAGGCTTTAATGGTGTGTTCAAAGTGCAATCTGGAATCACCAAAAGAGCAAGATTTGTTCTTCGAGCTGGTGGTTATCTGATGCTGGACGTGTGGCTTGACTTACCAGAACCTCCATTTTTTTCATCTGTGAAATTGGTTTTGTGAGACTTGGCTTGTGGAAAGCGTTTTCTCCAGTGTCTGGCTTGGTACAGTGCCCTAGCAGAAGCTGGGAGCCAGCCTTAACGACTCTCTTTGTGACACTAATAATAGATAACCTTCATGGCTGGCCAAGGAATGGGTGTAAAGAGCTTTGGAGAAGGCTGATGGTGTGATACTTCTGTCATTAGCAGAGTTGAGTGGCACATTTTACTTGAGCATTGCTTTATTTTGTTTTTGCTTTTAATTGTTTTTTGAGAATTTCTTAAATGAGTACTATACGTCCATCATTCACCTTCCTCTCCTGCCAACTCATTCCATGCACCCCACGCCCTTTCAAATTCAAGACCTCTTCTTCAGTTATCATTACATGCGTATACATATGTGTGCATGAACACAGCCCGCTGGTTCATTCAGTGTTGTTCATGAGTGTGTGTTTGGTCCTCTGGGGATTGGATACTGATCAGGAATATGTCCCTAAAGGCGATGATGGCTCCCTCCATGGTGTTCCATCTTGAAGGTGCCTCCCTGTTGGGAGCCAACTCCTAGCAGAAAGTGGCTATCATCTTTGCAGCCATCTCAGGCCATATATCCTGACAAGATACTTGTTTTCAACAGCCTACAACAGCGGAGCACACACTGATAAACATCTTGTTTTTTCTCACATATCTTGTTTTGTTGTTTAATGCTGCCAGCTGCAAGGCACACATGGTACAGTGTCTTCAGCTAAATTTCCCTGCTTTTGCTTTTATATACACCCAGGATTCCCTTTCAATAAAGGGGACTTGATCACACACCCTGTCTTGTCTCCATCCTTCGAGTGTCTTGCCCCTCCATCCCCACTCTCTCTCTTGCTAGACTCTGTTGACTGACCCGAATGGACTGCGTCACTTGGCCCCCAAATGTGGGGCAGAATGGACCGGGTCATCTGGCCAAACATGGGGTTCAGACCGAGTCACTCCCAGCACTGGGCAGGTGGTTCAGAGTCTTCCAAACATTGGAGTGACATTCACTGTCCACTATTGTCACCTAGATGGAAGACTCTCATATTCCCAAACTCTCTCCTCTCTCTCTCTCTCTCTCTCTCTCTCTCTCTCTCTCTCTCTCTCTCTC
>NW_021620939.1:4070924-4096232 GCF_004785775.1 Grammomys surdaster | reverse complement strand
CTCTCTCTCTCTCTCTCTCTCTCTCTCTCTCTCTCTCTCTCTCTCTCCCTCCCTCCCTCCCTTCTTCTTTGTTTGGATATGTATATGTCTACATGATCCATATTCATGTTTGTATGTGTATTAGCACACATGTGTACAGGTGTGTATGCACATGTGTGGGCATACCTGTGGTGGCCTGAAGCTGATGCTGGGTGGCTTCCATGATCGCTGTCCACTTTGCACATTGCAGCAGCAGTGTCTTGTTGGACCCAGCGCTGAATCTGGCTGGCCTAGCTTGTTAGCTTGCTCTGGGATCCTGCCTCCTGGGGGCTGAGATTACAGGCAGCCGACACACCTGCCTGACTTTTATGTGGATTCTGGGAGTCTAGACTCAGGTCCTCATGTTTGCTGTACTGACTAAGCCATGTCCCCAGTGTCTGGTGACACTTTATTCCCTGTCCCACAGTACCACACATCTCAAACATTTTGTTTTATCTTTTAGGTCCTGGGGATTGAAGTTAGAGCCTCCTGCATGATAGGCAGTGCTCTACTACCGAGTTACATCTTAGTTCTCAAGGATTTGTCATTTTTCTTCCACGGTGCCTTTAAATTTACTCAGTAAATTTAGTTCACAAAGGGAACCAAGATCTCACCAGGATCCGTCTTAGATTAACTGAAGTGGAGAAACTCACTCTAAATGTTGGAGAGAGGGAACTGAGTGTTGGCATCCCTCACTCCATGCTTCCTGGCTGGTGACACAATGTGACCAGCTTCCCCTCCAACCCCCTGCCTCTCATGATGGACTGCCTCCCCTAGCTGCAAGCCAAAATCAACCTCTTCTTTCTTAAATTGCTTCTTCTCAACTATCCTGTCACAGCAGAGAGAAACAACTAGTATAGTCTTTCTTTTTTTTTCCAATTTGGCAACCCATGTCCTTTAGTTTGGAAAAAAATTCACTTCATTGCACAGATGTTTCTTGCAGATTGCAATATTCCCTTCTGGTAGGGATTGGGAGGTGAGGGGTTCAGGAGACAGGAAACTTAAAAAAATATATTTTTTATAAGATTTAAGATGCTCAGAAATTTGCCAGTTCCAGATAATGAGAACAGGAGGTAGAGACTGTGTGTGTGTGTGTGTGTGTATTTGTGTGTGTGTGTATTTGTGTGTGTGTGTGTATTTGTGTGTGTGTCTGTGTGTGTGTATATGTGTGTGTGTATATGTATGTGTGTGTATATGTGTGTGTGTATATGTGTGTGTGTGTCTGTGTGTGTGTGTGTCTGTGTGTGTCTGTGTGTGTGTGTATGTGTGTGTGTATGTGTGTGTGTATGTGTGTGTGTATGTGTGTGTGTCTGTGTGTGTGTGTCTGTGTGTGTGTCTGTGTGTGTGTCTGTGTGTGTGTGTCTGTGTGTGTGTGTCTGTGTGTGTGTGTCTGTGTGTGTGTGTGTGTCTGTGTGTGTGTGTGTCTGTGTGTGTGTGTGTGTCTGTGTGTGTTGAAGTCTAGGGCAAAAAGACCCTATCTAAGAGTGAACCAGCTCCTTTCTTGGCCAAAAGTCAGGAATGTCCCTGGACCTGCCAGCAGCATCTCTGCAGCTGGAGGCAAGAGATGCCAGAGGCTCCTAAGCTAAACATGTCCCTTGTTCTGCCGTGGCCAGAGTCCGGAGATACCAGAACAGGAGTCTGGATTGCTTTTATCCCTTCCACATTCCCGGAAAGCCCACCCAGGATGTGACTGGAACTGCCTAGTACCTCCAAATGAAAACTGCACAGACCTGCTCACTCTCCGGCTTTCTACCCCCCCCAACTTAACAGTGAGCAGTGAGGCTCATGGTGTCCACCCTTCTTCTGTATGGTAGTTCTGCTTTCCTAACCTCTCAAGCTCCCTATAATAAAACGTTCCTTTCTTTTTTCTCCCTATTTATTTGTGTCACAGCTCCCCTCCTCTCCTCCCAGTCCCATCCTCACAAGTCCCTCCACCATTATCTCCTCCCCTTGGGTACCAACCTGCCCTGGGACATCATGTTGCAGCAGGACTAAGCCTGTCCTCTCCCACTGAGGCTCAACCAGGCCATCCAGTTAGGGGAAGGGGATTCAATGGAGGCAGCAGAGTCAGAGTAAGTCCCCGCGCCGATTGTTAGAGGACCCCTAGTCCTCTTGACATAAGCACAACAGAACGAAGTTCTGTCCCTCTCAAAGACAGCCTCACTTTTTAGAGGAGCGATCTATAAGAAAATAATCACTGAGGGGGCAAGTTGGGCTCCAGCAAGGCAGTTTCTGTGAGTCCTCACCCATGCTGGGGTGAGGCTTTTCAGTGTTCTAACTGGCTTTGAGTCACCTGTAAGTGACCCCCAAAAACTCATTGTTGGACCTGGCTGGAACTATTTCATTACTCTATTGTTTCCTGTCTATGTGGGTTAAATGGACTCACCAGAAATAAGAGTGAGAACTATTTCTTTGATAATTTTTTTCTTCTCCACTAAAGAAGATGCTGTCTGCCAAACTGATCCTCTGGCTGTCCTTGGTCTCTTAGCCTCTCCTCTTTTGTTCCCTTTCCCAGTGATTAATCTGACTTTACTTACATATTCATTTTTGTCTTGTTCTGTTGCTTATTCTGTTGGTTTAAGGCTTTCTCATATGGGGAGCTTTATTACAAAGTTCCTGATTCATGAATGTCTGTGTTTAGAATTGGGGGCAAAATGTCTCATGGGGAAACTGAGCCAAGGAGCAGGGAGGAAAAGGGCTGACAGGAGGAAAGAGAGGAGGAGCAGGGAGCTTCAGGAAAGGAAGGGAAACTGAGAGCCTAACTAGTCTGCCTGCAGGCAAGATTCCCCACCCCGACTCCATTGTCTCCGATCTCAACCACATCTTTCAGGATGCCTGCTGCTGTAAATACCAGGATTTCTAAAGGTTTTGAAGAAGACTGATTTAAATCCCCTCTCTTTCTCCTCCCTCTTCCCTATCTATACACAGACACACACAGACACACACACACACACACACACACACACACACACATCTCCTAGACACCCACAGTCTGCAGTTTTCTTCATTCTGCTAAGAAAATCACCACTCCAAGAAATTTCTCCCTTGCTGGTCCTCATTCCTGGATATATTGTCTTTGTGTGAATGAATGCTTTTCATCATTTAAAAGTACTTCAAGAAAAGCTAGCTGTGAGTGATTATCTGCCCTACTGAAGCAGATATTTCCTTCGTTATTAAACTTACAACTTACAACAAAATTCTGTTATAACATTTTATTTAGCCAGACCTCCTTCATACTTAATTTTTCTTTGCTGTGACAGAATACTCTGGCAAAGGCAACTTAAGAAAAAAAAGGGTTTAGGTTGACTCACTGTTCAAGGTACAGACCAGCAGGGTGAAGATGTCAAGGCAGCAAGAACTTGAAGCAGCTGGTCATACTATGCCCACAGTTAGGAAGAAAATGATGGATGCTTGTGCTCAGCTCACTTTCTCCTTTTTATATAGGCTGAAATCCCAGCCTAGGGAATGGTGCCACCCACAGTGGATGGGTCTTCTTATTTCAGTTAAACTTAATCAAGATAATCTCCTAAGAGGCTAACCTAACCTATAGAATCCCTCACAGGTTGGCCCCAAGGCTTATTCCTAGGTATTGTGAAATTAAAAATTGACACCAATCATCATATTCATGATGCATGATATATCTCTTAACTTATTCCTATATCTGACTAAAAATCCTTTCACCAGCATCTCCAAGGTTACACTGCCCATTAACTTTCTGCTTTTAAAAGATGTTTATTTTTATTTATATGTCTGTCTGTCTGTACGTAACAGTCACTTTTATTCTCCTGATATAATTGTTATCTCCAAGGCTGACTGCCTCCATCTACTAACCTAGGCCTAGTCTTGGAAGCTTCTAGTCTCTGTACAATCTTATGTAAGCTTAGAATGTTTTCATCCCCTAAGAATTGTTGCTGAATAAGCTCACTAATTTCTAGTTCTTTCTGAACTCTTAGTGGCTGATTCAATTCAGCTGTTCTGGCTCACACTCCTCTTCAAGCTGACTGGTTTAATCTGGCTTCTCTCTTGAGCTCTGACTTCTTGCTCTGTTTGGCCTAAAAATAACTCTAGCAATCTGTTCTAATCTGGCTCTTTCTTATTCTCTGGCTTGTTCTGTCTTCACCTGTATCATCTTATTCTCTCTTCAACCTGGGTCGTAAAACTATCCCAGTAAAACTGCCTTTTTCCTGCTCTCCTTTAAGTAGCTTCTCCTTCTTCTTCCTTCTCGTGGGAGTTGGGCATATCCTATTCTATCAAACCTTTCTCTGATTTGTCACTTTGTCTGCCACTCAATTAGACATCACTTTCAAACATGGGTGCTTCCTTCTACAAGCTAACTTTACTCTCATTGTTTGGGATTAAATGTATGTACTAAGGGTGTGTCTGTATTCCAGCCAGAGGGATTAAAGTTGTATGTTTAAGGGTTGAGCTACAACCGCAAGTAGAAACAGGTTTTTTTTTCCCACAATCTTGGGATTCACAGTGTGATCAAATATCATGTAACATGTGTACTTGTGCACTAGTGCCCAAAGAGTCCAGAAGAGGGTGTTAGATCCCCTGAGGTAGTTGTGAGCCATCCAACATGGGTGCTGGGAATCTCATTTCTGTCCTCTGAGAGAGCAGGATGTGCTGTCAACTTCTGACCTGTCTCTCCAGTCCCACTTCCTCTCTGTTTTCTATGAGTTTGACATTTTAGATCCCACATATAAGCAAGGATGGCCATTTGTCTGTGTGTGTCTGGCTTTATGTAGCATCTTTCAGGCTCATTGATGTTGTTGGAAATAATAGGAGGTCCCTTTACAGGCTAAATTGTATTCGTTAGTGTGTATAAGCATATGCCGTAATTTTTAAACTCACCCATCCTCTAATGGACGCTCATTAAAATGGTTGATCTTATATCTTGACCATTATGAGTAGAACTGCATTGAAGATAGGACTGTAGATGTCTCATCAGCACACCGGTTTCATACCATTTGGCTGTACACCCAAGGAGGAATGACTGGATCATAGAGTATCTGTTCTTCTAACTTTTTGGAAACCCCTACGCTATTTCTTTTTCTTTGGGATAAGGAACTGGCCATCTTTTTCTTTTTAAGCAGACATAGAAACGGTGTCATTGCTGGTGCACAGTGGCTCATGCTTTCTGCTTTGGTGATTACCTAGCATGAACTGGATATGAAACAGGAAGAAAGTCACAGTTAGCTTAGACCCGTGGCCCCTCATGTTTCCCACTGTGTAGAATAGAAGATGGGGAATGGCTAAGGGTGATTGGTTAGCTAATTCATCACGCTGGTTCAGTTTCAGAAAGTCTCCATGGGAGGACTATTCTGGACAACTAACAACTGCTCCACTACAAAGGGAAAACAACTGGGGTGTCCACAAGAGTGGTACCCTTTCTCCTCTCCTAGGCAAAAATAACTTCTTTACAAGAGCAGGAGGACTGCAAATGAGCCTTTGCCATGGTTTCCAAAGACAGTTTATCTTTTTGAAATCTAAACTAGAAAGTCCCTCAGGAAAAAGAAAACATGAACTCGGAGCCAGAATTCAGAGAGATAGGGACAAATTATTCATGGCTCAAGAAAAGAATTCCCAGAAAATGTGTGAATAATTGCATTTGAAATGCTAACCAGTGTTTTTGCATTCCCATGTGTAGATCTGGCTGACTGGTGTCTGCTTGCAGTGGGCACTGCCTGATGAAATGTTATTTCCCCAGTAGCCTAGGGACAATTATTCCTGAAAAGCAAAGAATTCATTTAAAGGCACATTTGGGAACATTTTCACTATTCTTTCCTGATAGATGAACTTACATAGTCTTTTTGAAATAATATTATCCTTTATAAAAATACTGTGTCTATTATAGAGAACTCACCTTTTATCTCTCCCTAATTCGTTCTCTCTCTCTCTCTCTCTCTCTCTCTCTCTCTCTCTCTCTCTCTCTCCCGGTGCTGAGATGACAAATTCATAATCTCTGTGTTAGACAGCATCACTGAGACTTTGAGAAGAGTTATGGAGCGCTTGAAGTTCCAAGTCATGTTCCGAGTCATTTGGGAGCATTTCCTCTTCCTCCCGGAAGGTCTTATTTAGATCTTCACCCTGTTAGATGAGGTCCTCCTGCATCCCATCATAGTGAGGACACTGCTTTACTCAAATGCTGCTGCTTTAAATGGTAATTGCATCTAAAACTACCTTCATGGAAACAAGGGAAAGAAGTGAGCTTCCTTGCAGGGAAGATGCTCAAGCCAGGACTGGCTGTCTAATGTTAAGGGCTCTCCTAAAGGAGTCCTAAAATAGGCCTAAATTAGCCCAAAAAACAGAGATACTCTTACTTTGTCCTGTTCACCAACACTTGCTTTCTGTTATTTTCAGATAATATGATTATCTACATAGAAAACTGCTAGCTTTATTTTGCTTCTATCAGCTTGACAGGAACTAGGGTTAGTTGGGAAGAAAGCACCTTAATTGAGAAAATGCTATCATTGGATTGCCCTGTGGACAAGTCTGTGGGGCATTTTCTGGATTGATATATGATGTAGGAGAGCCCCACTCTCTGGGGGGGGGAGGTGCTATCCCCAGGCAGGTAGTCCTGGGGTATGTAAGAAAGAAGGCTGGGCAAGCTATGAGCAACAAGCCAGTAAGCAGCATTTCCTCACGGCCTCTGCATCAGCTCTTGTCTCCAGGCTCCTGCCTTGAGTTCTTGCCCCGATTTCCCTCAGTGATGGACATGGGATGTAAGTGTAAGCTGAAATAGACCTTTTACACACAACAGTTGCTTTTGGTAATGAAGTTTATCACAGAGGTGGAGAGCAAGCTAGGATGAGTATTCGAGGTCAGAGTAATGGATTCTGACTGTAGCTGGGAAAAGCTGCTCAGCCATGTAGCTGGTTATACAGGCATAAAAAAAAAATGAACAAAAACTACAGCCTTTGATGTGGCGATAACCATAGTCACACAGCAGCGTGAAACATGTAGGTGTAAGCATAAGAAGAGCTGGAGAGAAGCCACGGAATTCCACAGAATAATGTGAAAGTTGTCCTTTCTCCTGAGAGAGTTGAGCAGGGTGCGTGTAGAGCCTGAGGACTACCATAAATATCACCTGATGATGAAGTTACTGTTGGGACTGGCGGGTGAACTGAGTTCAATTCCTGGTGTTGCGGGGTGAGGCCATCAGAGACTGCCACATGGACAGTTTTAAAGCCAAATTGAAAGTCTTTATTGCTGCACAGGGAAGTTGCCCAAACCATGCAGCAGCAACCCTCTCTCTGTCTCTGTCTCTGTCACACACACACACACACACTAAACTGTGGAACAAGCATGCCAATGTGCCCTCTCTCTCTTTCTCATACATTTACAGAAGTTTCTCGCAGACATCTTCTCTGCTTCTTTTAATTGACAAAAGTCGAGGTCCCACCCCCATTTCGAGTTTTATTATTGCTTGTTAGTCCTTTGATGGATTGTAATTCATATATTTTAAGATAGCACACGACTGGTTCTTTTCCTTGTCTCTCACTAAAATGGTTTTTGTTTTGTTTTTTTTTTAATTTTTTTATTGGATGTTTTATTTACATTTCATATGTTGTCCCCTTACCCCATCCCCCACCCACCCAGGAACCCCCAATCCCCTCACACCTCCTCCTTCTTCTTTGTGGATGTAACCTCTATCTACCCCCCCACTCCCACCTCCCCACCCTCAAAACTCCCACCCCCTGGGGCGTCCAGCCTTCATGAGGTCAAGGATCTCATCTTCCACCTGTGCCCAGCAGGGCCCTCCACTCTTATATATTCAGCTAAGGCCCTGGATCCCTCCATAAGTGCTCCCAGGCTGGTGGTTTAGACCCTGGGAGCTGTGGTTGGTTGGTATTGTTGCTCTCCTCATGGGGCCACAAATCCTTTCAGCTCCTTCAGTCTTCACTCTAACTCCTCCATTGAGAACCCCATGATCACTTCAATGGCTAGTTGTGAGCATCTGCCTCTGAATATGTCAGACTCTTGAAGACCTCTGAGGAGACATCCATATCAGGCTCTTATCAGTATGCACTTCCTGACTTCCACATCAGCATCTACCTTTGGTGACTGCACATGGGATGGATACTCAGGTGGAAAGGTCTTCAGACGGCCCCTCCTTCAGTTTTTGTCCCTCGCTTTGTCTCCATATTTGCTCCCTTGAGTATTTTGTTGCTCCTTCTAAGAAGGACCGAATCACCCCCACTTGGTCTTCATTCTTTATGGACTTCATGTGGCCTGTGAGTTGCATCTTGGGCATTTTAAGGTTCTGGGCTAATATCCAATAATCAGTGAGTGAATACCATGTGTGTTCTTTTGTGATTGGCTTACCTCACTCAGTATGATAATTTCTAGTTCCATCCATTTACCTAGGAACCTCTCAAATTCATTGTTTTTAATAGCTGAGTAATACTCCATTGTGTAAATATACCACTTTTTTTAATCCATTCCTCAGTTGAAGGACATCTGGGTTCTTTCCAGCTCCTGGCTATTATAAATAAGGCTGCTATGAACATAGTTGAGCATATGTCCTTATTATATGTTCGAGCACCTTCTGGGTATATGCCTAGGAGTGGTATAGCTGGATCCTCGGGTAATGCTATGTCCAATTTTCTGAGGAACCGCCACACTGATTTCCAAAGTGGTTGCACCATCTTGCAGTCCCACCAACAATGGAGGAGTGTTCCTCTTTCTCCACACCCTCGCCAGCATCTACTATCACCTGAGTTCTTAATCTTAGCCATTCTGACTGGTGTGAGATGGAATCTCAGGGTTGTTTTGATTTGCATTTCCCTGACGACTAAGGATGCCGAGCATTTCTTTAGGTGCTTCTCGGCCATTCGAGTTTCTTCTGTTGAAAATTCTTTGTTAAGCTCTATACCCCATTTTTTAATAGGGTAATTTGGTTGCCTGGAGTCTAATTTCTTGAGTTCTTTGTATATATTGGATATTAGCCCTCTATCAGATGAAGGATTGGTAAAGATCTTTTCCCAATTTGTTGGTTGTCGTTTTGTCCTATTGACAGTGTCCTTTGCCTTACAGAAACTTTGCAATTTTATGAAGTCCCATTTGTCAATTCTCGATCTTAGAGCATATGCCATTGGAGTTCTGTTCAGGAACTTTTCCCCTGTGCCCAAGTATTCGAGGCTTTTCCCCACCTTCTCTTCTATTAGTTTCAGTGTATCTGGTTTTATGTGGAGGTCCTTTATCCACTTAGATTTGAGCTTTGTACAAGGGGATAAGAATGGATCAATTTTCATTCTTCTACATGTTGTCCTCCAGTTGAACCAGCACCATTTGTTGAAAATGCTGTCCTTTTTCCACTGGACAGTTTTAGCTCCTTTGTCAAAGATCAAGTGACCATAGGAGTGTGGGTTCATTTCTGGGTCTTCAATTCTATTCCATTGATCTTCCTGCCTGTCTCTGTACCAATACCAGGTAGTTTTTATCACTATTGCTCTGTAGTACAGCTTGAGGTCAGGGATGGTGATTCCTCCCGAAGTTCTTTTATTGTTGAGAATAGTTTTCGCTATCCTAGGTTTTTTGTTATTCCATATGAATTTGAGAATTTCCTTTTCTAACTCTGTGAAGAATTGAGTTGGGATTTTAATGGGGATTGCATTGAATCTGTAGATTGCTTTTGGCAAGATGGCCATTTTTATTATATTAATCCTGCCAATCCATGAGCATGGGAGATCTTTCCATCTTCTGAGATCTTCTTCAATTTCTTTCTTCAGAGACTTGAAGTTCTTGTCATACAGGTCTTTCACTTGCTTGGTTAGATTCACACCAAGGTATTTTATATTATTTGCAACTATTGTGAAGGGTGTCATTTCCCTAATTTCTTTTTCAGTCTGTTTATCTTTCATGTAGAGGAAGGCTACTGATTTGTTTGAGTTGATTTTATAACCAGCCACTTTGCTGAAGTTGTTTATCAGGTTTAGGAGTTCTCTGGTGGAAGTTTAGGGGTCACTTAAGTATACTATCATATCATCTGCAAATAGCGATATTTTGACTTCTTCCTTTCCTATTTGTATCCCTTTGACTTCTTTTTGTTGTCTAATTGCTCTGGCTAAGACTTCCAGTACTATATTGAATAGGTAGGGGGAGAGTGGGCAGCCTTGTCTAGTCCCTGATCTTAGTGGGATTGCTTCAAGTTTCTCTCCATTTAGCTTGATGTTGGCTACTGGTTTGCTGTAAATTGCTTTTACTATGTTTAGGTAGGGGCCTTGAATTCCTGATCTTTCCAAGACTTTTATCATGAAGGGATGTTGAATTTTGTCAAATGCTTTCTCAGCATCTAGTGAGATAATCATATGGTTTTTTTCTTTAAGTTTGTTTATATAGTGGATTACATTGATGGATTTCCGAATATTGAACCATCCCTGCATTCCTGGGATAAAACCTACTTGATCATGATGGATGATTGTTTTGATGTGGTCTTGGATTCGGTTTGCTAGAATTTTATTGAGTATTTTTGCATCGATGTTCATAAGGGAGATTGGTCTGAAGTTCTCTTTCTTTGTTGGGTCCTTGTGGGGTTTGGGAATGAGTGTAATTGTAGCTTCATAGAACGAATTGGGTAGTGTTCCTTCTGTCTCTATTTTGTGGAATAGTTTGAAGAGAATTGGTATTAGGTCTTCCTTGAAGGTCTGATAGAATTCAGCACTAAAACCATCTGGTCCTGGGCTTTTTTTAGTGGGGAGACTTTTAATGACTGCTGCTATTTCCTGAGGGGTTATGGGACTATTTAAGTGGTTTATCTGCTCCTGGTTTAATTTTGGTACCTGGTATCTGTCTAGGAAATTGTCCATTTCATCCAGGTTTTCCAGTTTTGTTGAGTATAGGCCTTTGTAGTAGGATCTGATGATTTTTTGAATTTCTTCAGTTTCTGTTGTTATGTCTCTCTTTTCAGTTCTGATTTTATTAATTTGGATACTCTCTCTGTGCCCTCTGGTTAATCTGGCTAACGGTTTATCTATCTTGTTGATTTTCTCAAAGAACCAACTCCTGGTTTTATTGATATTTTGTATTGTTCTTTCAGTTTCTATTTGGTTGATTTCAGCCCTGAGTTTGATTATTTCCTGCCTTCTACTCCTCCTGGGTGTATTTGCTTCTTTTTGTTCTAGGGCTTTTAGTTGTGCAGTCAACTTGTTAGTGTGTGCTCTTTCCAGTTTCTTTTTGTAGGCACTTAGAGCTATGAGTTTTCCTCTTAGCACTGCCTTCATGGAGTCCCACAAGTTTTGGTATGATGTGTCCTCATTTTCATTGAAATCTAAAAAGTCTTTAATTTCTTTCTTTATTTCTTCCTTGACCTAAAATGGTTTTAATACTGATCTGAGCTACCGTCACTGATCAGTCTCAGACTCTCGCTAGCTTAAGAGATGGTTTAAAGCCCAGTCCCCTGAAGTCTCTAAACACACTCATTGCGAAATGAGATGTAGAGCTAATTACTTTGAACCTGGGCTCAGTGAGGTCTTGATCAGTAAATTATGGCAGGTGTGAAACTGGGTTTTCTAGACCCAGACTTCAAAAACCTGTCAGCTTCTTTGTCTCTTGGGATATTTCTTGTTTGAATTGATCACAGTGCCAAGAAGAAGCTGAGAAGCACTTGATTCGAGACCAGAATGGAGAGACATGGGGCTTCCTGCCCTGGGCTCAAGAGACACGGGACTTCCTGCCATGGGCCCTCTCAGAGCTCCCAGCTGTCAGTCAAGCCATGTGTGGGACTGTTGCGATGCAGGTCCTGCAGCTCTCCTGATGCAATGAGGTCAGAGGATGATTGACCTTACAGAGTCCTTCCCAGGTTAAAATTTTATGAGTGAAATAAGTGATTACGGTTACCCCAAGCCTTCCCGTTCTGGAGTGGTTTATTCCATAGCCACAGATAATAAATACACAGAGACACAGTAGAGGATTTACTTCTTGCTTACACGTTCATGTTTGTTGCTACACTATTCACAGTAGAAATGGATTCAACCTCAATCTCCATGAACATGTGGGTACAGAAGGAAAATGTGGTTTAGAAACACAGAGGAACTTCATTCTTCTATTAGAGAAAACGAAGTCACAGCAAGAAAGGAATGGAGCTAGAAATATTTGTGTTCCATGAAGCATCCTGGGTTTAGAGCAGGGTTGGTAGGAGGAAGGTAGGAATAGAATGTGTGTGGAGTGAAGGGAGCTAATGGGGGAGAGGGGGAGTGGAGGCAGAGACACTAGAGGGGCAGAAAGAAGGTGATCAATGAAAGCAAACTATGGATGAAAATGCCATAATGAACCTGTTGCTTTGTATGCTGATTTAAACAACAACAACAACAAAAAACTAATTAAGAAGCAAAGTTTGTTTCCTTGCCATAGTTCAGTACTGATGCAATGGCTAGGGGAACACACTTCCACATGGTTGTTAGGGGTGTGAAGGACGAGGATTCTCCCTTTCCTGATGCTGCCCATGTCTTATGGAGGAAGCCACTCTGTGCAGAAAGAGCAAGGGCGGTGTGCAAACGTCTTCTCAAGCTCTTGGGTTGGGAAGAGCGCATGCTCTTGGTATTTCTGTTGACTCTAACCATCATTCATGTACACAGTCATGGGAAGGAGCCTGAGCACCGTGATTCCTAGTTTCCCAGAAAGACCTCACTCTGGAAAGTGCAGCACAGATCATGTGTGGAACAGCTAGCTATAAGGCACACATCGAAGAAATGATGGGTCCTTGTTTTTAGAATACGGCCGATAGTTGTCTATTATGTCATACTTAGATACGTGCAGATATTCATGGTGTTTAAGCTGTGTGAGACATGTCCACCTACTCACATGCCTTGCATAGCACTGCTTCATGGTGAGAACACATAGCATCCTTTAGCTTTCTCTTTGGGATCTACAATATAAATTGATCACTAGTCACTGAGGCAACTTTTCTCAGCCCCAGGAAGGAAAAGAGTGGAGTGAGATTGCATGGTTTGAGGTTGAAGTTGGAGGCTCCGGTCACAAGGCAGGGAAGGTGCAGGCAGCATCAGGAGCTCAAGCAGCGGCTCACACTGCATCCTAAGTCAGAGAGCAGAGCTGGGCCAACACACATTCTCCGTTCACTCTCTCCTTCTTGGTCTGTTTAAGACTCCAGGCCAAGAATGGTGCCATGTATGCCTAAGGTGAATCTTCCCACATCAACACAACCTAGAAACTCCCTCCCTGATGGGTTTCAAGAGTTGTCTCCTAGGAGACTTGAGACTTGTCAAGCTAACGTACTCACTATTACAACAGCCTATGACATGCCATAACAGAGTCTCCAATACAGGGTTATGTGTTTATAAATCAGTTAAGATAATTTTTAAAACAACAAAACATGTGCCAGACTTTGCAAACTTAGTACAAACATATGACCGCAAGACATTTCTGTTTCTGTGTTTTCAAGTTGAAATAATATTTTAAATATATTAGTTTTACATAAAATATTTGATCAAAATTAGAAAAAGGCTAGCTAAATCTTTACCTTTCTAGGGCATGAGTTTGATAACTGGAAATTAAATAATTTCCCATTAGAAAATTTACTATACACCCGTGATGCCTGCTATTAGAAGTTCTAACCCAGATGGACCAGAAGCCAGGAGCCTCGCCCTTACCCTCACCCCCTACCTTTTCCCACCTGCACAAGGTCCCCTGAAGCTGGGCAACTGCAAGATCCTGCTTGGCAACTGCAGATAGACTCAAAGCAGTGTACCATATCATCTGAAGAATAGCAGGGAGACCATAGCTCAAGCAGTGTGCCATATCTTCTGAAGAATAGCAGGTTCCAGTCCTCCTCGCCCCCACGAATAACCAGGACCCGCCGGTCGGGTCAAGTGGCACCCAGACGTGGGGCTCGAGGCACGGACCCATCCGGACAGACCCTCATTGAGAGGATGTGCGCACGACATCAAGATTGAGCAAGACAGAGATCATCGCCCGTGACCAGTCGTCCACGGAACCAGGTTGATGCTGCCATCAAGAAGGCAGTTGAAGTTCATTACCATCAGCTGAAAATTGCAGAGGATCCAGAAGTGACTCCGCAGGAGACTGACTCAACTGTCAGCTCCCCTGCCTCCCCCTACGGTCGACCCCTAGACTTCCACGCCCTCCAGAAGGGTTCCTGGTATGCCTGGCTTTGCCCTCATTTCTCTCGCTAGAGAGCTTGGCCTCTTGATCACCACAACAAAAATTGGCTTTTTCCTAAACCAAGGCCACCCTTGATATGGCCGCTAACATTGGGGAGCCTTCCTTTATGACAATATTACACCCCAAACTGACAAATGGTTGGTAACTTGAACATTTACAAGAGACTAGGATGGCTGTGAGTTAGCCCAATGACGGGATTATTGTAGGTCCACTTCCCAGGGGCCCACCCAATGCAGCCGAAAAGGAGTGCGTGGTGCTGGGAGTGGGTGCAGCCTACATGGCCTAAGACAGGGCTCTCACCCTCCTTTCACCCACATCAGAGTCCCTTGACGTTGCCCATCATCGACAGCCTAAAGCCTTCGACCATCGATGTGACTTGTCTCACATCAGTGTTTTGGGGTTGTGAACTTGTCTAAGACCCCCCATAATTAGACATCCAAATTCAAAACTCACATAGTTGGGATTGAACATAAGAAGCCTTCTCTAACTAAACAGAGAAGGGGGAGATGCCAGAAGCCAGGACCCTCGCCCTTACCCTTACCCCCCTACCTTTCCCCACCTGCACAATGTCCTCTGAAGCTTGGCAACTGCAAGATCCTGCTTAGCAACTGCAGATAGACTCAAAGCAGAGTACCATGTCTTCTTAAGAATAGCAGGGAGACCATAACTCAAGCAGTGTACCATATCTTCTGAAGAACTGCAGGTAGATCATAATTCAAGGCAGTGTACCATATAGACCATGACATGTTTCAAGGCACAGGCCAAGAAGATTTTGTACTTTTCCACCACCTGGACCCTCTTACCCCCTCCCCTTGTAAACCACGCTATAAAAAAGCATTTCATGTTAAAAAAAAAAAAAAAAAAAAAGAAAATTTACTATAGAGAACTTAAAAGGAGGCTTCCCAGATGGCAAGTCACATTTAGAAAGCACAGAGGATCCTTGCTCTGCCACAAACTCTGGTAACCTTTCTTGCCTCCTGTCGCTGTCCACTCCGATCCGCGGACCCTTACATTCTTCAAAAAGCCCCCGAGCCTCTCCTCCACCACCCTTAAATCCCTCTGCCTTCTCCAATCAGAGCCTGCCACGTCGGTGCATGTGATAGGACAGTGGGTACGGCAAGATTTGACGTTGCCCTATGTAGCAGATGGCCTGATTATGCATAGCAGTGAGCCTGTGCAATATTGCCTGTGGGCGTGGCTTCTTCAGGGGCGTTTGAGGAAGTCAGGTGTTAGCCTCAGGCGCCATTTTGGAATGGCCGCCACACCTGCTTCCTACAGCCTCCTCCAGACCACATTACTTAAAGTGGAAAAGAAAAGAGTTAGACTAGATAAATTTGACATTTATAAAAAAAATATCATCTATGAGTTTGGGCACAAGTGGAGAGAATGTTCCAGTATTGGAAAAATGAATATTATACCACGCGGTGCACCACTGATGGCCAAGTAATAGTCTCCCTGGTGAAGGAGTCCTTTCCATAAGACATCAGTGGGAACTGTGGGCTCTCCCACTGTCCCATAGTGCTCCCTGTTGCATAGGATTCTCCTTTGAGCTAAACTCAGTTGAACCTGCTAGCCAGAGGTCATCATAGCTGGGTTTTCCTTTCTTGGAAGGAGAGGGTGGGGAGGCTCATGAGACTCCCACCCGAGTATCCAGATGACCCTTCCTACCCGTTGTATGCAATTCTGTCCCAGGGCTCCCAGTATGTGGGTGACAAGTCATACCTCTGAATGACTTCAAAGCTTCTAGAGAGCAGGGTGAAAGAAAACTTCTGTATCTAGTACTAATAAACTCAACAGAAAAAAAGCCATAGAATGGAAATAGCATTCTTGATAGGATGAATTTGGTGGGGCTAGTTTTATTTGGGAGAAGGGACATGCACATTATTTAAAACGGTTTTCCTGAAATAAAGCCCAAGATGTAGATACACACACACACACACAGACACACAGTCAATAATCATCCTTACAGAAAATGGCTGATCAGAGAAATGACCACTGTAATAAAATACTCATGTCAATACTATAATAATAATCATTGAAAATATCAATGTCCTAATTATCTTCCTTAGCTCACTCCAGTCTATTATAGACTATTCTAGAAGCTGATAGACGGGCTAGGGATCCAGCTCCATGGTAGAGCACCTGGCTAGCATGCACAGGTACAGATCCTCCCCGCTATAAGACTCTAATTTAATGGTTCTCAAATCTGTGACCCCCAGGGGGTCATGACCCTTTCATAGGGGTCTGCATATGAGATATTTATATTACAGTTCATAACTGTAGCAAAATTACAGTTATGAAGTAGCAATGAAAATCATTTTATGGTTGGGGTCACCATAGCATGAGACGCTGTATTAAAGTGTCGTTAGGAAGGTTGAGAACGGCTGTTCTAGTTAACTTGTTATTAAGTGGATGAATCACATCCTTTGGAAATCTCTGACTGACTTGTGATTACTTTGAACAATAGAGATTTGCTGTTTCCTTGGAAGCCCGGAATTTAGTTCAGGCTAGTTCAGATAACCCATCTTCTACAGCTGAGCAAACGATTAGAGGCGCCCTTCTTCGGGGCGTGGCCTCCGCCTCTGATTCAGTGGAATAGTCTTACCAATTCTAATGAACCTTATCTGAGCTCTTTTGAGTGTCTGCTCATCAAAACATGCTTCTCTCCAGATTCAATATTTTCCTTCTCATGCTTTGGGAATGACTGCAAAGTTGTGTGATTGGGGAAGTTGGGGGTGTGGCTTTCCACGCTGTTCATTGTATCCTAAAGCCTGTGCCATGGCTGCTGTCTCCTGGTTCCTTAAACACTTCCACAGCAGATGCATGCCTCCAGGGGAGAGCAAGCTGTCCAGGGATATCATATCTAAGTTGATATTTGGAAATTTCATGGTTTCTATGTGAAACTATAGCCTCAAAATATGTGATCTTTGCACTTGTGATAGAAACATAATGTGCCTTCATTTAAAATCATGAATATTTAGAAAGTGAGAGAAGAACAGCAAATAAAATTTGCTTGAAGTGGACCTGGAGAGTGCTCGATTCCCAGCACCCATGTGGTGGCTCGTCACCATCTTCAACTCCCGTTCAGGATATACAGTGCCCCCTTCTGACCTCTGCAAGTGCCAAGCATGCACTGGTCAATAAGTTCACACCTAAAAAAGAAAAAAAAGTAAATAAAGATTGCTTTCTAGAAGTGTCATGCATAGTACCAAGGGGTTTCCTTACAAACCCATCAGAACTGCAGAGTCCTAAGCTCCAGCTTGTTGATACTTCACAGTACACTAAGGAAAATACATGATAAGAAGCTGTATAACATATGCTATCATTTGTATGTGGGGTATGGGGGTGGGATTCAGACTGGGAAGCAGAGTGAAATGTTGATCCCTGGGGCCTGAGGAAGGTGGGTGGGGTAAAACGTAGGTCAAAGGGTACAGAGAATTATAATAAGAATATGTTCTGAAGGTTCAGCATGTACTTGCATGGCAGCCACAGCTAGCAGTGCTATATTTTACACATGAAATTTTATACATGGAAGAATGGTCTTAAGCATTCTCACACAGAGAGATACCTATCTGAAGTGATGCATGCATGAGTTAGCTCCAGGATGTAACCATTTCATAATACATACGGCAAATCATATATACTTCAACCGTATACAATTCTGAATGTCGATGACTCTCCAATTAAGCTGAAAGAAAAACGACTCTATTTAAAGGCGTTAAAAATGAGGTAATTGTGGTGGTGCACACTTTCAACTTCAGCACAAGGGAGGCAGAAGCAGGTGGATCTCTATAATTTTGAGGCAATGCTGGTCTGCATAGGTAGCCAGGGCTATGTAGCAAGAACTTGTTTTAAAAAATGAGGTAAAAATTAAAAATGGGGCATTAGGGTGGTCTCTAATCCAGTAAGCCTTTCGGAAGAAGAAACAGGGTCACAGGTGCAGAGGAAAGACCTGTGAACATGGAGGAAAAGGAACTCTAAACCTAGGAGCAAGGACCCCAGAGAGATGATCACGAGTTAACTTCTAAAAATCATTTTCTTCTGTTTCAGCACTAGGAAAACTTTGAAAAATACAGTCTACAAGAGTAACCTGCCTCTTTGTGAAAAGGAAGTACGTACAGATAAAGCATTCCCATTAGAGTTTAACCTTTCCTCGTAGATACTATGCTACTTCTGAGTCAGGGGGACTTGTTAGTGTAAATTGGATAAGCAATCGAAATAGCAAATCCTTGAAGAGTTATCCAGAAAAATGGCACTTGTCAGGTTAAAGTCAATCACATTCTAAACCAGCATTTGATATATTTTTCAATAATTCTTAATGAAGCGAGGTATCAGCAAGTGTTGGTTTTCATTTTAACACAATTTTAACCAGCCCCATGCACTTGACTCAACTTCTCTGACTGGCAGAGGGTTGCTTCTGCCATGCCAATTTCCCTTAAATACAGAAATAAGTACCTCACAAGGGTTGATGAATGTTAGCCTGCCTTCATCATGAGCACCAGGGGACCAGTCAGGTCAACAACACTGAGTGGGACATAGTTTGGGACAGGCCAACACTCGGAAGAGGGGACAGTGGGCTAGGCTCAGCGCTTCCTTGCACACAGCCTCAAGAAGAGTTTTTGCATGCTGCATTCTGCTTGGTCTGGGTAATGCAAATCTCAATTATGTCATAATTTCCCTTGCTGTTTTGCTGTTCCACAGTCTCAGGAGCTTGCCCAGGCACACAGACTGGAACATTATCTCCAGCAGATGTTGTCACCGTGCACCCTCTCCTCCTCTCTCCATGCTGGATTCCATATCTGCTCCCAGGGCTGGCCACACTGATTGCCAAAGAGCTCAACCTTCTGAGCTCTCAGCCAATAGCACAGCAGGATTTGGCAGAGAAGTAGAACTGAGTCTATTTTGCAGTTTCCCAGCATTCCCCAGTGGGACCAGGCTCCAGCTGTTCACTGTCCGGTGATCTCTTGATCACACATCCTGTATTGGCTGTCCTCCCTTTCCTATCTCGCTTCTCCTCTCCCCTAAAGGTATCATCTGTGGGTGTATGAATCCTTGTCTTGGGTTCTGCTTTCGGGTGGGAGTTTGGGGGAAATGAGACAGTCCCTATGCTGAGCACAGGAAAGACAGCAAAGCTGTTCAGCTGAATTGTACAAAACAGAGACAGGTTACAACTCTCTTTGTAAGTAAAATTCATCACTCATATAGTATATGCTGGCCTGCTTTATTGTGTGTCTTACCTCCATATGCTTTCTGCTCCAATTCCTGAGTTTCAGTCTTGGTTTCAAGTTTGTAACTGTGTGACTCAGCCTGGATCTGCAAAGGTATCTACTGCAAGGAGGTGACTCATCCTCGCATCTCTATTAACTTCTTGGGCTTTCTAGTATTTTGGTATGTCTCAGAAATCAAACCAAGGGAAAGCTTTTTGAGTCCCCCCACCCCACCCCCGAGGCCAAATAATTAAGGAGAAAGTTGCCATAAACTAAATAAATCTAGAAGTCAGCGGTCAGACTCACAAAGTCCTGTTGTCCCTCTCTCACTTGTCCTGGAGAATTATAGAGTAATCAATTACAGTGAGGTTCTGTTATGGAAGGTCTGCGAAATTCTACCCTCTCCTGGGTTCTGGATTTTTTTTTTCCTGTTCCTTTAAGCACAGAGTACTTGCCGTTCAGCCCCAAGAAGGGAATTTAGAAATTTCCTATTGAATCCTAATTACCCCCTAATGGCCTATAAAAGCGAATTGACCTCTCATAAACCATACAAGTGGAATAGATTGCTGAGTGAGGGAATTTGGCTCAGGGTCTCTAGCTTCTTGCTGGTTATGTGACTAAATAGGGAAACAACCTTGGGGGTTCTAAAATGACTTGCTCCCGGTGACTCAGCGTGGGTTCTAAGTAATTGTGTCTGTGCTCTTGGTGAAAACTGGAAAGTGTAGTCTGAGGATTAGTTGCATGAAATTAAAGTTGGATTATTGCAAGGTTGGTGAAAAATCAGTATTCAACACACCCTATACAGTTGCAGAGGGCTCCAAAGTAAAGGGAGTGATATTTAGTGATATTTACTCTCTCTTCCCAGCTGACCTCTCTAGATCTCTTGCCCACAATAAGAACTCGATTGTCTGTACTGGTTATTCTTCTTATTGCTGTAACAAAGCATCTGACTTTTCTTCTTCTTCTTCTTCTTCTTCTTCTTCTTCTTCTTCTTCTTCTTCTTCTTCTTCTTTTTTATCAGATGAGGAAGGGTTTGTTGTGACTGATAGGGAGGGCATGGTGGTGAGAGGGTGAGGTGGCTAGTCATACTGAATCCACAATCAAGGAAGCAGAAAGGAATGAAGGCTGGGCTTCTGCTTGCTTTCTTCTTTTCATTCAGTCTGAGACTACAGTCTGTTCAGGGTGAGTCTTGTCTCTTTAGTTAAACCTTTCTGGGAACATTCTCTTGGACATATCCAGAGGCATTTCCAGGATGATTCTAAATCTGGTCAAGTTGAAAGGGATTAATATGATGCCACCTCCATCTTAAAACAAGGGTTGGTGGCAGGTGGGAGTCAGTCTCCTGTGGTGAATGGTCCAAAAGCTACCTAGCCTTGAGCTCACTGCACTGCCTAAGCATCCTATGTATTGCCAACATGAGACTGCCCCGGAGCTCTCCCTGCTTCTCAACTATGTGCTGTAAGACTCTTCCTACAAGCTGTCAGACGGTGGACTCTGGGCTAGGCTGTTTCCTGGTCCCTCCCTCACCAGCCACTTCTTCAACCATTAGTTGTCATGTGCTGGAGTCTTATGTTCTAAGCATTCTTAAGATGACCTGTCTTTGACCTCCACCAACCTTCCTACTGGCCCTCTTTGCCTCATCCCTTAAATGGCAGGTATTTCCCAGAACTCTGTTTTCTATCTTTGTCTTACGGACACCTCATCAGCAGAAGTCACACCATGTTGCTCTGTTCCAAACCTCCATTTCTCCTCACAACGTACCTCCACTCATCCATCACCTGTCTGATTTCAGGCCCCCTCATCTGCTTTGTCATTATCCTGCCTTAGCCACATTGGCTTAGTCTTTTTGCAACAGTGCACAGAGATGCTCTTGCTGCACGTAGGGTCTTTGCATAGGCTGTCCTCACTGCTGCAACTCTTTCTTTCCAGATGTCTCTGAAGCTTACTTCCTGTGTGTACTTAAAGCTCTCCAGAGGCAAAGGGCTCAGTCCCTAGTACCAGAAAAGAACAAAACCAGTTATCTCCCTTGCCTTCCAATAAGGTTCTATGAGTCCCTCTCCCAAGATTCCCAAGGGAGTGATTTTCCTTACTTTGTTCCCTGGTGTGTATCATCAGGGGTTAGGACATCGTCTCCCACAGACTGGATCTCAGTGTACTTCTTCGATGAATGACTGAGTGTTGTTGAGCTGATGAATGCTCTTCCACCACTTTATACACCTGCGACTTTAGTTACCCATTCACGATGAACCCAAATCCATGCCTCCAGTTCAGAGCTCACACCCAAGCCTGGACCTATCCCTGTCCACTTGGCTACAGCCACATCACCTGAACGGCTCCCAGACAGCTGAAACTACAGTATCCAAGACAGAATTCCTTTCTGCCACCTTCCTGCCAAGACGTCTCCCTGCTTCCGTGTTCATTGTCTCAGTGGCTGGGATTGTCTATGCAATCCCTCTGCTTCCTCTTACCTCACTGTGTATCATGCCCCTCCTGGCATCAGTGGCTTCCATAATTGTCTCATTCTGTCTCACTGTCCTTCTCCTCTCTACCATTCTCCTTCAACTCCAGGTCAAATGCTTATTTCAAGCATCCATTCTTTACCAGGGGACTTGGCCATATTTCCCAGTACACATAGCCCTTTATTAAACTGCTGAGTAGCTGATATAGTCATCTCCAACACTGATTCTTAGGTCCCAAAGGCAGAATCTATGGCTGATTGTGTTTTTTATCTACCACATTGAATCCTAGGTATCTAGTAGTTACCACATAGTAGATATTTAACATTCCAATAAATCCTAATAATCCAACAAGATATCCGATTTAAATTTATTATTATTTGAGCTTCAGACTTATTATGCAGCTGAGTATGACCTCATGTATAGCAATTAGGAAGCCACTGATGGCAGGCGAGGCATGATATGGTCCTCTTCCTTCCACTTCCTAAATGCTGAGGCTACAGGCAAGTGCAATCAAGTCTTGCCTTGAATATATCATTTAAATTTAATTGTGTGTGTGTGCTCGCTTGCGTGTGCCTGTGTGTGCACATGTGCATGAAAGGTTCATAACCTCAATTTGACAATGGATTATTACTCATATCATGGAAATGATAAGCAACAAAAGAAAAAACTTAGATAATTGGCCCCCATCAAATTAAAAATATACTCTTCTAAGGCCACTCTCATGAAAGTAAAAGAGGACATTGCAGGAGAGAGCACTGACGAACCATTCAGGTAAAGGGGTGCAAACGATGGAGGAAGCCTCTAGAACTTGATAATACACAGCCAGCCTAATTAACCTAAGGGACCAAGTTAGGCTGGGGAGATGGCACAGTGGTAAGAGTGACTGTTACTCTTGTGGAGGACCAGGAATAGGTTTGCAGGATTTACAATGTCATCCACATCTGTAGCCCTGGTTCAGAGCATCTGACACCTTCTTCTGACCTCCATAGGCACCCAACACACACACACACACACACACACACACACACTACACATATATACATGCAGACAAAATGCACAGGCAAAGTAAAAATAAATAAATAAATAAATAAATAAATAAATCCAGAAAGAAACGGAAATGGGCCAAATCTCCAAATAGCACATGAAAAGTATCTCAGCACCACCAGAAAACAATCTAAACTATACTTCAATGGCCATCATTAAAATGTCAGTTAACAGCCATGGGCAAGGATGTGACAAAATCAAAGCTCCCTCATGCTGCTGGTGGGAATGATGTAGCCCCTTGGGAAAAGTCTAGCTGTTCCTACAAAGTAAGGGCACAAAGTTCCCATCTCAGACAGCCTAGTCATGGCCTCCTAGATATGTTCCAAAAGTAAAGAAAACATATGCCCACACAAACCATGCACACCAAAAGCATGTTTACAGTAGCATTCTTAATGAGAAAAAATTGGGAGTGTCCCAAGTGTCTATTGGATGAAAGTGTGTAACAGCTCCACAGAAAATATTATTTACCCACAAAAGGAATCAAGTACCAATACACGCCACAACATGGATAAACCGGAAATGCACACTGAGGGGAAGATGCCAGCTACAGAGTCACATATGGTTTCTTTTTTTTCTGAAATACCTGGAATAGGAAAATCTTTAGAGGCAGCAAGCAGGTGGCTAGTAACCAAGAGCTTGGGGGTATGAAAAATTGAGTACTGACAACCAACAGGCAGGGGGCTCCTTTTGAGAAATGTTCTAGTCTTTCGAAAGTCACATGTATCTGAGGACATACTAAAATAGTTAAAATGGACAGATTTCATATCAAGTATAGCTTTAGAAGACCATTAAAAAATGTGTGTATGTATGTAAGTGTGCAGATACAGTATTGCTATTAATGATTCTACTCTTCTCAATGCTTGTCCTTTAGTAATTTTATATTTAATATACAGTATTTAATGGATAGACAGTTACTGGCTTATGATAGTTCAACCTTGCATTGTCTTTTGACTTTATGATATGCAAAAGCTATATATATTTGATAGATACTTTATTTCAAAATTTAAATATAGGGTTTTCCCCCCTGGGCTACCAGTACTCTCTTGCCACGCTAGGTAGTGGCAGTGAGCCAAAGCTCACAGCTTAGATCATTAAGGGCAGCAGAGTGATTGATCAGCAAGATGTCTTACAAAGATGTTTGCCAGGGCCAAAGATGAATTGGCAGGGGTGGTGTGTGAGCTGAGAGGGAGGAAGATTGGACCCTGGTAGACCCAAGGGAAAGTGACCTGGGTGGCTTGTGTGTTTAAAGGAGGAGATCCAGCAGGGTTGAGGTCCGAAGACAGTTCTAAAGTCAGTATGGCTCTTCCTGGGTAAATGGTAGCTGGCTTACCCAGCTTTCATTTGTGAACTGCCTGGGTGGTTCTTGAACCCTACATTGTCCATGGTGGAGCAGCTTGTCCTCCATTGTGATTTATCTCTTGTTGGATGAGGCTGTCACAGATTTCAAAAGTGCACCCAAACACACACGGCACCCAGGCTTTCCCATAAGTTACAGATGTTCTTTAAAAGGCTCTGGAAGTACAGTGGAGACCCACTGGCTATTGGCTCATTGTGTCTCCTGTCCAGAAATCATGGGTTGCACAATGGTAAAAACTTGGGGTCATTCATTTCTTTTACATAACTCAAGAGCCTTGTTTCTTCCTGTTGTTCTGATCTAAAATGACGAAAGCGAGACCCACTCTTTGAATGCTGGCCTCGGTTTGATGCAGGTGTGCGATCAGTTTAGACATTCTAGGACCCAAGCATCAGGTTGCTTCAAAACAGAATGTAAGATAGATACACAAGCCTTCTGTGAGCACTGACCCTGGAGTTTACTGCGTCCTAGCAGAGCCATGAGTCTCGGGCTCGTGATTCCAGGAGCCCTCCTGTCACACTGGGCTTTTTATGAGAAAATTCCAGAACGGGCAACATTCGAGTGTGTAGAACATTTTGACAAGTGACTTTGGGTGGACAGGCAATTGATTAGAAACTCTGCCAGTCAGAAATCTCAACTCTTTGCATACTGACTTCGGAGTCAGGGGAGTGTCCTTGGATTCTAAAGTGCACGGTTACAAATAATAACTATAGACGTCTATAAACCCGTGGACTGCTTGATTTTAATCATGTGAGACCTGCTAATGTTGACTAATTTGGTGTCCACTCACCAAACCACAGGAGGCACAGAACCATCATTTTGAAGCCACTTATCCTGGTGTGGAATCTCTGAAACAGAACACAGAGTCTGTGATTGATCCAGGACACACGGTGAGGGACATTAGTGTATGTCTTTATACACCATTAAGAAAGAACCTGAGGGTCTGAGGTAGTGGGTTAGGCTACCTGCTGCCAAGCTTGATGATTCTGGTTCCTGGGACTCGAGGTAGAAGAGAATCAACTCCATAAAGCTGTTCTCTCTCTCTCTCTCTCTCTCTCTCTCTCTCTCTCTCTCTCTCTCTCTC
>NW_021620939.1:4066674-4070914 GCF_004785775.1 Grammomys surdaster | reverse complement strand
CTCTCTCTCTCTCTCTCTCTCTCTCTCTCTCTCTCTCTCTCTCTCTCCCCCTCTCTCTCAATCTCTCTCTCTCTCTGCCTCCCTCCCTCCTTCCCTCCCACTCTTTTTCCCTCCCTCCCTCTCTCTCTCTCATACACATACACACACACATTCAGAGACAGAGAGAGAGAGATATACACACGCACATACAATACATAAGTGTAACTTTATGAAAGAAAAAAGGAAAGAAAAAAGAAAAGGAAAAGAAAAGTAAAGTTGAGGGTGTGGCCAAACTTGTAGCTGGCACAGTCTGGCAGACACTTAAGTTATTCTCTGTGGCAAACCACTTCTATCTTGAACTTGTCCTCTGTGGAGCTGATACTGGGTAGCCCAAATGGAACAGGTGGTACCCATTCCAAAATGAGGCTATCCATTTCATGTTCGGTCTCCAGGTTTGTCTCTGCAATCAGACAGAGAGCAGATGTTGCAACGTCAATGGTTTTGTGGCTGGGGCACCTAGTCAAGGCGCACAGAGGGTGGTCAGATATTTGTGCTACTGCATAATACAAAGGATGGATGAATGAAAAGAAAGCGAACAGAGTGACTACTTTCAGGACAGGGAGAAGGGAGAAGTCTCTACCATTCGAAACCTCTTGGACTACCTCACTAAACCCCATTCTCCCAAGAAGTCTTCTGAGCCTATGCAAAGCCTGGATCCAGGACAGCAGTTAGCACTAGGAGCAGAGATTGGTGTGTTCCAGCGCAGAGAGTGAAGGCAAGCACCAAGCTTGCCCCAAAGTCCCCGCCCTCCACTTTCCCCCAGGGTCTGCAGCCCAGGGATTTGGGGGCGGTCCACATCGCAGAGAAGCAGGCGGGATAGTGCCAGCCTCTAAGATTCGCGCCCCCTCCAAACACACACTTAACTTTTCTGTCACCTTCCCAAGACTTGAGGCGCGCGCGCACACTCTGAGCCCTGGGGGCCACGAGGGCGGGGAGAGCAGCATTCATTTGCTGAGCCAGGGGCGTTGGAGCTGCATCCTGCAGGACCCCAGAGGCCTGAGGCTTCCCTGCCGCGCGGGAGTCGCATCCATGCCCCCCTGTTCTCCAGCTGCTAAGCTATCCCGTGCTGGGGACCGTGCGTTCTGGCTGTACACTCTTCAAATCCACCCCAGACTGCATAGAAGTTTTCCTGAGGTAAGTTCAGCAGCCAATGTTCTCTGGGAAAGAAAGGGACAAAACAAAGTTAATAATGGTCAGTGGTGGAAGGCAAGGGATCAGCCAGATGAGAGAGGCTATGGACAAGGACTAAGGTGAAGGAAAGCACTGTATTTAAAGGTCTTAAAAGTGCCTCTTTGGAAGTTTTCATTCTTTCCAGACAGAGTGAGCTGAATTCTCTGGGCTCTGTTAGTTGTTCTTCTCCTTGTTCTTCTTCTCCTTCTTCTCCTTCTTCTCCTTCTTCTCCTTCTTCTTCTTCTCCTCCTCCTCCTCCTCCTCCTCCTCCTCCTCCTTCCTCCTCCTCCTCCTCCTCCTCCTCCTCCTCCTCCTCTTCCTCCTCCTCCTCCTCCTCTTCCTCCTCCTCCTCCAGGATGTTGGAAAATCAGCAGCATGAACTAGTCATTCCTTGATTTGGGTTGGGAGTTCCCCACTACACACTTGGAGTTCTCCAGGGATGAGAGGTGCCTTGCCCAATACTTTGTTCCCACCCCCAGCATATGCCCTGCAGTGTGGCGAGCACACAGGGCCACATAACCAGGGAAAGCCGTTGCCAAACCTTCAGGTACCCAGCATCCAAATTTCCCTGCCCAGTGTCACACAAATCTATTAAAGACAATGTCAGGGTTTTATTGTTGGTACAGGGGATGAAGAAGGCAGGCAAAGCGTGTCTTTTTAAAAATCAGTTCCCAGTGACATTCTACTATGAGTTGAGCCCAGACTGCCTGGCTCATAATCAACCTTGGAAGTCATTCTGACCAGAGGAGGCCAGAGGAGGAAGGGAAAATGCTGGAACTAGGAAGTGATGATTTTTTTCTTTGTGGCCTCTTGTGATAGGACTTCTTATGGGTTCCTTTTTAGAAATCTTTAGTGTGGAGATGTTTAAAGAGGACGTTTGTGAATGCCAGGGAGTCAACAGGAAGAACTGGGCATCACTGAGAAACTGTAGCGTTGCTGATTACCTAAGACTCAAGACAGGACATTAGAAGAAGGCTGTCCTTAAGGGTTTTTTTGTTTGTTTGTTTGTTTTATTGCTATAGAGTACAGAAGTCACATCATCAATTTAATTTTTAAAGATTTATTTATTTTTTAAGTGTGTGTGTGTGTATGTAATTGGAATATATGAGTGTTGGTGTCTGAAGACTTCAGAAGAGGGCTTCAGCTCTCCTGCAGCCAGAGTGACATGTGGTTATGAGCTGGTGCTGGGGAACCCACTTAGTCCAGTGGAAGAGTAGTAAAGCTCTTAGTGGCTGAGCCATCTCTAGAGCCACGTGCTACCCATCTTAAAGGATCTATTTGATGAGCACCCGTCTTAGTTTTGTTTTTTATTTCTTTTCATTTATTCCCATGCATAAGCGTTTGCTTCCTCAGTTTCTTCTAGAATATTTCTCCCTTCTATGCGGCCTCCTTTCCTGGTGTAGGCAGTTCATTCCTTTTGAGTCTCCCTCCACATGGCAGGGGACACTGAGGTATGGAACAGTTCTGTAAATGTGGCTGGGCATCACGGGTACCTGGTTCACCTGGAGATGACTCATGACCAGAGAATGCACATTCGGCTCCTTTTCAGATACCCTCTGCAGTTTTAAGCAAGTTCAACTAAATGTGTAGCGCCCATTTGGACACCTTGAATCTGCACTGCTGGGCCTGGGGACATCGATCTATTTGCAGGCTTGTCCTGCTAGGGTGGCACACACTGTTCTTATCTTAAATCATTTATTTAGCTTTCAATTGTGTGCGTGCCTGCGTGTTTCTGTGTGTGTCTGTGTACACGAGTGAAGGTACCTACCAAGGTGTCAGATCCTCTGGAGCTGAAGTTACAGACAGTTGTGAGTCACTGGCCCTGGCTGCTATGAACTGAACTCTGGATCTCTGCAGAAGCAGTAAGCACTCTAACCACTGAGCTTTCTCTCCACTCGGGTCCTCTGGAAGAACAGTGCTTGCCCGTAGTTGCTGAACCATTCTTCCACCCCACACATTGACTCTTCAAGGTGACAGCTTTCAGATACTTGGTGGCTTTTCACATATGCAAACCATTGATGGGCTTGGTAACTTTCTGGGTGCTCTTAAAGTGAACATAAAGATTTCACCTCTTGATTAGTATGAGTTTGTAGGGTTTCTGGTCAAGAGAGAAGCCAACTGTTTTCACCTATCACCTCAGGCTACTTATAAGTTTGGTTTTTTCTTTTTTTTTTCCATAATTCAGGGCACTTTAAAAATGTGCGTGCACATGTACATGGGGGTAGAGTTGGCATGTATGTGCCTGTGGAAGCCAGGGGTTGATGTCTGGTGTTGTCCTCCACTGTTCTCCACCTCATTTTTGAGTGGGATCTCTCTAAACCTAGGACTTGCTGCTCCAGATAGCCTGACTAACCAGTGAGGCCTCGGGGTCCTGATGCTGTTCTCCGCCACTGGAGTTACAGAGGTGCGCACTGATGTGCTGGGGTTCTACATGGGAGCAGAGATCTGCCCTCAGGTTTGTGCCACAAAGACTTTACTCACTGAGGCAGTTCACTGGCCTTGAGGTATTGCTTTTAATACTAAATCCCAAGCATGCTGGTGTAAAGTTACACCGTTATGCTTGTTGTTGAATATCTTTGCAATTGGGGCTGTGTTCACAAAAATCCAGATACTTAAAATAGAGGTTTGAAATAAAAAGCCTTAAATGTTTGCACCATTCGACAAAAATTTGTCATTTCCTTCTACCCTTTCATAATATCAGAAATGCAGAGAGGGACCAGTGGGATGGCTCAGTGGGTAAAGACACTTGTCTCCAAGCTTGGAGACCTGAGTTCTATCTCTGGGACTCACAAGATGAGAGAGAACTGCCTTCTTCAAGTTGTCCTCTGAGCTTGTATATGTATATATGTATATGTGTATGTGTATATGTATGTACAGACACACAGACAAAGACAGATACACACACAAACACACAGACACCAGAGACACAGACAGACATACACACAGACATAAACACACGTACTTACCCATAGAGATACAGACAGACAGACAGACAGACAGACACATGCACACATAGAAACACAGACAGACA
>NW_021620939.1:4029279-4066664 GCF_004785775.1 Grammomys surdaster | reverse complement strand
ATACAGACAGACAGACAGACACATGCACACATAGAAACACAGACAGATAGACACATACACACATATATACATATAGAGACACAGACAGACACACAGATACACATAAACACACATATACACATACATACATAAATACATAAGAGGTATACACACACACATAAACACACATACACTCACATACAGATACACACACACACAGACATAGACAGACACATAAACACATATACTCACATACATACACACAGACACATACTCATACTAATGGGATGTAACAGGGGTGAGGGGAGGAAGGAGAGGAGGAGAGAACCTGGATCAAGGGTTCTTTTCCACTCATAAGTTTGGTACATTTAAATACTGTGCCATAAAAAAATCAAATTTTATGATATTCACAAAGTTTTTGTTAAGTATTCATTAGGGGATAAACTTTTGCTTCAGGAAAAGTCTTTTGGTTTTGCTAAGTCTTCTAGTGCCATAATTCTACAAGCATACTGTTGTTAAATGTGAAGTATAATTTTATTGTCTTGATCCCTTCGGAGAGTCTAAAGTATTGAAAGTTTTAGTATTTGCAATATTAATTCAGGGAATGTATATTTGTGTGGACAGTACTGGTAGAAGCTAATTAAGTCACCAAACAAGGACCAGGATGCAAGAGCTATGACTAGAGGCAGGCACAGCATCCATTCATCTGTAGACACAGTGTGCTACACAGTCCCACTAATATAAAGCTCTTAAAAATGGTGGTTGGACCCTCAGTAAATATGACCCGGCTCAGAATTTCTCAAAAACTAAAAATGATGTTGTTAACTATATTCCAAGGTAAGTAACTAAGGGCCCAGCTAATGGTTACGCATTGGAAAGGAACAGGCCTGTGCTTGGCTGTCCCTAGAAACAAGTATGGCGACCATTTTAGTTTTACTTCCTTTCTTTTGCTGTGGCTGATTTGACCTGTCTTGTTATTTGTTCATTTGGAGACAGAGTCTTACTATGTAGCCTGGCCAACCTGTGAAAGTCACTACTGTATTGACTGGGCTGGCTTCACACTCATAGAAATCCTCCTGCCTCCTGAAGGCTGGGATGAAAGGTGAATGCCACCACTCCGAGCTCACTCTTTCGTATGTGACATAAACATGACATTTCCTTGCTGATTAAATATTGGACAAAGTATGTTTTAGTTTCTTATTACATTTTATTTATTTTCTGTGTATGTGGATGGGGGTGGGGTTGGTGGGGGAGCTAGCAGAAGCTATGTCGTATAGCTGGAGATCAGAGGGCAACTTACACAGGTTGGTCCTCTCCTTCCACAGTGTCTTCCTGGGAACTGAAGTCAGATCGTCAGGCTTGTTTGGTAACTACTAACCCATGTCCCACGGCCTCTCTTGACTTCTCTGCTTGTTGTGACTGTTGGTTTTTGCAGTGGGGAGTGGCCTAAGTTTTGAGTGACTGAGGAGTCTGATGAACCCTGACCTTGACCTCTTAGAGACTTGTTTTTGCTCACCTGTCCCCTCTAACAGCCTTAGGAGAACTCCAAGGCTGAGAGTGCGCTCCAGTAGGGGAGCAGCAGGAAAGCCATCAGGGAGACACCACTGTTTGGGACAACTTGGTCAGTGGTAAACCCAATGTTATCCAGTGTGGCCAGCCCAGTGAACAACTTGTTTCCGTGGAGTATAACACATGATGAGCAGAAACTTGCTGGGTGCGATCTCTCTTTTTTCCTGGAAGTGTTCCAATTCCTAAAGATTACTTAAGAAAAGGCCTGTCACTCAGGCATGCAGCTGTCCTGGAAGAGATGTTGCCGGGAGGGAGGTCGGAAAGCGGGGGAGAGGTTATCTGTACTGAACTCACAAGTCCTCATATCTTAAACTTTAAGATTTGAGGAAATTTTCCCAGAGAAATCAAATTCTCCCCATAGGTAGGTGACTTTAAAGATCATGCTTAAGGGGCTGGAGCGATGACTCAATGCTCAAGACTGCTGTCTGCTCTAGCAAAGGACTTGGGTTTGATTCTCAGCACCCATATGGCAGCACACAACCGTCTGTAACCCTCTTCTGACAGCCGCTGTCACCAGGCACACGTGTAGTACACAGATTTACATAAAGTAAAACACCCATACATACATATACATACGCATATGAAGCGTATTTGTTGCTTTTGACTTTGTGGAATATGGTTCTGTGATGCTAAAAATATCTTTCTAGTCCACTCTTCACTCCCTCCCCCTACCTGCCGCCCATGCCTGCCACCGTTGTGTGTAGGTTGGCATCAGGTAGCTCCCTCAACTGCCCTCTCCATCGAGGGTTGAGACAAGTTTCCCAGCAAACTTGAGCTCTCCAATTCAGCTAGACTGAGCAGCGAGCCTCAAGGAACCTCCCCATCCCCCCACCCCCGTCTCTGCCTCCCCAGCACTGAGACTACAGTCATGTGTCCTAGTACCTGACATCTTATGCAGAGGCTGGGGATCCCAACTCAGGTCTTCATGTTAGCTCCAGAAACACTTCAGTCTGTAAGCCACTCCCCCAGTCCCTCCTCTGACTGTCAGCAGAAGAGAATGACTGTTAAAATGTAGAACTGCCTTGGTGTGGAATGAACACCTGAGATCCCTTCCCTTGAAAGGTAGAGACAGAAGGATCAGGGGTTCAAGGATAACGTCAACTACAGCTAGGGCTGTATGAGACACTAGATAAATAGATAGATAGATAGATAGATAGATAGATAGATAGATAGATAGATAGATAGATAGATGGATGGATGGATGGATGGATGGATGGATGGATGGATGGATAGAGAGATAGATAGATAGATAGATAGATAGATAGATAGATAGATAGATAGATGATAGATAGATAGATAAATAAGTGGAATAAAATTCTTCCCTAAGTATGAAGTATAGCAGTGGCATTCAGAATATCTACTTAGGTGCAAATGTCAGGGTACATTAAAAAAAATCCATAATGTACATCTACATTTTCAAGATTTTAAAGCAGTCTTCTATAGCTACCTCAAGCTTCTCAAGGGAAAGAGAGTGAAGATACAGAGGTCCTTTGCTACATAGTGGCTGTTTAAGAGGCACACCTAAGGAAGAAATAATAGTCTTCCCTTCAGTCACTCTGCTGGTTTCTTACTCTCTTGCTAACACTGGACTTGGAGTGAGCTCACAGCCCTGGCACGAGTATTTGGAAAAGATATCATAGGGCAGAAATGGATATCCATTAGCCAATACAAGCTGTATGCCAAAGGAAAATATGTCATGTGCTTTTCTTATCCTTAATGTTTCCCACGGTACCTTGTCACTTAGTAGGTACTCAAATATTTAGCAAATAAACAGCTGTTAGGATTTCAAAACTCTGGCTGGAATATGTGTCTCTTTGAAAGCTGGGGTAGATGCTCTTAGAAAATTCAGGAATGCGAAAAACTTCATGATGTTCTGAAAACCCTTAAACTGTACAACCTCAGGGAAAAACAATTAACATGCAAACTCTTAGCAGGGAAAAGGAAAACATAAACACCACTGTTCACGCTGAAGGTAGGTCTTGCCAAAGCAAAATGCTGCCAATCTATCGTTCTGACTCTGCACCTCACCTTTGGGTGATCTTGATTGGCCGAGATAATGCTAAGAATTAAGCACTTTCTATGGTTCCAAATAACAAGTCTATGGAAATTTTCTGCTTTACTTTTGGCAAGAGAAGTTTTTCTTCAAATGTACCAATGGTAGAAGAAAGGGAAGAAACATAGAGCATTAAAAATGAATTTAATTAATTTAATTGGACGTCAAAATTATTGGCTGACAAGATGTTAAATGTATACGCAACTATTTAGGCGTTTATAGGTGAGGACTCTCCGTCGGCTTTAACGGATGCTGATGAGCTGTGCTCTCTAAACTTTAGAGTGGGGAAGGATTTGCCAGGATTAGTTGACAAAGGCATTTGTGTTGGCTTGAAAAATCATAAGCTAATCATTTGTTGGGTCCTTAAAAAAACAGCTTGATTAATGTTTGGCTAGAAATTCTGACCCAGAGTCTCCATTATTTGAGTCCTAATACAGCTAGCTGAACTTTGAAGTTCATAGAAAATCATCATCGTGTTAGGTTATTGTTCTGTGAGGGAAAAAAAAAAAAAGAAAAACACGGGACATCAAATGGTCCACAAAAGTCTTTTCGGTACTCCTGCCTCACCCCAAGCTAGCTTGTATAGGTGAGTGCACAGTCCATTTACTTCCATATTTTCTTGGGAACAGTTAGCATTTAGAATGCTATGATGACAGGCTTTAAAGCATCGTCCAGATCTCAGGGTCCAGCCTTGCTCTGCTGGCTGGCAGATGACGTTAGTGCCCTGACTGTGTTCTCCTTCGTTTGTGTTCAGTGCATTCTGCAGGCTTCTTTCTTGGAGCACTGCAGTTCTGCCTGACAGTTTTCTCTGCCTTGGGTGTCTATCTGACTCATGTGGGGCAGGTTCATGAGTTAACACTCCTGGGAGGGATGCTGTACCTAATATTAGGTTAAAGTCAGTGAGGAAATATCCCATCTTTGTGGACAACTCCCTGGGTCTGATTTATCCATTTTGCTGAGGGGGTCAAGGGAAGAGTGTTCCAGGTGCACATGGTGGTAGATTGTCGGTACTTTAATGTTGGGTTCCTTCCCTCCTCTGCCTTCTTTTTCCACTTTCATGCTTTTAGGAATCACTTCCCAAATAACTTATTGTCCTGGTTATCTTTTATTGTCAGTGTGAACAGAATCTATAGTGATCTAAGTCAAAGAATTGTCTCAATGGGATTGGCTTTAGGCCAACTCTGTGACCATTTGTCTTGGTTTATGGTTGATCTAGAAGGATCCACTAGAGGTATCACAAATCCCTAGGCAGGGATAGGGGTGGGACTGGAGGTGGGGGTTGGGTTGGGCTGTATAAGGAAGCTATCGGAGCATAAGTCAGTAAGCAAACTGATAAGCAGTGTTGCTTCAATGCCTGCCCTGACTTCTTTGAGTAAAGAACTATGACCCCAGAAGTGCAAATCAAATAAACCCCATCATCCTCTAAGTTGTTTTTGATCAGAGTGTTTTTTATCACAGAAACAGAAAGCAAACTAGGATGCACGGCCATATGCATTCTTGTTCAGGGTCTGCTTTTGAGGAAACCCTTGCTACTACTTCAGTGCACATGGAAGATTTAGGTAGCCCAACTCTACTGATCTATAGCCATATTTTCAATACCACTGGAGTCAAATATTAAGAATGGAATCCCTGCTTTCAGACTAGAGAACAGAATTCTGCAACTAGCTAGAGCTGTTTCACTGTGTCTGGCTTGGTTGGATTCTTGGTCCTGACTTTGCTCCTAAATTCCTGTTAGCATTTAGGAAACTGTCCTGGAACATGGAGGGAGGTGGTGAGGATTCAGTGTGATCTCAGAGCAGAGGGAAGCTTGCTGCAACCCCATAGCTAGAGAAATACCACAAAAAACATCCTGCTGTTCATAGAGGTGGTTCAGTGTTCTCATGAAGGCGAAGCTGGCTCCTACACATTCTTGCCTGACATTCCAGTCCCCTCTGTGGTAGTCTTCATTTGTTGAGCATGACTTTCTTATCTGCACCCTCAGGCCTCTCCTGAGCACCCAGTTCTGGATCTCTGACTGTCCACAAGGAACTTGAACTGCACATACTGCAACCCCCAACAAATTCCACAAAGTATTCAACCCCTTCCCCTCTTCCTATAAATGGCACAATCCAGCAGTCTCACCAGAAAGTAGCACTGAAGCCCTTTCATTTCCCTAAACCCCCATGAATGACCCCAGCTCATCAGTTTCTAATTCTAATTCCCAACAGTTTAACTTGATCCCAACCTTAGCAAACCGTCCTGAAACCATTGTATAGTGACTCCCTGTTCCATCAGCGTCCTCTCTCTTACTTAACACAGGCTTCCTGGTCTCCCTCTCACTCCTCCAACTGCCGTCTCCACATTTCAACCCAGGGAATCTTCCTAAACCATCTTCTTGTACTTTTCTCTGTTTACAATGCTCCAGAGCTTTGGATAAAATGCATCCTGATCCTGGTTAAAGTCTTCTGATCACCTAACCTGGGTTCTACCTTTCCTGTCTGTCTATGCCTCAGTCCCTGCCTCTAGCTCCTTCCTCTAGGTCTGTAGGGAGACTTTACTCTCTCCCACCTCCTGCCATTTGCATCTGAGATTTCTTCTGCCTAGGACAGTATTCTTCTCTAGACTCCAGGGCCTGGCTAACTGCTTCCATCCATTGTTAGCATAAGTACTTCCTATACCCATTCCTAAGAGAAGCGTTATTGGATTACATCTACTGGGAATAGGTACAGTGCCATGATCCTTCTTAATCATATTGTTCTTCAGTAAACTGGTTGATTCCTGTGTGTGTGTGTGTGTGTGTGTGTGTGTGTGTGTGTATGTGAGTGTGTGAGCGTGTGCATCTGTGTGAGTGTTCTCCAGGCTGGCCTCAGCTCTGGTCACTCAGTAGAAGCTCCACTAATATCTGCAGATAAATGCACGAGCTAGCATCAAGTTCTTTACTAGCTGACAATCACTGGCAACCCATAGACACTCTTTGAACTGTAGCATTTCCATTGATAGTAGGATAATGGAAACAACACCCAAGCTAGGAAGAGTGAGAGATTTGATGAAATTATAGGTTTGGAGTCTCTGGCATGCATATAACTGGTACTTAGTAATAGTTACTTTGGAGTTATCAAGTTAGAAAGATGCTTAAGTTGACTCTATCACACCTTGAGATGGGAAAGGCCATGTTCTAGGAGGTAGAAGTTGAAGGCTCTCGTTGACATAGTATGGTTGGGTGAAGCCCAGAGGCAGAAAGGCATTAGTAATCCAGCTAAAACATCTGGCTTTTCTGATGTCTTTTCAATCCTAGCTTGGGCTTTTGGAAAAGCAAGTCTTGCCATACTCTTCCATTGTTTCCTCCAAAAGATCCTTCCTCCCCACTGTCAACCTCTGCACTCCCTGGATCAGAGCTGGAATGGAGCTATTTCTAAGAGTTTTTGACTTAATAAGCCTCTCCCCACTGAGAAGGCTGCTTGACTTACTCCCTTCTCCCTGATTACTGCCATCATCCTGAAGCGGGGCCATTAGGCATCTAATTGTTGGGTCTCCTGAGAACTGTTGCCAGGGTGCTCCTAATACCTTAGGCACGCTGGCAGGTGATTTAACTGGCTGGGGATGCGCAGTAATGAATTCCCAGGCTGCTACCACTTGGTGAAGAAGGTAAAAACAAACTCAGATGTATGTAGTGGATAGCCAAGTTAAGAATGCAATTGAGGCGGAAACTGAGATACTGGCCCCCGGGGAGGTGTCAGGATTTAAGGACTTCTAGCTATATGTGTCAAGTTCCTGCCTTGGCACACTTCCCTTAGGATCTGTAACTAAGCTATTTTCAAGATGGCAGTGCCAGGGGTACCACAAACTTTGCAACCCTCAGCCCCACCATGTTCATAGTTCCAATAATTATGGGACACACAATCACTTGTAATGAATGGTCATTATAAGGAATATAGGTGAATTAACGACTAAAGACATTTATATTAGGTTCTCAGAGCAGTTTTCCCTGAAAGACCAAACTAAATAAATCTATAAATATTTATTCCATGGTGCAGAATACTTTAAATAGTTGCTCTCTTGCTCTCCAAACCTGTGCATTTTCAAGTTTCTGCTAACTTACCTTTTCCTTAGTCCTGCAACAGGCCTTTCCACTATTCTTTTTCTTTCATTTGCATTTGTGTGTGTGTGTGTGTTGTGTATGGTATGCATGTGTATGTGTGCTTGCATGTATGCAGAGACACAAATGTGTGTGCATACATGTGTGTGTACATTCGTGTGTGAAGGCCTGAAGTTGGCATTGAGTGTTCTAAATTGTTCTCCTGTAGATTTATTGAGATGAGGGCGAGTCTCTTCTTAACTCAAAGCTCACCTCGCTAGCTAGTTTTAGGAATCCCCTGTTTCTGTTCCCTGAGTTCTGGGATTTGCAAGCATGCTATTGCCTGTTCAGCTTTTAAATGGGTACTAAGGGATCTAAAGCCACTCCTGTCTGCATAGCAAGCATTTTATCCATAAAAACATCTCCCCAGCCTCTGACCTCTCTATTTTTTTATGGAGAAAGCTGCTGTAGACATAGCCTCTGCTGTTGTCACCAGTCAGCCAAAGCAGGAGGGATTGGCTGTGTAGCACATTGTATGTACAGCAAGCATCTACGATGTCCCGGCCCTGGTACTTGCCGAACTCCCCATGAAAAGACAGTTTGCTGAGATGTAGATGTTCAATGAGAGGAATGGCTAGGACCACCCCTAGGAGAAGGAGTTGGGTCTTCAGGTCTTCAGAAAGGAGATCTTTGAGTCTTCTACCCATAGAGCTTTCTGTTAGTGAAACGCAGAGCCCCCAAAGCACTATATGGTCCAGTATTAACCCTCACTCCCAAATAAAGAAAACTAGGTTAACTGATGATTAATGACAGGTATATAAGGGTCTCAAGGAACAGCTGTTCTTAAGACCACAGCTGGTCAGTGGGGAAGATTTGAATCTGGGAGGCAGCCAGCCATTGGCCTTGGCCACTACTTGTCCACCCTAGAGAGAGAAGTGGAAAATGCTCACAAGCCTAGAAGCTTTCTGCCGACACTTGAATTACATTCTTGCATGAGCAGAATAATATAGCTCAGACGTCATTCTTTCATGGTAAGGAGAAGTTTTCAGTAAGTGGGGTTTTTGTTGTTTGTTTGTTTCCTTGCTTATTTTTTAGAAGAGGGAAAAAAGAAAGAATGATCACTGTAGTCTGGACATAAAGCTCCAAAATGGTGGATGATGGGTGAGAAGCCACAGAATTCAGCAGCTCAGGGCCTAGGATTCACTGGTAGATTCAGCTCACTTGTTTAGTGTGTGCTTGAATGTCTGCCATTAAAACTGACTATGGTTAATATTTCCAGGAATCTTGTCTCATTTTATTGTGTGGCTTAAAGCAGGGACTTAATAAATCTTTCCAGATTTTCTTTGGTAAGTAAAAATGATTGGTTCTTTCCCTAACTCCCCCAGTTAAAAATCCGATCATAATCTAGGAATAAAGACTTTACAAAGCATGAATGGCTCCTAAGCAGCCGTGAGCAGTCTGGCCACTTCCGGGTATCCAGCTTCATTTAGGGCCATGATGGCTAATTTTATGTTAACTTGACACAAGTAGAGTCATTTTCAAAGAAAAGACTTTGGATGAAAAAAAATGCCCCTACCAGACTGGCCTATAGGCATGACAGAGGTACATTTTCTTGATTTGATGATTGATATATGGGTGGGTGTGGCAGCTCTTTGTGCCACTGTGGACTAGTTTTCCTGGGGACATAAGAAAGGCTGAGCAAGCCATTAGGGCAAGCCAGTAAGCAGCACCCTTCCATGACCTCTTCATCAGTTCCTGCCTCCAGGTTCCTGTCCTGACTTCTGTCAGTGATGGACACTGGGAGGCAAAGCAAAATGCACCCTTTCTTCCCCAAGTTAGTTTTGGTCATGGTGTTTTCCATCACAGCAATAATAACCCTAGCAGTTTTTTCTATGTTCCGTTTGTGTAGATGTCCTTTGACACACCCACCCTCGTGTGTGTGTGTGTGTGTGTGTGTGTGTGTGTGTGTGTTTCAGCTATACTGAGTGTATGCATGTGTGTAGAGGCCAGAGGAAAGCCTTGAGTATTGTTTCAGGAGCCCTTCATCAAACATAACTTTGGCTCTTATCCTTTTTTATAAAACACAACGTTCATCCTTCTTTGTTTTTCTATGAAATCATCTCTCATTGGCTTACAACTTGGCAAGCTGGCTGGCCAGTAAGCCCCAGGGATCTGCCCATCTCTAGCCCTGCAATTAAGTTCAGGCTACCGTACCCAGGTCTTTTGCTTGTTTGTTTGATTTTTTCGAGGTCTCTGAAGATTGAGCTCTGCTCCTATTGCTCACATGGAAGTACTTGACCAATTGAGTCATCTCCACAGCTCATCTTTTAATTTCTTGACTACACTGTTTCCCTTCCCACCTCAGAGCCTTTGAGCAATCCTGGTCCCCAGCCAACACCACACTTCTCTTGGCCTGGTAAACTCAAACCATTCTGTCTGCATTGTGCTCTCCTCCAAGCAAGCCTTCCCTGATCTTCCTGAAATAAGTAATTCTTAGCATGTCAAGACTTACATTATCACAGTATAGAATAGCAATGAACATTTATTCAGCATCCTTTTATGTTCAAAGCCTATTACAGATGATTAAAAATGATACGGACAGAGTCCTACTTCCAGATAGGAAACAAACAATAGGAAAATCAAGGGATAGCTTTCGAGTGGAATTAAATACCACCTTAGGTGACGGATAGATTAAGGGGCTGGTAGCTGACTGTATGGGTTGGTGAGGTGACTCTGAAGGAGCAGGAAAGACTCTCTGGGAAGGCAACATTTGAGCAGAGATCAAGGTCCCTAGGTATTGATATCTCAATCTCTTTGAGTGAATGTGGGAGCAAATGAAGCTATCTGGGGCCATATCCAGGTACATTATTATGGGCTCCCCTTCAAGCAAGGAAATGATTCAATTCCAAGGAAATGAAACTGAATTCAGCCCAACTTAGTTAACCAATGCTGGGCCAAACGCCTAGAGTCTGACACCAGGTGATTTATTTTAGCTGTATTTTAACACAGCACAATTCCAGAAAAAGTTACCTGATGTCAATTAAGACACGTTTACATTGAAACCTTTTACAAAATATATCTGGCTTCTTTCATAAAGATGGGTCCTGTTGACTCAGAAACAATGCTCAACATAAACACAATACCTGTGTGTAACAGCCCGTTCTGCCTCACGTTTGGGAACCACTTTGCCCTGGCCCTGGCTGCTGCTCCAGTCTGCAGGTCAGGGTCTAGCAAGAGAAAGAATGGGGATGGAAGGGCAAGAAACGCAAAGAATGGAGACAAGTCAGAGAGTCTGTTCAAGTCTCTTTTATTGAAAGGAAATCATGGGTATATATAAGCATAAGCAGGAGAATGCAGCTGAAGACACTTTACCACGTGCACCTTGCAGCTGGGGGCATTAAACAACAAGAAAGATATGTGAGAAAAAATAAGATGTTTATCAGAGTGTGCTCAGCTGTTGTAGGCTGTTGAAAACAAGTATCTTGTCAGGATATATGGCCTGAGATGGCTGCAAAGATGATAGCTGCTTTCTGCTCAGAGTCGGCTTCCAACACCTGTGGGAGTCAGGATTGGCCTGGCCCTAAGATAACGTGGAAGTCACCTAGGCTGTTGTAAAGTACAAGTGACATCTCTCATAAGATTGGGTTTTATGGACTGAGAAGCAACACTCAAGATTTAGTGGGGGGAAAGTCTGGGATAAACAAACATAATATTCTGGAGGATTCATGTGAAGCAAGGCCCTATAGATAGCAAAAGATCACCAGGTTGTAAATTACATTTTCCCCTCCAAAGTTCTGGGTAGAAGACAAGCAAACATTTCCTTCCTTTGAAGAAACAAGCCTGTGCGTTTGACTACTACAGAGCTTATCCATGTGACAAGACCTCTTAGCCACTACATACTGGCATGCTCAGGGAACAGGGAGACTGGAGTGGCTGCAGTGGAGGGCTGGGAGGAAAAGCCCAGCAGATGAGGTCTGGACCCATGTAGCCTGAATTGTGCAGACACCCCAAGAACCTTCTAGAACTGCAGACCTTCAAGAGCCTTCCAGAACCACCCTTTAGTGTGAGCATGATGGAATGTCACCAGGGATTTTTCACATAGCACTGATTGACCTGATTCATAATCTTCAAAAAATTGATTGCTGTGTGTAGATTTGACGGTGTGTGTGTGTGTGTGTGTGTGTGTGTGTGTGTGTATGCTTGCTACTGCAGTAATCCAGCTAGAAGTGATGAAGACGCGAGCTTAGTTGGGGACTGGCATTGGAATGCATTTTGAAGGTGTGGGTCACAAGATTTGTTGATGGGTTAGCTACAGGGTGTCAGAGGAACCCCTTCTCTGTATACACTGTGGTTCTAATTTTATATTTAGTATAACCCCACACAAACATCTCGTTTCTTCAGTTGATTGCAAGCTTCATGAGGGCAGAGCCCTCCTGGATTTTTTTTATTGGGTATCTTCTGCCTAGCACACTGCCTGCTATTTAGTACATGCATGGTGCCAAGAGCATGGGAGAGCTGGCCCTGCCCCTCACCCATCCACAACACTCCAGTAAGTGGTGGTATGAGTGCAGGAGAACCAGCCCCACCCTGCTCTACCCACATGGCTCACCTCAGCTGATGGCTTCTGGGGCAGATGCAGGGGGAGAAAGACTCATCCTCCTGTGGGGAGGTGACCACTAGGAATTTGACTATGCTCCAGTGAGCGTATAGGTCAAATGAAAAGACTTTTTGTTTTCTTTTTGATGGGGTTAGGGGAAGGTCATGGGGGAAGGGGTGAAGATAGTAAGACTGGGAGGTAGGTGTGGTTGGGGCACATGATGTGAGATTCCCAAATAATCAAATAAAAAAAATCACTTGAATGAGAAAATGCATGGGAAGTGATGGGATGAAGGTGTGAGCAATGCTGATTTCAGTTTACGGATGGGGAAAGATGAGCTTCTGGGGGTTAGGTGAGGCGGTCACCTAGGCTCTCTCAGTGTATCTGTGTAGTGCTTCACACTCTTCTAGGAATTCCTTTAAGCCTCACTCTCCTTTATCAGTAAGAGAGAGGGCTTACTAAAATGCACTTAGAATCCCTCCTAGATAAACCTCTGTTTAGGCACCTACCCATGACAGCAACATTGTTCCAATTACTTTCCAGACAAGTTTCTCTCTGTGTGTCTCTGTCTCTGTCTCTCTGTCTCTCTGTCTCTCTCTGTCTCTCTGTCTCTCTCTGTCTCTGTCTCTGTCTCTGTCTCTCTCTCTCTCTCTCTCTCTGCGCACATGCACACATATATACGTTGTGTTCCACATTGGAATGTCTTCCTCAGTGGCTCTTCCTTTTTTTTTTTTTTTTTTTTTTTTTTTTTTTGACACAGAGTCTCTTGTTGAACCTAGGTCTCACCAATTTGCCCAGCCTGACTGGGCAAGGAACTCCAGGGATCCCCCTGTCTCCACCTGCCCAGTACTGAGACTTTAGACATACACTGTGGAGTCCAGCTTTTCTCCCATGGGTGCTGGGGATCCAAACTCAGGTCCTCATGGGCAAGCACTTCCCCACCTGCTCTGTCTCCTCTGCCAGTATCTTATTGAAGCTTGTTTTCTTCTAAGTAAAACTCATCAGCGTTAGCTCTCCATGAGTAATTATGATGCAGGGACCTAAGGGCAGTTAGCCTAAGCCATCCAATGTGTGTCCTGTTTTTGAAAGACACTACAGATCAATTGCCAGGAGCCGTTAGGACACTTAATACATACAATAAGTTAGCCATTCAAAAGTGTTCCCCACAAGGGCACTTTGAGCAAAATCAATCGAAGAGAGCTCTCATCCAGAGGGAGAGGAGCATAGAATGCAGGCAGCTTTCCTTTGGTCTCTTGGGGGCAAAGCAGCTGCCTGCAATGCAACTTTCTCAGGCAGGATCACATTCTGGGCTTTCTAATTAAATTCCTGATAGAGATGGCTATTTCACTTAGTGAACAGCTGGTGAAATTGGATCCTTGCTCTGCAGAGGTTTCCCAAAGCCCTTGAAAATTTCTGTGTGATTGAATAGGACATTTATGCCCTAGAATGCAAAGAGAGGGAATGAAAGCTCATCATCCCAGGGCTCCGAGGCACCACGCCCCTGGTCTAAGAGCTTCCTGAGTAACTTACTTCATTTGTTAACTTTCTTCTTTTGGTTGTTTCCTACTTGCTATTAAGTCAGTGTGTTTTCCACTTCTATGTGTGTGTATGTGTGTTGTACACATGCATATACATGTGTTGTACATGTATGTGTATACAAGCTGTGTATGTGTGTTGTACATGTGTCATACATATGTCTATACTGAATGTATGTTGTACATGTGTGCATTTATTGTATATGTATTATGTGTCTATGTATGTGTTGTACATGTGCATATATGTGTCTGTGTTATAGATATGTGTGCAAATATACATGTGTGTTGTACATGTACGTGTGTGTGTTGTATATGTATTCACATGTACCTCTACATATGCACTTGCCCACATGTGCACATGTAAAGGCCAGAGATCAACTTCTCCTATTGCTTTGCCTTATCTTTTTGAGCCTGAAATTAGTCATTTGACTGACCAGGGAGCTGCTGGGATCTGCCTGTCTCTGCTGCTCTCATGGCCCCCCTTTCAGATGTGTGCTGGTATAGCTGCTTTTACTTGAGTGTTACAAATTTGAACTTGGGTCCTTGTGCTTTCCTGGCAAGCACTTTATCCCCTGAGCCACCCCTCAGCCTAGATTTATGCTTTCTTGCTTTTGACGTGGGGACTCATGTAGCCCAGGTTGGCCTCAAATTCCCCACACAGCCAAGTATGACCTTCAACTTTTGATCCCCCTGCTTCCAGCTCCAAGGACTAGGATTGTAAGCACGAATCAGCATGCCTGCTGATTTACAGAGTTTAGAGCTATCTTACACCCCGAGCTCATGAGGCTTCCAGTTTCACAGGGGAACAGATGTCAAAGAGGAAATTACTCCAGTGAATGATTGGTCACCGATTTAAAATTTGCTTTGAGGGAAAATGATAAAACACTAGGAGGGCAAACTCAGACAGAGGACCAGGGGAGAGGAAAGGGATAAAGATGACAGAGAGTCGTCAGTGAGAGAATTGAGAACGTAAAGGCACTTGCCACTAAGATCGATGACCTGAATTCACATGTGTACCTGGAACCCACATGTGGAAGGCCAGAACCGACTTCTGCAAGCTGTCCTCTGACCTCTACATGTATGTCATGATGTGTGCACACACCCTAGCACTTATGTGTCTCCACACATACATGCACACAACAAACAAACAAACAAACAAAGTAATAAAACTAAATCTTAAGACTAGAGAGGGTGGCAGTAGCCAGTTGGGCACAGGGCATGACTCCTCACACCTTGGCATGGATGTAGGCCACCTGGGGCTTAGTTACACTGCAGATTCCAGTGTAGGGTGTAGGCTGGAGTCTATGTTTCTCACAGCTTCCTGACCATGTTGATGATGCTGTCCAGAGGACCACACTTAGAGGGCAATGGAGTAAGGAAAATGGAGTAAGGAAAAGTTGGCTATGTTTCTGGAAAGATCCATACTAACAAGCAATTTAGTGCCACAGCCGCTCAAGTGTGCCCCTGTGATGTAATTGAAACTGCAGCTGGCTCATACAGGATCAGGTGAGGCTGAGAGCTATTAAAAACTTGCAATTAGCAAAGCAGGCGGGCATGTTAGATTGGCCTCCCAGACTGCGGCAGGCTGATTCCTGGTCAGTAGAATCGGGCAGCATCTGTTTGTTCCCAATCAAAGCTCTACCTAAACCTTCTGGGTTAAAAACAGTCCATCCTCCAGACCTTTCAGATCGGTCAAATCATGCTTTCCAGGGTGGGACCAGCTGTCTGGTGAGAGGGAAGTTGGTTCCAGAGTGAGGACCACGGGTTAGGGTACTGAACCAGGAGCCAGGCCGTCTCACTCCACATCCTGGATCTTTAGCTTGTAATTTGTTTATCTAGTTCTTGGTAACCGGTCTTGCAGCTCTGTGTCTCAGAATCTGGCCTATGAGATGAAAATTGATAAAAATCACTGTGACCTACGCACGCAGTTGGGTGAGAAGAGATAAAAAAGCAGGGCTATTTCCACACTGCGCCTGCGCAAGGTAGGTCAACAAGGAGATAGCAAGTGTCCCGAAGCACGCACCTAGCGCGGAGTATTTGATGTCTTTGTTTTATTTCTTCGTCTTTAAACAAGTGTAAACTCTGCCTCAAAGCTTTTCCGAGAATTAGATGATTGTCGTGATAATTTTCAGAAGTGATTACTATTTAACTCAGGAGATGATGGCAGGATCAGTCAGTGGAAAAAAAAAAAAGCTGGAGGTTTCCCCAAAGAGAAGTCCTCCATGCAGATGGCCTCTGCAGTGGAAGCTGAACTTCAGTTCCAGTTGCCATTTCCGATTGGCCAATTGGAACCTGCTAGCCTTGTGATTGGCTGAGCCAGCTCCGGAACACAAATTTCTTTCCATCCCAAGCACACTCTGTCCCTCAGTATGCTCAGGTTTCTCAGCCTGCATCATGTATCAGTCATTGACATTTGTGCACAGTGATGCTTTGTTGTAGGAAACTGTCCTGTGCAACTGTCCTGAAGGAGTTTTAGCATCACCCTCTGTCTCTGTGCGCAGGATAGCAGTACTCTCTCTCATCTCAGCTGTAAAAATCAAAGCTGTCTCCAGCCAGTGTCAAGTGCTCTCTGTAAGAGTGGAACATTGTCTCCAGTGCAGAGACTCTGACATCAACAAGGACAAAGGTCCTTCTTCCTGCTTCCCTCCTGCTGAACCCACCATGACCTGCTTCATGTGGACACCACAGGCCCTTCCTCATCCATGGTTTTCTCTGAGATATGGGACTCGAGTTACTTTTATGGATTATGTGTGTGTTAGTGGTGGAGGACAGCTCAGTAAATTAGAAGCATGATGGTCAAAGTATGGTCTTGAGGCCACAAGAGCCACACCTGGATGCTGTTAGACATGAAACCCTGGCCAGAGCTACTCATAAACAAACTTACCACGTTCCACAAGATTTAGCTCAAAACCCTACCATCAAAGGGGGACTCGGAACCTCCCAGCTCTCACTTTCCCACCTGTGTCCTCAGCCTTCCAGGGGCTTTCACCTCTCTATAGAACATTCTGGAAGGCTGGGGTGGTCCTGAAAAGAGAAGGAAATAATTGGAATCCAAATTCTGCTGCTTTTCTACATAATGGCTCAGAGGGCAGAGTACTTCATAAATTTCAGTGTTAGCATCCAGAAGACAGGAGTGGTGGGCGTACGCTACAGGCTAGTGTGGAGTTAGAGAGTCCGCAGCACGATTCCGCCCTCTTTTCTGTACAGGCACTAATCTATGTGCGAGTGTGTGCTTAGGATAAAATGACCTTTGAAAACTACAAAATGAATGAATTTACATGTTGTATTTTGCATTCTGTTTAATTTATTTTGTTGAAATCATGTCTGAAGAAATATATAAAACAGTGGTTTTCAACCTGTGGGTTGTGACCCCTTTGGGGGTCGAATGACTCTTGCACAGGGGTCAAGAGACCATCAGAAAACACCAATATTTACATTATGATTCATAACAGTAACACAACTCCAGTTATGAAGTAGCATAGAAAATAATTTTGTGGTTGGGGGTCACCACAACGTGAGGAACTATACTCAGAGGTCTCAGCATTCGGAAGGCTGAGAACCACTGATGTAGAGTCTTAGCTGTGTCTTTCTGAGATTAATACACACATTACCCAATGGAGCTTTTGCCAAGGCGAAACTGTTTGCCTAGTCTTTGATTTCCAGTCAAGAACTCATAACTTCCCCTCCCCATCTTCACTGTCTAGGTCTTTATTTCCTCCAGGAAAGCCGGTGTTTGACACTACTCTAGTTTGACTGAGGCAACTACAACATGGAAGTAGAATTTCAGGATCCTCACCAGCTCTCCCTGTAATGCACTGAGATGCCTCAGTCCCGCTCTCTTCCCCTCCCCATCCACCGGCATCCTATTAAGTCAGAGTCTCCTGTGGAGTCTTGGTCAGCTGGTAGCCAACCAAGGCTGTAGCCATTGAGGTCTTTTTTCAGTTACATGTCTCACACCTGGGCTGAGAATGGCTGAGCCACTGGTTACTGGTACAGCATCTCTCCCGAGCTCAGCTCTCTGCATGAAGCTGGCTTGTGTTGCTTCAGGACACGCTGAGCTCAGGAGAGTGAGTCTCTTACAGGAAGACTGGTTTTGCCTAGCATAGATGATCTTAGAACCTGGTGTATTATTACATGTTTCCCTCCTAACTTCTAGGAGTAGGGCCTTTCCTGTCTCTCTAGCCACTTAGATTACTTACCTTCAACTGTGAACTTCATGCTGCCCTGTTGACCATTTGTGTTGGGATTGGTGGCTTCTACAGGTTTGTCAAAATACTTCATATATTCTGATAACACCACTTCTCCTTTTTGGTCTATACTTTACTCTTTCCTTCTTGAGAATTTCTTCCAAAGATAATATTGGGGGGATATCTTTTAATATGTTGCCTTTTGAATGTCCCTCCTGTGATATTATCACAGTTCAACCCTAGCATCTAGGCATCCCTTGAATAATACGCAAATTCCAAAGTTGTTTTTCTTAATTGCTTCCTCCTTTGTTTTAAAACACCCCCGAATTTTAATTTTTCCAATTAGTTCTTAGACTGTTCCAACTGGCTCTTAGATTTATCATGATGCTTTCAAATTCCTTCTCTATTGTTTCCTGCATTCCATTCTTCTTTCTTACTGGTTTTAATTTTCTTCTTACTCAAATATATCCTTTTGTAGTGATTTAGGTTAAAAAAAAAAAAAACCTAGAAGCAGTTCCTGTCAATTTCAAGCTGTCAGATTTAACAGCCCAGGGCTCCCTTAACCTTTTAAGAATCCTGACTCAGGCCAAGTCTCTGGATTCCTGGCTTCAACACAGGAAAGAATCTCAGGGCTGGCCAGTGTGAAGTGGCGTTACAGTTTTATAGAAAGAAGGACCTTGTAAAGTATGGAAGCGGCATCAGGAGCATGGGCGTGGCCTTTTCTAAGATGGATTTGCAGAGAGCAAGGCAAACCTCAGTGGGAATGTGGGCTCCTCAGAAGACCCGCAGCTGATTATCCTAACATTAGCGACAAACAGTATTTGTTGGCCTTTAAGTTAGATCTGGAAACACTGCTGAGGCCCCTGCCTCCCTCTCCCCTTCTTGTTCATGCTAGCTGAGACTGGCGGGTGGCTTCACACAAGCCTCGAATCTGAGAACCTCGATCTGAGAACCTCAACCCCGGGGGTCAGGGGGGTTGCACAAGGAGTGTTGTTCAGGTCCTTTCCTTGTAAGTAAATGGGGTTTCTAGTGAGATTCCTAGAAAACCACAGGTTTATGGCTCTGGAGAGAGAAAGAGAGGTCAGAAGCAGTTCTTAATTTGGTGAGTCTGGCTTCATTGCTGGCAAGAGTTTGTACCAGGCTCCAGGGTGAGGAGATCCTTCTCATGCCACTGCCATCTTCCCGCTCGTTCAGTTTATTTTTCTAATCAGTAAATATTTTTTACATTTATCTCTAATTATAAAAGACCTCCATATAAAATGTTTCCTATGACAGAAGATATTAATTATTCTCTGACATTTGTTGATGTGAATAAATCGTTGGCACAGCATATCCCCTTCAGCACTGATACATTTCTACCACCTCAGAACCATTTGTATTTCCTTGACATTTTGGTTGTGAGCCCAGCCTTTAATGGCTGAGCCATCTCTCCAGCCCCGATGATTTGTACTTTTAATTCTAAAACATTCCCACCCACAACCCCTTCAAAAATCACCTCCTCCTTCCTATAATCTTCCCCGGATTTTCCATTAGACCCGTGCCAGCTCTCTCTCCACACTGTTCCTTCTGTGTTAGATAATTATAAAACTGTCTTTGCTGTCCGCTGGGAATGCAGTTGTTGGCTTTAAACTTCCTATATGAAGGAGGATATTTACCATACTCGATCTAGTTCCAGTGGATATACTTTGCACGGGTTGGTGTTTTGATGTTTGCTTTCAAACTCTGTTTTATATTCTTTGGGTTCCAGTAGTTTTATGTCCTGTGACGATTGCTGTGTGTGATTGCTGCTCTTTCCGCCATCCCTTTAAGCACCTTTCATGTATTTTACAGCTGCATCCAAAGGGTCTTATTGCCTCGTGCCTGAATGCTACATCTCTTTGTGTTGCATCCTGCCTCTTCCTCCAGGGGTCCTTGCTTTCATAGGTTTTTCTTTTTTGCCCTAGTATCACATCAGGGGTAGTTCCTTTCCAGCGTATGAGAGATTCTTATGTATCTAAAGATGTGTCCTGGAAGAATGGCTTCCTTTTCTTCTTCTTTCCTTCTTACAAATAACTTTAAAATATTTTTATTTATTTTTCCCCTTCCCTTCTCCTACTCTCTCCTGCCCCACTTGCTCTGGCCCAAAGGTTTTTTTATTAATTATATGTAAGTACACTGTAGCTGTTTTTCAGACATCCCATAAGAGGGCATCAGATCTCATTACGAATGGTTGCTGGGATTTGAACCCATGACCTCCAGAAGAGCAGTCAGTGCTCTTAACTGTTGAGCCATCTCACCAGCTCCCTACAAATATTTTTAATGTGTGTAGTATGTATATATGATACTTGTTTGTGGTGTGTGTGTATGAATACAGACATGCGTGAGCCTGACACGGGATGCATGTGGAAATCACTGGACAGCACAGGAGTCAGTGCTCTCCTGCTGTGGTGTTTCATCACAGCAACAGTAACTCCTAGACAGTGGGTGACAGGGACTGAACTCAGGCCACCAGCCTTGTGCTTTCAGCCACTGAGCCATCTAACCTGGTCATTTTCTTATTCTTTGCTTTGGCTGTTGGTTTGTTTGTTTTGGTAGACTCTCATTTGGTAGTTCAAACTGTCCTGTACCCACACTACGACCCTAGCTGGCTTTTAGCCTCTGACAACTCTCCGAGTGTTGGGAATGTAGGGATATGCTGCCATGTCCACTGCCTGATGTCATTTTATGAGTGAGCAAGAACCTAAGTGAGGAAACACATTGCCCCGTGGCCTCTCAGATGAAGATGCGTTCTCTAAAGAGAAAGAAGACAGTGATGGTGGCTGAGTGGGAGAAGAGAACGGGGGAGTTATCCTCAGTGGAGATGTCTTAGCTGCTTTTCAGTGGCTGTGATAAAATACCCTCACAAAAGTGACTTAAGGAAGAAACAGTTTATTTTGGCTCCTAGCTCCAGAGGGATGAAGTTCATGGTGGTGGGGAAGACAGACGTGGGTGCCAGCACAGGAGGCCAGCTGAGCATATGCCATCTGCCCTGAGAAAGCAGGAAGTCACAAGAAGTACAGCTGGGCTATGAAATATCAAGGCACATCCACAGTGATCTACTTCCTCATAAAGGTTCCCTCATAAACCCCCCTCAAAGCACCATCAGCTTGGAACAAGTGTTCAGACACATGTGCTAATGGGAGACGCTCACATCCAGACCACAACAGGATGCTAGCTGCTGATTCCTCTAGGGAAGACCTGTCAGTGGAAGGAAATGAGGAGAAGATGCAGAGGCTCTGAAGGACAGCAAGATTGTCTCACATAAGGATTGTCTCAGTGAAGCTGAGGTGGCATGGGCTGGAAGGAAGGGGGTGGGGACAGGATTAGTAACACTTGGATCTGTGAGGGCATGACAGATGAGTTAAGGAGTTTGAGTAAGTATGGGATAGGTTCCTTTTTTATTTTAAAATAAAGCATCCTATAATAATAGTTGACCAAGAGTAGAACAACGAATATAGGCATATTTTGCTAAAATTTAGGTAAATGATGTCTTAGGGTAGAATGGAAGTATTAAATGTATTGGGAAATGGCTGTATCCTAGACCCATTTTCTAAAACTAAAACCAACAGCAAAACTCAGGAACATGGAAAAAAAAAAGAGATGACTTAGTGATTACCTCTGAGTTCGTATCTGGGCATCGTGCTGAAAAGGGATACTACCAGCGACTGGCCAGTGCTTTTTGGCTTTTGGCTACAAGACTTTAGTAGTTACTTGTTACTGTGTGCGTTTGCTCAGAATTAGACGGTAGGTCTCCTGTTTCCTGCAGCATAGGCAAGCAGGGCTGGAACATTTGACTGAGGTGAAACTATTGATAGCAACATGGCTTCTGGCAACCTACTCAACCTTTGGGTTCAGTCTTGTCTGTAAGACAGGTTGGGTAATTTTTTAATACTTCATTGGATTGTTGAGAATTGTGTGACCCCTAGAACAATGTCACATAATTAAGTATTGAGTGTTCACTGTTCTTTTCATTTTCTTTTCTCTTTAGAGACAGGGTCTCATGCAAGCCATGATGGCCTAGAAATCTCTGTCTAACCCAGTGGTTCTCAACCTGTGAGTTGTGACCCATTGGGGATCAGATGACCCTTTCATGGGAGTCACATATCAGATATTTACATTATAATTCATAACAGTAGCAAAATAGCAATATACAGTAGCTGCAAAACTTATTTTATGGTTGGCGGGGGCAGGGGGATCACAGAGCATGAGGAACTGGATTAAAAGGTGGTAGCATAAGGAAGGTTGCGAGCTACTGCCCTAACCAAGGATGACCTTTCACTACGAATCCTCCTGTCTCTACCTCCCAAGTTCCAAGATCACAGGTATAATGACTCCAGGTTTTGTGGGATCCTGTAGCTCACACCCAAGACTTCGTGCTTTCTCGGCAAGCACTCTGCCAGCCAAGCTATCCCCCTGGCCTTACTCTTCCTCATTTCAGGAAGGGTCCTGTATCCCACGCATCACGGTTGCTCAAGCCAAGGGATCTTACGCATCCTCCCATGCTAATTTTGCTGAATGCAGGGTTGAAATACATTGTCCTTGGTTCCCCACTCTCAACTTATTATTGCTGATATTACTCAATATGTCAGCTGATAAAGAAAGCCCACACCAGCCTGATGAGGTTTCTCTCTGTGGGATTCCTTTTAGTGATATTTTGCTTTTCTGAATTTGAATCTTATAAAGTCAACAATTAGCAGATATTTGATGAATGTTTATTTTGTGCTTAATTGCTGACCTGGTCAATAGGCTCCGTTAATCTTGACCATGTTTCCTATCACACTAACCCAGTCATGCTTTTGATCTAGCCATAGTTAATAAATATTTTACCAGTGACCAATGTCTTTTATTACTTCTCTGGTCCTCCTGGATTTTGTTGAACAGATTTCAGACTAGATGATGTCATTGTTGGCTTTTGTAAATTGTATTGGTTTGGTTTTTGTCCATTGGGTGACACAGGAAAAAAAAAAAGCAAATTGGAGAGCGAGCGCCTCTCTCATACTTGATGGGATCAGCTGTAGGCAGAGAGATTGCCTCAGTTGGTTTCCCTTCACTGATGCAGAAGACAACTTAAAGAAACAATTTCAAGTAAAATAAGATCGCTGCAAACATAGATTACCCAGGGCTTTCAAACACATTAGTTAAGATTCCTTCGTCTATGGAGAACAGGGCATCAGACTGAGCTTTACCTTACAGGCAGCAATGGCCCAGTAGAGAAAGCATTGGAGTGGGGTCTCTGCAGCTGGAAGCACTCAGCCTTGCCAAACCTCAGATGTTCCTCTGTGAGAAGCGCTGGAAATTCCTACAAGCTTCACATATATGCTGTAAGGAGCCAGGGAAACAGTGGCCATGAAAAGACCTGGAGATATATAAACTGTTGGGTTGAGACTAGCCTGTGTATATGCTGAGGTTAGGAAGCATGCAGGGAAAACTTGGGAGTCAGGTTTCTTTCTGGGATGTTCTCAGCCAGTGCCATTTCTAGATCCCTTATAAATTGTCCCATTGTAAACAGAACAATGACAAGAATAAAAATGTCGTCTGGGGCTGGGGACACAGCTTAGTTGGTAAAGTGCTTGCCACAAAAGCATAAGGAACCAAGTTAGCATCCCCAGTAACTATTTATTTATTTAAAATCTGGATACAGTTATATGAGTCAGCCATCCCAGTGCCAAGGAGGCAGAGACTAGAGGAAGCCCAGAGCTCACTTGCCAGCCAGTCTAGTTGAATCAGTGAGCTCCAGGTTCAGTGAGAGACCTTGTCTTGAATATGATGGAGGCCAATGGGGAAAGAAACCCAGGATTGGCCTCTGGCCTCTATGTACACACACACACACACACACACACACACACACACACACACACACACACTACACAGAGAAATAATGCCAACTAGCATTGACCTATAAAGTTAGGTATGTAGTTTGCTAGTCACAGAATCAGTTTAGCTAGGCAGCCTGCTGCCAGAACCTGTGAGATTTAACTGCAGAGCCACAGTCTCACAGTAGGTGTCCAGTGCAATGGGAGTGTGACCCCAGTATTGCTTATTGAAGACATGGGTTCAGTGGAGTCCACTTCGCTCCCCTCCCACTATGGAACCTCGGGGATTTGTTCTACTCTAGAGACCTGCTCACAGTTCCTGTTTCATGCCATCTTTACCATCAGGTTCTGGATGCTACACTGGTTTGGGAGATACCCATTGAACCAGATAACCCCTCGAATGCATGCTGGTCCACCCGTAAGTTACATCCTTACACGGACACATGGATGTCCTTGCTGAGCATCCCTGGCCATGAAGCCACTCAAGAGTCCCATGCTGCGAGGAGCCCTGAACCGCCAACCTTGGTGCTTGAGGGTGAGACCTTTCCAGCAGGTCAGAGGGAAACCAGTTGGAAGAGCAGCCTATGGGAGACTCCTCTTTATTTCTGTGGGTGGCAGTGCCCACCCTATGCCTGTAGTGGGTTGGGAGATGTAGTCCTGGCTGGCAGAAGCTCACCTGAGACCTCACCATGATCTGAGTCCTAGTTCTGCTGAATGTCAGGAAGCGCCCAGTCAGGGGCCTGGGTTATTCTTTGGTGGAATTTTGTTGTAGAAAATGTGTTTATTTCCTGCTTGACGCCATGAAGTACAGACCTGGAGAAAATTGCTTTTTTTGTTCTGGGTCAAAAATCTGCTCCTTGCTTTGCAGCTAACACTGTGCAGTTTCAGGGCCCTTCAAACCAATTCCACACTCAGTGAGACACTGGCTTCACTACCTGTCCTTTTCTTTGTTCTAACAGTATTTAATTTTCCAATGTGTGTATCATATCTACATATGTTTATCGAGTCTTGGATATACAGAATTGGATTGATCTTCACACATCCCTAGCCCATCCCACATTCTCACTCATGGGTCCCTGTAAGATACTGTTTGTTAATAAGCCACAAACATCTACTCATTAAAACTGGGATTTTAATGAGTTCCCTCCTAATCCCATCCTCCTAGACCACGCGTCTACATAACCACTCTCCTTGACCTCATGTCTACGATATCCCTCTGCTTAAAAAACTAATCTATGTTTCAAGGGAGTTTAGAATTCCATCGAGTTGAGCTGAGGGTTCAGAGATCTCCCGAAGCCCTTTCTGGTTCATGCACAGTCCTTCCCCAGTATCTCTTCAGAGCATTTTTTTTATGACTGATGAATCCAGCTACAGTGGCAATCATCACTCAGAATCCATAGTCAACACTAGGACTCACTCTTGGGTTATACATTCTATGGGTCTAACCAAGTTTAGAGTGACATTTGTCTGCTATCACAATGTCACAAGACTCAACAACCCTAAGACATGCTCTCTGATCATCCAATTTGTCCTTCGCTGGTCCTCTCTAGCGGCCACTGAACCTTCACTCACCTCCTAATTTCCCAGAAACCATAAACTTAGAACAGGGACACTAGGCTGTTTTGGTTTGGTTTGTTTGTTTGTTTGTTTGTTTGTTGGCTTCTTCTTGTTAGAAGTGAGCATTCATTTCTTGTGTCTTTTCATGACCCAGTTGCTTGGTTGTTTTTGTTTTTGTTTTTTGTGGTGAATAATGTTCCCTTACCCAAAGGCCCCTGGTTTCATTGCTCCTTTACTGGACGCCGCAGTTGCTTCTGGGTTTTGGCAGTTGTGACTGAAGTTGCTGTAGCATCCAGGGGCAGGTTTTCCTGTTGGGAGTTTCCGTTCAGATTGGCACAAACACTGCAGCAGATAACTTAAGTCTTGATATAAGTCCTTTCAGTGACAGCCAGGAGCCTTCTTTTTACTTGAGTACTTCCTGATTTATTCCTGTTAACATCTGTGTGATTATTTTTCTATTTTTAAGGTAAATTTATCTTGTGCTTTTGTGTTCTTCTGATATGCATTGCTGATTTATCATTACACTTGATCAGCGTCATCTATTTCCAAAGCCCAAAGAGCCAGCGGATATACAAACCGATCAGATGAAAGTTATGAAAATATAAATCAATAAGTGAAGAGCTACTGCTGCATCCCTAATTGTCATAACTTTAAAATCCTGATAGGTGCCAGATAGGATTCAAAGCACTGAAATTCTGGTGCCCCACTTCAAGAATGGAGAACAGCACCTTTAGACAGCCAGCTCAATGGTCTGTCATAAACCGAAGACACCTACCCCAGAGTCCCTCTGCCACTGGTAGACACATACGCATCAGATAAACAAGGAGGCTTACACAGCTCTGCACACACTAGTGTTGTTTATAGTAGAAAAAAAGTCAAGCTAATGCAAGTAACTGGAATCTTGGAGAGGGATTAACAAGCTGTGTGGTGTGAATACAGAGACCAACCTGCAATAAGGGAAGGTGAGCAACTGCAGCATTTGTAATGTAGATCAATCCCAAATTCATCATAATGAACAAGGATGTAAAATAGCATAACATAAGCCTGTTCGTTTACAGTTGAGGACCAAAGCTTAGCACATTTTACAGGATTTACATACATCTCTCTCTCTGCCTACTGAGACATAGAGAGAGAAAGCACTAACAGCTGGATATCTAGAGGAAGAGTATGAGGTTACGTATCCTCTCATGGTTCTGGACCAGGAGATGGAAGTGCTTGATATAAAAGCATGAAGACCTGAATTCTGATCCCCAGAACCCATGTTAAAAGCCAGGAACCAGTGATTCAAGCCTTAATCCCAGAACTGAGAGGGAGAGGGAGAGGGGGAGAGGGAGAAAGGGTGGAGAGGAGAGAGAGGGTGGAGAGGGGAGAGAGGGGAGGGGGGGGAGAGAGGGGAGAGAGGGGAGAGAGGGTGGAGAGGAGAGACAGGGTGGAGAGGAGAGATAGGGTGGAGAGGAGAGAGAGGGAAGAGGTAGTAGAGGGATCTCCAGGCCTGCTGGGCACCAGTCTACTCAGTCAGTGAGCTCCAGATTCAGTGGCAGACACTCACAAGGTGGAGTGCCATGGAGAAAGACACCCACTATTGACGCTGGCTTCTGGCTTCCACATGTACACATGCACATCAACACACACACACACACACACACACACACACACACACACGCTTCATTGTTTATCTTTTGTTTTGTTTTTTGTTTGTTTGTTTGTTGTTTGTTTTTTGTTTTTTGAGACAGGGTTTCTCTGTGTAATCTTGGCTGGCCTGGAACTCACTCTGTAGACCAGGCTGGCCTCGAACTCAGAAATCCGCCTGCCTCTGCCTCTGAAGTGCTGGGATTAAAGGCATGCGCCATCACTGCCTGGCTTCATTGCTTCTCTTGTAACTTTACTATAATATTGAGATTTTCCAAAAGAAGAAGAAGGAGGAGGAGGAGGAGGAGGAGGAGGAGGAGGAGGAGGAGGAGGTAAAGAAGAAGTCACTGATCAGACAGCAGCATTAATGTGTGTTGTTTCAAAGTAAAAGCATAAACTGGTTTTTAAAAATGACCAGCAAAATTTCAGGTGGTACGAACTGAAAAGGGAGATGCTTGGAGGGCGTGAAGGCCTTGCAGAAGCTCCTGGGGTGGGGGTGGGGGGTCTTCATCCTGGTGAACACTTTGTGACTTTCCATTTCTTAAACTCTACAGATAAATTCTACACTTTTCCCTGGATAGATATTTCACAAGAGGGAAAAGGTATACACATTATGATGAGGAAAAAAATATTTCAAATAAAAATTGCTATTCACATGCTAAAACGGTTATTTTTTAAAATTGGTGTGAGGCTCCCAAGTTGGCCCAGCAGGTAAAGGCACTTGCCTGATGTTCAATCCCCAGGTCCTACATGGTGGAAGGAGAAAACCAACTGCCCCAAGCTGTCCTCTGTGACAGTGCAGAGTGTACCTCCCTCCACATACACAAATAGATTAAAAATAAATCTAATTTTACTTTGTAACAAGAAATGTAAATAAAGTGGCTTTTACATGAACTCAATTAAGCAAAAGGTGCCCGCCATAGACTAAGCTTTGAGGCTGTCTCTAATCTTGTGAGACAGTGCTGTTTCTGAGTCTTGAGGGGTTGGCTATTAGGTCTCACGTGAACTACATAGCACATACCTCATAGGCACATGAGCAGATACCTGGAGCATGCAGCTTGAGATATTGCCATGAAGGAAGTTTGGATGAAAGTTTCATAATTATCTGAGTGTATACAACTTCTATTGTTCACATATACATTTTTTCTGTTTTTAATGGCTTTTTCTGATCTCATTAGGATTCCAGTGCTCTTGAAGAAACTTTAAAGAACAAAGTGGCCAGCATTATTTTATATTCTCAAACTGACTTTTAAAAAATAATTGTATTTATTCATTTATTTATTTATTATTGAGAGAGAGGAAGAGAGAGAGAGAGAGAGAGAGAGAGAGAGAGAGAGAGAGAGAGAGAGAGAGAGACTGAGTGACTGAGTGTGTGTGATGGGCCATCACAATGCGTGGACAGTTTTACTTTTTCTTTAACCATTTTTAGTGGTTACATTAAAGTTTGTAAAATTTATTCACAGCCGACTCAAATCTCTTTTGGGTACCACTGTATTGCTTCATAAGTAATGAAATGTCTTATAAAAACAAAATCTTAATTCCTTTCTGTATCTATTTGAACAGTATCATTGTCCATTTTTACATTTACATAAGTATACACGAACATATCTGAGTATACGGAATCAAGTACATCATTATTTTGAGCAAACCGCCATCTGTCCGAGCAATTCTCTAGTGTTCACTTTTCATTTGTGTAGATTGGAACTATGCCATTTAGCGGCTGTCCTAAGCAGAAACTCTTTTACTATTTCTTCAAAGTGGAACCTGACAACTAATCTTTTACCAACAACAACAAACTCCTTCCTTCACGTCTTGTCTAAGAAACTTTTGTTTACATTTTCATATACAATGAAATGATTGATAATTAAATTGACACTCTTGTAGTCTTACAAGGTTAACCATTATGTATGTCAAGAAGGTAAAAACTTCCTGAACCGTTAGCCGCAGTTCTCCTGTTGTACTTTGGACATCTATACTTACCCATTCTATGCATGCGTCAATTTGTAGTTTTTATTCTACGCACGCGTGGATTTGTAGTCCGTAACTCAGGCTTCCCTATTTCCTCTTCTCCCCCAGCAACCTCCTCCTCATCTTCCTCTTTTCTCTTGTTTTGTTTTAAGATTCCTCCCATAAATGAGACTGTGCAGGTTTTCTTTCTGTGTCTGGCTTATTTCTTTTAACATCATCACCCAATGACAGAATCTCCCTTCCTCTTAAAAGATAATTAGTTTTCTTATACATATAACATTATAATAAACCCATCACACTTAAAAAGAAATCACCGCTCGACAGCTGCCTAAGTTGCTCCCATATCTTATGCTGTTATGAACAATGCTTTAGTGAGCATGGGAGCGAGGATGCGCCCACGGGGTGATCTCACTCCCTTGGGTGTATTCCCCAAAGAGGCATTGCTGGGGTTCTATGTACTGCTTTCCACAATGGCTGTACCGATGCATGATTCCACCAATCTTGGTCACCCTGACCATCAGTCACCTCTTATTTTGATGACAGCCATCCTAACAGATGTGAGGTGACATCTCCTTGAGTTTGGATTTGCATTTCATGAATATTGATGATGTTTTTGTTTTTGTTTTTAAATCATGGACTTGGTGGTCATTTTTATTTTCTGGAGAACGGTCTATCTGGTACCTGGGTCTGTTTGGCCCATTTTATAACCAGGTTGTCTGTTCTGCTGTTATCAGCAGTCTCAGATAGTGAGCTATGAGTTTATTATTTTTATCTTAACCCCTTACAGATACATAGTTGGCAAATACTTCCCCTCTCTCTGAAAGCTGTCTCTGCATTCTGCTGGCTGCTGCTTCAATTCGGTGAACTGCAATTAATTTGTTTTTGCTTTTGAAGGTTGAACGTTGATGTGGTTGCCACACACCATTGCCCTGGCTGCTGTCATGATAACTTCCCCCCATGTGTTCTTCTAGCTTTGTGGCTTCAGATCTTCCATTTAGACCTATCAATTCCAGTTGAGTTTTGTGTGTAGCATGGGTTAAAGGTCCAATATTATTGTTTACCAAGTGGATAGTCCACTCCCCCAAGTCATTTATTAAAGAGTTAATCCTTTTCTTCTTATGTCTTTTTCTCACTTTCTCCTTCAATTTTTTTTAAAGTGGGGAGAATGTGTTTAGTGCTGAGATTTAAGCTTGGATCACCATGTTTGTACATCAAGAACTCTTACCCACTGAGCCATCTCTCTGCCCCCCCCTTCATCTTTGAAGGACAACTTTGCAGAATGGAACATCTTCTCAGCTCTTGAGATATTTTCCTTGCTCTAGTCTTGCTCCCATGGTATACTGGCTAGTTTTATGTCAACTTGACATAAGCTAGGGTCATCTGAGAAGAGGAAGCCTTAATTAAGAAAATGCATGCAAAATATACAGCAAGACTGTAGGGCATTTTCTTAATTAGTGATTGATCAGGGAGGGCCCAGCCTATTGTGGGTGTGGCCATCCCTGGGCTGGTGGTCCTGGGTTCTATAAGAAAGCAGGCTGAGCAAGCCATGGGGAACAAACCAGTAAGTGACAGCCCTCCATGGCCACTGCATCAGCTCCTGCCTCTAGCTTCCTGCCTTACTTGAGTTGTTGTCCTGACTTCCTTCAGTGCTGGACAGTGATTTGGAAGCATAAGCTGAATAAACCCTTTCTTGCCCAAGTTGCGTTGGTCATGGTGTTTCATCACAGCAATAGTAACCCTAACTAAGACATGGTTTACAAGAAAGTTTCAGGTGTGTTTTAATCTTTCCTCCTTTATGGGTGAAAAAAAATTACCACTTAGGTTTCTTTCGAGATATCTTCTTTATCTTTAGTTTTTCTGAAATTCAGAAATATTCTAGTTTGGTGTTTGGCATTCATTCTGCATGGTTTGTTCTCTGTGCCTCCTGTGCTGTGTCTTAATTTACTCTGTCACTAATCTAAGGGGACATCCTCGCCATCACTTCAAATTGTTTTCTGTTCCTTGTTCTGGTGTTTCCCCTTCTGTAGTCATGTAATCCTTGGGCCTCGTCTTCCACCCCCTCCTCTTCCCTCCCCTTCCTCTTCTTTTTCCTCCCCCTCTTCTTCCTCTTCCTCTTCCTCTTTCTCCTCTTCTCCTCTCATCATTTTGCCTTTGCATTTTGGGGTGTTTCTGTGGAGATAGCTGCATGCTCAGAGATTCTGTCCTCCCCCGGGACCAGTCTAATAAGCCCGATCCAGTGTTCCATTTCCAATGAAGTGCTCTTCTTTCCCAGCAGACATTTCTAGCCCTTCACTGGAGTTGAAGAGTCTGATGCAGTACTCAGCTTTTCTTCTCTGCTATCTACACTTTCAAAGTCCTAGATTCACTGCACCATCCTGTTGTATCTGAGTCTGGTTCAAATGCTTGTTGAGTCTCTGCAAGTTGTGGGTTTGACCTTTCTGTTTTGACCTGTAACATTTTCTTGGTAGTTGAATATGAGGCACTGAGTAAAATAATTTCTGTAAATATGCATTTGTAACTGCCTGATCTGGTCAATCAACAGGGTCTAGTAAGAGAGAGAGTGGGGATGGAGGGGCAAGAGATGCAAAGAATGGATACAAGACAGGGTATGATCAAGTCCTATTTATTGAAAGGAAATCATGGGTATATATAAGCAAAAGCAGGGAAATGCAGCTGAAGACACTTTACCACATGTGCCTTGCAGCTGGGGGCATTAAACAACAAAACAAGATATATGAGAAAATCAAGATGTTTATCAGAGTGTGCTCAGCTGTTGTGGGCTGTTGAAAACAAGTCTCTTGTCAGGGTATATGGCCTGAGATGGCTGCAAACATGATAGCGGGTTTCTGCTAGGAGTCGGCTCCCAACATGCATTCAGTAATTTGGTGGTTGATGGAGCAGGAGAGGATATTCTGTGGTCCTGTGATAAAGAACCTGAGCCTCCAGATGGTAAATGTAACCTGTATTCCTCAGCCCTACCTCCTTAGGGAGGAGTGGGCGGTGTTGAGTCCCTACTGGTTCCCATGTGGATGGCTAACACACAGAAGGCATATGGAGCCAAGATTGGATATTTCCTTTTTCCCTGATGATTAGGCTTGGGAAAAAATTCCAAGCAGATCAGATCCAGTTAAATAGTTTCTCTTAAGAGAAGATCTTATGATGAAGAAAATACTGGTTTGGTTTTTTTTTTTTTTTAAATTGATGTCCTCTGAGATTTGTCTCTTCAAACCTTAACTAAATTTTTAAATCATTTTTTAGTTTGATGATTTCTGATCTGACTGTTTTGTGCTCTTGCTTCTCTTGAACTACTGTGTTTCCTGTTTCTAAGTGCTCAGATACTGCCTGGTGGATTTTTGTCTTGAAGATGCTTTGACCCAGTTAAGCCCTAAAGGGTTCCCGCAGGTTTTGTTATCTCTGCTGCTATCTGTCCACCAGTCAGTCAATGTGTTTGCTGTGGTACTGGCATATTCTACCACCGAGCTACATTTCTAACCTACCTGCCCTTTAATGTACATTTGATACAAGTTTCTTGTTAAATTGCCCTGGCTGGCCTTAAACAGACTCTGGAGTTTGGGCAGGCCCTGAACTTGGAATCTTTTTGCACTAGTTGTCAGGAAGCTGAGCTTATTGGTCTACACTACCAGGCCTGCCACTGCTTTTGGCTTTTTATTTGGTTTTCTTTGTTGGTTTATAGGAACTAAATTAAGGAACACTAAACTTCAGACCTTCTGGATGGAAGAGACAGAGGACTGGTGCTTTAGATTAGGCAGAAGAAGGATGACATTGTCCCAAATCATGTAATAGTGTGGACAGGAGCAAAGCCTCAGTCACAAAGCTTTGTACTTTCTATTCTCTCCTCTCTGCCAAACACCTCAACACAGGAAAGTGTTGATTTTGCAAAGTGACAGGTCACCTGGTAACCTTGCTCCAGTGGTGGCACCATCAAGGGTTAATGAGTAGACAGCTCTTTATCTTTAACACCTTGGCAAAGACCCAATGTTTCTTCCGGGAAAGCAGCTGATAATGTACTCACTCGCTTCTGAAGAAAAAGAAAGCCAGTGCCTAGAACTGCTAAGTCCTGCATGCCTCATTTAAAAATAAAACACAGATGACATTTATCTCAATGTTGCCAAAGTTGTTTCTACATTCCCCTGGGCTCTAAACTATCTGCTTTGTAGATATGGGCTGGATTGTGAGTTGGCTCGTGTGGGGCAGAAGTCACTCTGCAGACCCTGATTCCCAACAACCTCAAGAAGAGCGATTGGTCAAGTTGTGAATGCTCTGGTCAGCCTCGGAGCCGATGCTTGGGTGGCTGAGCTGGCTTTACAGCTGCAGTGTAAAGGAGGCACTCTTCCCTCCACAGCAGGAATTTACAAAGACCTAGAATTCTGAGTCGATGTGACCCAGCAGAGCACAGATTAAAGAGACCCTCACTTCTGTTTGTATGAGAGGCAATCAGCATTGGAATGATAACGATGGTATTAAGTGGAGTGTACTGTGAATTTAAATGTTATGCTAATTACTTCAGGTGTCTCTCACTCTTTCCTCATGTCTTAAGCAATCAGATATTTTCAAATTACCACGAGAGAATCTGCTTATATATGGTAGTAGACCATCTTTTAAATCACGGTCACTTGTCTACATTTTGATACAGTAAAAGTAGTTCACCTTCTGTGCTTTCCTTACTTGGGACTGAAGGGAGGAGCAAACCCTTCATCACTGAGCTACAGCCCAGCCCTGCCCTGCTAACCCAAGCCTGGACTGAAAGATCATCTTTCCATTATTGCTTGTTTTATGTTCTTCTTCCTCCTCCTCTTCTTCCACTTCCTTCTCCTCCTCCTCCTCCTCCTCCTCCTCCTCCCCCCCCCCCCCTCCTTCTTTTTTCTCTCTCTCTCTCTCTCTCTCTCTCTCTCTCTCTCTCTCTCTCTCTCTCCACACACACACACACACAGAGCATTTGCTTATACACACTAGTAGGAAAATGCATATACAGATGATACTTTGGGTTTTCTATTTTAAGGTTTAGCTCCTTTGACTGAAAAGCTTGGCTACAATGGCCTCCTAAGAGCCCAGCTCCAGCCCACTCATTTCCACTTGACTATGACTGGCGACTGGCAGAGCTTCCAAAGTGTGAATTGTCTAGACTCTTATGAAGGACCAGAGCAAAGTCTTAAATCAGAGAACATCGAAGGGACAATGGAACAGGCAGGGGAATAGGGATGGAACTCCTCAGTCAAAAGTCCATTTTCTAACTATGCAAATGTTAAGTTTGAGAGGAACCTTGAAGTGGAGTGAGGGGGGCCACAGGTGGATATATATTTGGGTAGCAATTAAGCCGGACATGGAAATGATATTAATGACTCAAAAATGGACCAGCTTGCTTCTTGCTTAGTGGGGAAATGATAGGGAAAAACTCTGTGTGTTTGTTTATTTGTAATACATCTCATATCCTCTCTAACTCCATGATAGGCATTACAAGGTAGATGAAAATGCTTTAGGCCAAGCTGGAACTGTGATATCCTTGTTTTGTGTGGATCCAAGCAGAGGGACACAAACTGAGTCCCTTTTTCTAAGGTCTGAGAGTCTATCTTCAGCACACAGCTCAAGTTTCTTCTTCTCCTCTTTGACTTAAGAATAACGTGCAAATCATTAGAATCCACCTAATTGTCCATTAACGGATGAACAGATAATAATAATTAAATATATTAAATATATTTACAAATAGAAATACTACTATTCAGGTCTATAGAAAAATGAAATTACAAAATTGACAGGAAAATGAATGGACTTGGAATAGTAAGTGAAGTTGCAGTCTTAGAAACCTCATGCTGTCCTTGTATGCAGAATCTAGTCAATAGCCTATGTGTATGTGGGTGCCACATATCATGAAGAGAACAAGGAAGACAAATATTAAGGAATGAAGAAGGACTGAGTGGGTGTTACCGACACCAGTTATGAAAGGGTATGAGGCTAATTGTTTTTTTAGTGACAATTCTGTCATGACATTTTGTTGTCGATGGTGGAAAACCATATAAAATGCATTCAATACTGAAAGTATAAAATCCAGTACGAAGCTGCAAAGCTTCTGTTCCAAATGTCTACTCTAACTGTATAAAAGAAGCTCACTGAGTTGTATAGTCTTTGGGTCCGGTTAATTTCAGTGTGTGATAGTTTAAATATGCACCCTTTTAAATATATAATAAAGTCTAAAGTTAAGAATTAAAAAAGAAAAAGAATACAGGAGAGAAATTATACCTGGGCATGGTGGCACATGTAATCTCAGCATTCTGAGGCAGAGACAGGGAGATCTGAGTTCAAGGCCAGCCTGATCTACATAGTGAGACTCTATTTCAAAATTATACAGAAAGAAATGGCAATCATTGCATATCTAATTAACAGTATTAAACATCATCGCAATGAACTCCACGCTGTCAGGGCAGCAAGTAGATAGGGCGCACTGGGACACGGGAAAAGACTGACAGGAACACAGTGCATCTGGCCACGTCCATTGGCTGGCCAACATCTCATGTCTTCTCAAGGTCTGAGAACCAGGACAGCACACCTATGAGGGAGCCTCCCTCTCCTCCCAGGTGCTTCACAGTTAGAAGGCCAGTGAGCCTTCGCCATGCAGTGCCTTTCATCTCTCGGAGTTTACTGTATAAGTTTGTCTGTCGTCACCTGTGTGAGTCCTGATGTGCAAATAATGTCCACACAGTTTTCCGTGTTTGCCTTTCAGCTTTCAAGTTGAGAATTTTTCAGCCTACCACCTGAAAATGCTGCTGATTTTGTTCCTGGTGATGATTTGTCTCCATGTGTGTGTGAATCAAGATTCTGGTAAGAAGAAACGGAAGCACATTCTTATCATAATTTTTATTATACACACTCGCTAGTAAATGAGCGTTAAGCTTCAGCCTGCCTGATTTCAATGCTCATGAGGATGTGCAGCAAAGTTTTATTTATTTATTTATTTATTTATTTATTTATTTATTTATTTATTTATTTTTGTTATCCTGTATACCTTGGAAATCTTGGGCAACTGATAAAATACAGGAAAGCTACCCTTTTGTCCTTAATTCAGCCTATTCCAAGTTTCCTTGGGAATTCTGTTAGGTTACACACTGGAAAATTCAGAATGTCTCTGTTTTTAATTGACTTGACTAAAAATGTTGCTTTGGCTAAATGTGTAGATTTGCGGCCTGCTGCTGCAGCTTGTTTGACTTATGCTTATAAAAGCATGCCTGTGTTTACCCTGGGAGAGCTCGTAGCTGTCACTGTCAGTAACTGCGGTCAGTAACTCATGTCCAGTGAAATGAAGTTCAAAACACCTTCCACCACTTCCTCCAGCCCTGCTTAAGTAGTTGGTGTAGCGCTGGCCAGCTCTTGTCCAGGACTACCTACATTGGCTTTTATAGCTTCCTCTAGGATTCTAGTCTTGAAACTAGTTTTGTGGAGATAAACTAGACTTTGTCCCTGAAATATCAGCTGTCTTTCTGAGCCTTAAGCATTTTAAGAAGAGTCAATCACCACATATACACACACACACACACACACACACACACACACACACTCACTTCATGGCTTAGACATGATAGAGGACCTGAACCATCTCACTGCCAATCAGCCATGTCTTTCCTACACAAGGTATAGGAGTTTATGCACAAGGGGAAAGGTCACTGATGGCCATATATCAAACCGCCCTGAGCAGGGTTCACTGGACCAAGCATCCTTCCCTTGGAAGAAGGTCCTATTGGCCTTCTGCTCATTCTTCCCCTGAATGTTTCTGGCTCTGTGATCAAGTCAAGAGTCTCAGATTGCTGGGGATGAGGTCACTTGAAAGATGAGAGATGACCCTTCGAGCTTTGGTCAGATGCTCACAGAGACCGAATGATGGAAGCCAGGAATATTTTCTTAGCAAAGGCAGAAGAAGACAGGAGCTAGTATGACCCAATAGGAATTTATCTAGTAACCACTTGTGATAAAAGGCTGAAGTGCAGAGAGAGCCTGGGCATTTGCTAATTGAACCTACATGTTTTAAAGCACAGGAGACTGAGGCTCATGGATATTGAATAACTTAATATTGCTCATAGAATGAGCTGATGACAGGCAGGCTTCCTATCACATAATCCAACTGCACTGTATTTTCTCAGATAAGGCAACAACACATACAACTTACCTGTCTTCACGATAAAGTGCTAAAAGTTCACAGACCAGACAAAAAGCTTTCAGTAATAAAACTAGTTTAGACTATGATTTTCTATAAAGTCAAAATAGGGTTGCAGAGCCTAACATGGTGATGGGCACATGCCTATAATTCTAGCACTTGGGAAGTGATGGCAGGAGATCAAGAGTTCAAAGCCAGCCTGGCATACAAGAAACTATGTCATTCTTTCAGTCATTCATAGACTGAAATACATATATATATGAAA
>NW_021620939.1:3994747-4028879 GCF_004785775.1 Grammomys surdaster | reverse complement strand
AATACTAAAGCCCTAGACAGCTTACAAATTCATTGTTTAAAGTTCAGAAAGGTTTTTGTGTTCCAATATAAAGTATGCTTTAATAGAAACTAAGATTATAATCCCATTTGTCACCTCAAGTTCTTTGCTGCCATCATAGCTTGTGTACGAGGAAATAAATGTATCAGTCATGATGCTCATTCATATGACTTACTGAACATATTAGAAATAACTTTCCTTCAGATTAAGCCAATTCTGTGTATTCATGATGTCTTAAGCTTCAGCTGCTCAACACTTTGTTATACAAAAATAATGTTTATAAATTCATCAGATAACACAAGGCATCATTTAAGTGAGAATCACATCGAAAGACGCTCAGGTTTCAGAGTTCTAACCAATTTGAAGGAGTCTGATTCAAATGAGTTCAATGTATTGATGTGTGTATGCATGTATGATCATGTATATGTGTGCTTATGTGTGTATGCATGTGGGTGCATGTGTTCATATTCCAAATTCTATAAAGAGTACAAGAGGAAATTGCCCACTAAAGAATAAACTACTTTTTTTGCTGTTTTACTTTGTTAAGTTTACCTATTCCCAGTTAGCTAATTGTTTGCAAAATGTGCTCATTGTTGCAAAGCTTTCAAATGAGAAACTGTCTAAAGTATTCACACCAAGAAACAAACACTTCTTTTCCTGAGAGATTATGTGGTATTAAACTATTCTGTTCTATTTGTTAGAAAGATACTACATTTCTTTTTCAAAGAAAAAAACTAACTTTCTATTTGTATACGTGTGTGTGTGTGTGTGTGTGTGTGTGTGTGTGTATGTGTGTAGTTGGCATTAAGTTTGACAGAAAATTTCTAAAACTTTTTGCTGTGTTATGATTTTATAGGCCCCAAGTATGCAGATGTGGTATTTCTGGTGGACAGTTCAGATCACCTAGGGATTAAGTCCTTTCCTCTTGTGAAAACTTTCATCCACAAGATGCTCAGCAGCCTCCCCATAGAGGCCAACAAGTACCGAGTGGCCCTGGCCCAGTACAGTGATGCTCTCCACAATGAATTCCAGCTGGGCACCTTCAAGAACAAGAACCCCATGCTGAACCACCTGAAGAAGAACTTCGGTTTTATGGGTGGGTCCCTGAAGATAGGGAACGCCCTGCAGGAGGCACACAAAACCTATTTCTCTGCTCCCACAAATGGAAGAGACAAGAAACAGTTCCCCCCAATCCTGGTGGTGCTGGCTTCAGCGGAGTCGGAGGATGATGTGGAAGAGGCTTCGAAGGCCCTGCGGGACGATGGGGTGAAAATCATCTCTGTGGGGGTGCAGAAGGCTTCTGAGGAAAACCTGAAAGCCATGGCCACCTCTCAGTTCCACTTCAACCTCAGGACTGCCAGAGACCTCAGCATGTTTGCCCCAAACATGACACAGATCATCAAGGATGTGACTCAGTACAGGGAAGGAATGGCTGATGACGTTATTGTAGAAGGTGGGTGTTCTAATTTTCTTTATATTGTTGTGATAAGACACTGGCCAAAAGCAACGTAGGGAGAAAAGGGTTTATTTTAGCTTACAGGTTTACAGTCCATTGCAGAGGGATGCTAGGGTGGAGATTTATCAAGAACTGATTAAAGTAGAGACCATGGAAGGACACTGCTTGCTAGCTGGATCTCTCTAGCTTACTCATCTACCTTTCTTATATACTAATACTTGCCTAGGGGATGGTATTGCCCACAGTGGGCCAAGTCCTCCTCCGTCAATTAGCAATCAAGGAAAGGCTCCAGAAACATGCCCACAGGCTGATTTGATTGATTCAGTTCTTCTAAGTGTGTCAAATTGATAACAAAATGTACCAGGACAGTGGACTAAGGTTCTGTGCATAGAACCAATGTCAAAATGATTTTGAAAAATCAAGGTGGGAAGAGAATTAAAGTCCTGTGAATACCCCTTTCTTCCAGCGGATTTTTTTAAAAGATATTAAATATCTTTGCATGTACAAGAAGATACAAAGATTGTGACCATTTTAAAAAAACAAGGAATCTCGCAGACCTTGGCTTTTTCATGGCTTATTTAGCCCCAGACTTAAAAATTCTGCAGTACCTCCTCCTTGCCACCCAGGTCACTCTCAGCAACCTCCCTGGGTTGTTCTTGCTGTGGGTTTATTACTGGTTCAGTGAAAACAAGTTTGGTTCTGGAGAAATCTTTAGTTTTGGGAACTATATAGTATAACCACCAAATGAACATCAAGGCTGAAGTCAACCTCTGATTATGCAAATCCTATTCCGGAGCAAAGAATTCAAGTGGTGTGATCTACCCGAGTGCCAAGCAGCCATGTGTGGCCAGAGCTGGGTGAAGTCCCCGGGCTTTTAGTCAGGTAGCCTGAACCCCACATTGCTTATTCTGCTATTTGATATTGAATTAGCTTCTGTGTTCTCCACAGTCTGGCCCCTTGGTTAAATCAGCTTGAGATGACCTATTGGTAATATAGAGAAAAGTGAATCTTTACCTCTAGTGTTTTCCCCAAATAATTGAAACTGCATCCTTTATCATTCCTTTGTAATATTTAGGTTTGAGCTGCTGAGTAATAATAAAGTTACCTAAATGATTTTCACATTTAATAGCTAGCACTCCTTGAGTGAATTATATCTGCCAGGCTCCATGTTAAGTATATCATCTATTTAATATCTACATCAACTCCATGAGGTAAACACTACATCTCACTTTATTATTTTATAAAATAAATTATATGATATATATATATTTATAAATAATCACATCATACCTCCTTTACATAGCTGAGATCAAGTGTGTGTTCTATATGTCTTATGATGCCCTGCAGAGGTGCTGATCCTCCTGTGATAACTGTGCTGATGCATTTCTCTTTCCCCACACAGCTTGCCAAGGCCCTTCTGTGGCTGACGTGGTGTTCCTGTTGGATATGGCCATTAATGGCAGCCAAGAGGACCTAGATCATCTTAAAGCATTCCTGGGGGAAAGTGTCTCTGCCCTGGACGTAAAGGAAAATTGCATGAGGGTTGGCTTGGTGGCCTATAGCAATGAGACAAAGGTGATCAGTTCTCTGAGCACAGGTATCAACAAGACGGAGGTCTTGCAGAACATACAGGATCTGTCTCCTCTTGTAGGGCAGGCCTATACTGGAGCTGCCCTCAGAAAGACTAGGAAGGAACTTTTCAGTGCACAGAGGGGCAGTCGGAAGAACCAAGGGGTGCCTCAGATTGCTGTGCTGGTAACCCACAGAGCTTCAGAAGACAATGTGACCAAGGCAGCTGTCAACCTCCGGCGGGAGGGAGTGACCATCTTTACCATGGGCATAGAGGGGGCTAACCCAGACCAGCTGGAGAAGATCGCATCTCACCCTGCTGAGCAGTTCATTTCTAAACTGAGCAACTTCTCTGAGCTGGCCACCCACAACCAGACCTTCCTGAAGAAGCTGCGGAACCAAATCACACACACGGTCTCTGTCTTTGCAGAACGAACTGAGGCCCTCAAATCTGGTAAAGCCTCTATGGGAGAAGGCCATTCTAGAGCCTTTTTTATTCTTGTCTTTTTGAGATGGGACTCAGGGGCACTGAAGTGGGTAGCCAGAATGAATTCCTAATTTTAAGTTTAGCTGGATACTAGGAAGTCCAGCTTGGAGGACACTAAATCTGAAGTGTGAGCCTGGGAGAAGGATTTCCTCCTTGGCATGGCTTTAATTAGATTTCCACACACCCTGGAATCATTTCCTATTATGCCCCTTTCACTGGCTTTCATTCTTTGCCTCCCCAATTCCCCTGGTCTTCCTGTACTTCATTCTTACTTACTTTTCTCTTCCTTTTACCCCAAGGCCGAATTAGAGAATAAATAAGAAACATAATTTGTATAAAAGACAGATTAAGTAGCAATCTATTGCTTGCACATTTAGGGAGAGAATGGATTATATATTTGCATGTACACAGTGTTTATTTTGTACATATGTACCCATGGATGCTATACAAATATTTTCATATCTATGAATATGCAAACCTATTTGTATTCATTATACAACAATTATTTATAGCCTATTTACTGTGTCACTGTGTCCTACACTCAAGGTCACTAACCACATCCCCACTGGAGTCCAGGAGAAGGCAAGGAGTAAATAATTTTTTCTAGATTCTGGGAAAGAGAACTCACATGCTCACAGTATCCTGCTACATGCCCTCAATTCCACGTTATATTTCTTTCCCTCCAAATATTATTTACTAAAGGAGAAAAACAAGTTGCAAAGAGAAATTTCTAGTATTCCTATACATATATTTATTTTTATTTATGATGAAGAATTGGGGTTATAGTCTCAAACTATCAGAAACAACTCATTTCATTCAATTGATGCTGAGCCCCCATCCCAAGCTAGCAAAACAAGTCCTCAATGCCTGGAAGTCACTTCCATCTTCCTTCTATAGATGCTTATGATATCATCCTTCCCATCTGTACTCATGTCTCTCTCACATTTGCCCCAGATACCACATTCAACTGTTTGGTTCCATTTCAGCCTGCGTGGACACAGAGGAAGCTGATATCTATCTGCTCATTGATGGTTCAGGGAACACCCAGCCCACAGACTTTCATGAAATGAAGACCTTCCTGTCAGAGGTGGTGGGCATGTTCAACATTGCTCCCCACAAGGTGCGCGTAGGGGCTGTGCAGTACGCCGACACCTGGGACTTGGAATTTGAGATCTCTAAGTATACTAACAAGCCTGACTTGGGAAAGGCCATCGAGAACATCAGGCAGATGGGTGGGAATACCAACACGGGTGCAGCCCTGAACTTCACACTGAAGCTGTTGCAAAGAGCAAAGAAGGAGCGGGGAAGCAAAGTGCCATGTCACCTGGTGGTTCTGACAAATGGCATGTCCCAGGACAGCGTCCTGGAGCCTGCGCATAAGCTGAGAGAGGAAAACATCCGAGTGTATGCGATTGGTGTTAAGGAAGCCAACCAAACACAGCTTCGGGAGATAGCGGGAGAGGAAACGAGAGTTTACTACGTCCATGAATTCGATGCCTTGAGGGACATAAGGAATCAAGTGGTTCAGGAGATCTGTGCTGAAGAAGGTAGGAGATGACATGATTGACCTTCAGACAGCAGCTCACAAAGGGACACTGTTAGTTTGGACGGATGACCCACATTTCTAAGTTGAGATTGTTGACCTGTGTGGTATTTTCTCTCCAGAACAAAGCAAAACCACACTGTAGTATAAATTGATATCTGAAGAATGACAGAACTATTTGGAGGATTTCTCTCTAGTGAATATTAATTAGCCTCTCCCCACAGACCCCTGCTAAGTGTATTATTTGGGTGTCATATGTATAATACATTCAAAAGTATTCTGAGAGGGGCGTGGCTATCTGATGGACATTTCATTCTATAAATGAACTTGTCTGAATTTCATTGGAGTACTGTATCAGTAATTTTCCACTCATAGTTTTTACTACCTGAGAGTTTTTGGTAACTTGTAGATATATTTCTGGCATCTTAAGTAGGGATATTGCTTAGCATTATGGAATGGATGAAGCCAGGATAGTTGCTAACCGTCTTACAGAATGATGATTCTGAGTACTGCTACAGTAAAAATGACCTGGCTTCAGATGGTGCTGAAATTGAGATGCTTAAGCCAATTGGCAAAGAGCAGAATAGTTTTGGCTTTTATTGCTTTTGAGGCTTTATTTGCCTATCTTCATGATGCACACACTGAACTTGAATACAGAATTACTCGTGATCTAGGTTTTCCTGTGAACTCTGAATCTTTAACGTGCAGTGATATACATAAACATCCCAGTTTTTCCCATACAGCCTGCAGAGACATGAAAGCAGACATCATGTTTCTGGTGGACAGTTCTGGCAGCATTGGACTTGAAAACTTCAACAAAATGAAGATGTTTATGAAGAACCTGGTGAGCAAATCCCAGATCGGGGCTGACCGGGTGCAAATTGGCGTGGTCCAGTTCAGCCATGAAAACAAGGAGGAGTTTCAGCTCAACACATTCATGTCTCAAAGTGCCATTGCCAACGCCATTGACCAAATGACTCACATTGGAGAAACGACCTTGACAGGCAGTGCCCTGACCTTTGTGTCTCAGTACTTCAGCCCCGACAAGGGAGCCCGGCCCAATGTCAGGAAGTTCCTCATTCTTATCACGGATGGAGAGGCTCAGGACATAGTAAGGGACCCAGCAGTAGCCCTTCGAAAAGAAGGTGTGATTATCTATTCTGTGGGAGTATTTGGCTCCAATGTCACCCAGCTGGAGGAGATCAGTGGGAAGCCAGAGATGGTTTTCTATGTTGAGAATTTTGACATTCTGCAGCATATCGAAGATGATCTTGTTCTGGGAATCTGCAGTCCCCGTGAAGGTAAGCAGGGGCAACCCAATACTTGCTGTTGCTTACTGTTACATTAAATAGAATTGTATTTGAGTGCTGTAGGCTTCTCACTTGAAATGTCTGTTTTAGTGTCTTTGACCTTTGGAGTTAAGAGCTGGAAATGGTGGCTCGTGGCTGTACTCACAATATGTGGGCTCTGAGACAAGGAAAGTGGCCATGAGTTCAAGGCTAGCCTGGGCTACATAATGAGTTTGGGGTTAGTCTGGGATACAGAGTAAGATCTTGCTTCAGTGCCACCCCCACCACCCATATAAAAATAAATCCACAAAAGAATGATTTGGGCCTACAGCTTTCCCATTTGCAGACAAATCATAGTCCTAATGTGATTAATTACTCCGTTAAGAACCGTGATGTCAGCAGGTCTTATGTCAGGTTCCCTGGAAGAGGAGGGGCATTGTCAAGAGCTCTTGTGGAAACAGTCTATTGAGAAAGTGCTTCCAGCCGGGTGGTGGTGGCGCACGCCTTTAATCCCAGCACTTGGGAGGCAGAGGCAGGCGGATTTCTGAGTTCGAGAGTTCGAGGCTAGCCTGGTCTACAGAGTGAGTTCCAGGACAAAAAAAAAAGAGAAAGTGCTTCCAGGAAGGGGTAGTAAGGAAATCAAAAGAGAGCTGGAGAGGGAGCTACACAAGGCCGTCACTTCAGCTGTGGGTCTAGTTTCAGCAGGACCCCATGGGCAATGTTAGAACTCAAGTCCCTCCACAGTTGGCCCTGCTTTCCAATGAGAGGGCCTATATGCCCTGTGCCATTAGAACACACGTGAACTGCTGAGGCAGTTGAAAGAGGAACCTAGTAGCCTCCTGAGCAGAAAGACTCCAGTTTGTTTGGCTTAGCATCAATTTGATTAAATGAAATGTTTGTGAGAACTGTCTGCTACATGGTACAAAACATGACTGTAGGGTGTGAACTCGGGCAATAGACACTTTCAGAGGAGTAGATGGCATACTTGCCACTCTTCCAATAATCCTGCAGAGTAAAGGAAGTGGGTAAACCAAAGCTCCAGGCTGAAGGTGCAGCCCAGTGCTAGAGCACTCTCAAAGTCATGGACTGAACCCCAGCCTCTCAACCTCTTCCCCCAAACCCCCAGATCCATAGAAGGAAGGCCAGCAAATATAAGCAGCTAAATTGTTCTGTAACCCCTGGGCTTAATGACTGAAACATTCTGAAAATTCACTCTAAAAAGATGTATTTGCAGACTTTTAAGGGGGGAAGAGACATTGTCTTCTTGTGCTAGCTCAGCCCCTACTGTAGAGTTTGGGGTTGTCATCTGTGTTTGGTAGAAGGACTGCATCTGTTTTTTTTATTTTCTAGCAATACCATCCATAATAAGTACAAGCTCTCTGAAGGGCTCCAATGCTGAACAACCCTCCCCTACTCTTCACCCCCAAGTCCCTGAGAAATCCAAGCAACCCTCACAGCCAGCGGATGGCTCAAGGGACCTAGTTCTTTAGTGGAGTCAGCCTTTCTTGGGAATTTGATTTTTGGCTCTGTACACATGGCCTCTGGTCAGCATTGAGTACATTGGATCTTGGGTTTTCAACAGTCTATCACATGGCTGGCAAGAGGCTTAGCGCAAAAGAAGAAAATGTGAAAGCCAGCTGGGCATTGGGGGAGTACTTTCTCCAAGTCCCATTTCTCCAGAATAGATGAACTAACAAATATTTGGATTGCACTTTTCCTAAGACCCAAAGAGAGAGTGTGTACTACCAACATAAAGACCACATGACCATCTTGGGACTCCACTTCTCCAGAAAGGATGAGTTAAGCTCTAGAACTCATGGTGGGATGTGCTCCATTAGATGAATTGGAAATTAGGTCTTTCCTCCTCTACTTTGCCACAGTGCTGACCTCAGGCTTAACAAGTTCACAGGAATGTCATGTTAGGACAACTTACTTGAGCTAAATGAGAACTGACCTACTTTTTATGATGTGTCCTAATAATCGAAGTAAATGTTTCAAGAAAGTCAAAAAGGAAAAATGTAGGCTCAGAAATCAGTCAACATAGAACCATGATAAAAACGTAGTGTTATCAAATTCTTGTGGTTGTTATTGTTTTGTTATTTCCCCGTGGGATACTAATAAAAGCTCAATATACAAATAACTTAAAAATAAACTTGTATAAATAGAACTACATACATGGAAGGTATCAGAAATATGGAAATTTTATACAATTAGGGTTTTCTCCTTTATAGTCTAAAGATGAAGGTTGTACTCCTGATATTCTTATTGTGGCCATTCCCTCATCTACCTTTGTGCTAGGTTTCACTCCACACTTACCTTGTTCTGAAATCTCACTTGAACATTGCTAAGTACCTCCAGCACAATAGAGCCAGGTATCTCTGTTATCCGGAGAGTTAAACATCTGACGTATAGCATGTTCCTATAGAGAGAAACTGTCATCCATTATAAGTAGAAGTTAGGGGACTTCCCACACTGAATCTCATATGTTTGTCTTCCTTCCTTTTCAGAATGCAAGCGGATTGAAGTTTTGGATGTGGTGTTTGTCATCGATAGCTCCGGCAGCATTGACTATCAGGAGTATAACATCATGAAGGACTTCATGATTGGCTTGGTGAAAAAAGCTGATGTGGGCAAGAATCAGGTCCGGTTTGGAGCTCTGAAGTATGCTGATGACCCAGAAGTGCTGTTTTACCTGGATGAACTAGGCACAAAGCTGGAGGTGATTTCAGTGCTCCAGAATGACCATCCTATAGGTGGAAATACTTACACTGCTGAGGCCCTGGCCTTCTCTGATCACATGTTCACTGAAGCCCGGGGCAGCCGTCTGCACAAGGGAGTCCCCCAAGTCCTTATTGTGATTACTGATGGAGAATCTCATGATGCAGAGAAGCTCAATGCCACTGCCAAGGCCCTGAGGGACAAAGGCATTCTTGTCCTGGCTGTGGGGATTGCTGGTGCCAATAGCTGGGAGCTCTTGGCCATGGCAGGGTCGAGTGACAAATACTACTTTGTCGAAACCTTTGGAGGCCTGCAGGGGATATTTTCCGATGTGTCAGCCAGTGTCTGTAACTCTTCAAAAGTCGGTAAGGCCTGTCAGTTAAGTTTTTCCTAGATATTAAAAAAAGACAGGGGGTCCAAATGAGTGAGATACCAACCAATCCCATTTGAGAACATGTTTTCCTGGGAGGAGAGAAGGAGCCAACCTCATGAAGTGACTTTCCCACTTGTAGGATCCCAGAGTAGGAAAGGCTTTCAAGGATATTTCTTCTCCAACAGGAAAGCTTTTGAAACCGCTTCTCCTTCCTCCCACCTGGACTCTTCTAACACTGGAACTCTGCTGGTTTTGAAAAGACTTTATTAGGACACAGGTTCATTTAGATGCCTTTCTCCCAAAAGTCACACTGCCTTCTCCTAAAGGCATGGCCTGAAGTCATTCTCTCCACCAGACCAAACAAATTCCCCAAAAATGCAGACTTAGGTATTAAACACTCCAGTCGGGGCCCTGAGGGCTGTGAGAGAGGGCAGCCAGCACTGCTGTGCTTATCTTTCCTTTCAGTCAGGTAGAGACGGTGTGAGTGTGTGTGCGTGTGTGCACACTCATCCATTGCTCATTCGTTCAGCTGCCATTTTACACTTTTATCTTGCTAGTCATGGTGCTATGTACCTATAGTCCTAGAACTTGGAGGAGGCTTAGGAAGTTCAAAGCCATCCTAGCCTGCACTCTGAGTTCCAGGCTATGCCTCCTATGTAGTGTGACCCTACTCACATCCTCCCTACCCCCCAAAAGAAAAAGACAACTCAAAGACATTTTTTCCTACTTAAGGTTTTAATGCTGTGAACAGACACCATGACCAAGGCAACTCTTATAAGGATGACATTTAATTGGGGCTGGCTTACAGGTTCAGAGAGCATGGGAGCATCCAGGCAGGCAAGGCGCAGGAGGAGCTGAGAGTTCCACCTCTTCTTCTGAAGGAAGTTAGCAGGAGACTGACTTCCAGGCAGCTAGGATGAAGATATTAAAGCCCATGCCCACAGTAATATGCCTACTCCAACAAGGTCACACTTCCTAATCGTGCCCCTCCCTGGGCCAAACATATACAAACCCTCACAGTCTTTCTCAAGAAGAGACAGAATTTGCTTTCCAAAAAGGAGGACTAGCTGGTGGGAAAACATGTAAGCAATTTTGTGTTCTAAAAAGTAATAAGAAATAAAATATTTTTTTTTTCAGAGCTGAGGACCGAACCCAGGGCCTTGCGCTTGCTAGGCAAGCGCTCTACCACTGAGCTAAATCCCCAACCCCAAGAAATAAAATATTTTTATTATAGCAGTCACTGTTGGTCCACAATTCCAACATGTGGGTGCAGTTCTTTTTCAAAATTATTCAGGTTTCCTGGTTTTGTCTTGTTTGTTGTGAGCTTTACCTCCTTAGGAAGTAGCCACTAGCTTTTCCTCTGGCAAACTAACAACCTGTTTGTTACTAGGAATGAGGACCAATCTTAGCTTCCTTTGTTGACCAATGCCTAAAATTTTACCTTCTCTCCTTCTCCGTGCAAGTTGACAACGGCACCTTTTGACTGAAACTTCCCCCGTGAAGCAAGAAAGGCTGCTAAGTATGGGAGGAGAGCCATGTGATGACCTATCAATTCCTAAAGGCTTATTTGCCATATCTGCTTTCCTCCCCGTTATCCAGACTGTAGGAAATCTGCCACCTTTAACCTTTCCTGAAACTACACCGAGAGTTAGCCTGAAGCCGAGGAGGTGCTTGCAGAGTGAGAACACTACTGAGCAAGTGTGAGCAAGTGTGAGAACCCAGCCCCACGTAAAAAGCCAGCGCGCCTGTAAGCCTAGCTCCATGGGGAGCTGAGACAGGAGGGTCACTGGTGCTCACTGGCACCAGTCTAGCTCCAGTTTCAGTGAGACCCTGTCGTAAGGGATGAAAGAACACATGGTGTCCCCCTCTGGCCTTTATGAAAGGGTGCACATACCCACACACCTATGCACTAATGTACACACATCTTACATACATACATATACACCACATACATCACACACACACACACACACACACACACACACACTCACCCCACATGTGCACGTACACAGACATGTAATTTAAAAAATTAAGTTGGGTCAGTGTTGGGAACCCTGGAGTTTCGGTGCCAGGGCTCAGGGTAAAGTTGAAGGATACGGATGAGTGTGTGCTAGGCATGCCTTATCTATGGGCAGCCGCCTCCCTTGTTCTGTTGGTTTTGAATTTGCTACAATAATGAAGTAGAATTACCTCTGACTATATTGCATTGTGTGCTTACAAACACTTTTGTTTTCCTTAAGCTGGTATTTTTGCCTACATATACCAGAGAGAGGGAGAGGAAGCTGATAGAAGAGGAAGGTCAGATAGAGAGCAGAAAGCATGCTTTTAAAAAATTTCCCTAATAAACCAGAAAAAAAAAATTCATTGAACCAATTGGACCAGAGAAGCCAAGTCAATAATAGAGAGCATCTGCTTCTATTTGAATCTCTATGTGGATGCGTGTTAATGTCGTTTGCTGTGCTACTAACGTCCCTGTCCCTGCCTTCTGGAAATGTTAGGACACGACTGCAGATGCTGAGAGAAGCTCCTGTGTGGTACAGTTGTCAGTCCTCTGGCATGTCAAAACAGAAAATGGTGAATGACCAAATGGACAGAGCCAAGAGAAACAGGACAAGGATGGGTTGGCGGTGCATGGCTCCTGCTGCCTGTATGAAAGGACCATCTGTATTCATTTATTCTCCAATTAATGTGACCACAGAGTAGCATGGGATAAGAAGCCACTTTCAAACTACTCGTTCTGTAGAGTTGCAGATGTTTAATTTATTCCTGGCAGGTTAAAGAATAGTTGCCTGGTCTTATCTCATTTCCCTTCCTCTCTGTAGATTGTGAAATTGAAAAGGTTGACCTTGTATTCCTCATGGATGGTTCAAACAGCATCCATCCAGATGACTTCCAGAAGATGAAGGAGTTTTTGGCATCGGTCGTCCAAGACTTCGATGTCAGCCTCAACAGAGTCCGCATAGGAGTGGCACAGTTCAGTGACAGCTACAGGTCAGAGTTTCTGCTGGGGACATTCACAGGGGAGAGGGAGATATCCACACAGATTGAGGGCATCCAGCAGATCTTTGGATACACTCACATCGGAGATGCACTCAGGAAGGTGAAGCAGTACTTCCGGCCAGACACAGGCAGCAGGATCAATGCAGGTACCCCTCAGGTGCTGCTGGTCCTCACAGATGGCCGGTCCCAAGACGAGGTAGCTCAGGCCGCTGAGGAGCTGAGACACAAAGGTGTAGACATCTACTCAGTGGGTATCGGGGATGTGGATGACCAGCAGCTGATCCAGATCACGGGGACAGCGGAGAAAAAATTGACAGTGCATAACTTCGACGAGCTAAAAAAGGTGAAGAAAAGGATCGTTCGTAACATCTGTACCTCAGGTGGTGAGAGCAGTAAGTATTGAGTTCTTCATTTTGATTTCCCCACTGCCTTTGCTGACATTTTCCTCCGACTGTTTACCTCTCCCAGGGGCCGCAGGGAGAATTTAGATTTGTTCCTCTGGATTTCAATTTGAACTTTTTCACAGATATGAAGTGTGTGTGTGTTTTGTGAACCGTGGAATGAGAAAGAGAAATAGAGACCCTGTGGCTTCTATTTCCACTGTCTCCCTGGGGGAGCATGGCTCTTCTGTGAATAGAGATGCCTGACTTTAGAAGACGCAAGAGGGTGAGAGAGAGGCCATTGTTCACAATCCAGCTGCTTTCTGAGATTGAAGAATATGTCACAGAGAAAATGAGCTGTCTGATGGATTTTGGTTGCCTGGCAATAGACTTACAGTGCAAGCAATGATCCTATATGGGTGGGGTGGGATCATCTCTAGGTCTATACCTCTATTTTGAAACTTTACCACAGAAGTTAGTAATTATCTTCTTAAGAATGGCCATATTTGGGGCCTAAAGAGCTCAGTCAGTCAGTGAAGTTCTTGTGTGCAATCACAAGGATTTAAGTTTGACCCCCTCAGGACCTATGTTAAACAGCCAGATGTGGTGATGCATGGTTGCAATCCCAGGCCTGGAGAGATAGTGACAGGAAGATCCTTGGGGCTTGCTGGCAAGTCAGCCTAGCCTAGTAAATTAGTTCCAGGCCATGTGAGACTCTGTCTCAAAAAATAAGGTCTGTGGTACCAAAGGAGTAAATGACACCAGAGGTTGACCTCTGGCCTCTAGGTACCTGTATATGTAAACACACACACACACGCACACAAAGATACCCTATGGATTGAAGATTATTTTGAGTACCCGTGGTAAACATTAACCACAGACTTCCACCCAGGAAAGAAAAGCCAGGGGATCATTTAGAGGAGTTGAGACTGAAAGCGTGACCACAGATCCCTGCTCCATGCCATCTGTTCTTAGACAAGAATATTCAGTTGAATATTTCCCTTTATGGAGTGTGAATAAGCATTACATGGTTCAAAGTGCCTTTGTGAGGATCTTGCGGGATGACACATGCTCAAACCTGACTCTGAATAGGCCTGACCCACCAAGGAATTCTGAAGTCCCTCTGTATCAATCAGGGTTCTCTAAAGGAACAGAACGATAGAATAAATCTCTCTCTCTTTATATAGAAAGGGAATTTATTAGAATTACTTAAAGCTGTGGTCCAGCTAGTCCAACAATGGCTATCTACTGACAAAGTCCAAGAATCCAGTAATTGTTCATGTCCAGTCCATGAGGCTGGATGTCTCAACTAGTCTTCAGTATATGCTGAGATCCTGAAGGACTAGGCTCTAGTGAAGGAATGGACTTGCTGGCTAGCTAGGTTAAGAGCAAGTAGGCAAAGAGAGAGGGGGAGAGGAAAAGAAAGGGGTAAGGATGGAGAGAGAGAGAGAGACAGAGAGAGAGAGAGACAGAGAGAGAGAGAGACAGAGAGAGAGAGAGAGAGAGAGAGAGAGAGAGAGAGAGAGAGAGAGAGAGAGAGTTCTTCCATGTTCTGTATCTAGGCTGTCTCCAGAAGGTGTGGCCCAGTGGTTCCTTCCACCTCAAAAGGCTGTAGTTAAAAGTGGGTCTTCCTACTTCAAATGATTCAATTAAGAAAAAATTCTTCTATGCCCAGCAGCTTGGGTTTTAGTCAATTCTAGATGTAGTCAAGTTGATAGGTAAGACCAGCCATGGCACTCTCCATTTTTTGCCTACCACTAACTCATTAAATGCATTCCTAAGGGCTGGATCTTCCCCTTATCCACCTCATTGGAAGGTGATATGCCAACTCCACTGAAACCCTAGAATCGTTAAGCCCCATCCAAGGTTGTTTTACCTTTCCAGCCTTCCACAAGCTGCTCACCTGTTGCAAGTGACAAGACCACATGTGGTTGACATTTTCCCCACTGTTCCTGTTCCTTACTTTGGCACTACCCCTTTTCTCGGGCCTTGTCCCTCCTCTCTTGCTAACGATGGTCTCTGGTCATTCTCAAATGTTCCGCGGGAAAAGAGAAGGGTGAGAGAAACAAAGTGTTTCACTCGTGCTGGTCAGACTCTGGTCTGATAGCGGCCCACACCCAATGCTGAGTCCTGGAGTGGGAGTATCCTTTCAGATCTTCCATCCTGTATCCCTACAAAGCCAATTTTTAGGAGAATGTGTCCACTGATGCTCCTTTGAGAATCGATAGTGGATTCTGGATGGTGTCTGCCCCTTCTCTTGGACCCTGAAACAGTTCCTTTTGTTGCTTATTTATAGCAGTCCCATAGGCCACAGCAATCAGTCAGCTGTCCCCATAAACACTAGAATTCACAGTCCTGGAAACGGGCTCCCCTCTCACAGAAAGCCCATGCAACCCAGGTCTTGCTCTTCCAATTTCCAGGCTTAAGTTAACTCAAAGCTACTTTTTCAAGTTACTTGAAGCTACTTGATTTCAAGTAGCTTCAAAAGGAAGTGAAGCCCCTTCCTCTTGAACTAAAAGGAAATTGCTTCTCGTATGTGAGGAAGCTCAGAGCACACCAATAGCTCTCTCCGAGTGTACTTTCCCAAGCTCCAGTCTCCTGTCTTTTGTAAGAACCCAAAGGGTGGGTCAAAGGTTGAATGTCATGAAGTTGGTTAGGGGCAACTGTCTTTCTGCAATCTTGCTTTAGACTTTGTTCCAACATTGGAATGTGTCTGATTATTCCATCCAAATCCTCGACATTAATTTTCTATTTCACAAGAGATACTGATTTTAAATTATTAGGTTGAAAATTATCTTAGAACAGTTTAATTTCTACTTGAGTGCTTGAGATAGTTTTTTAAAAAATGGGAATATTAACTCCAAGTAGTGAGCTATTTTTAAAAGAAGCAGTTGCTATGACAACGAGATGGCTCAGCCAGGAGGGGCACTTGCCCCCAATCCTGACAACTAAGCTCCATTCTGGAACCCACATGGTGCAAGGAGAAAAATGGCTGCTACAAGTTATCCTCTAACCTCATCCCCAGGCAGTGCCTCATAAATAAATAAATATTTTTAATTTTTCTTAAATTAAGGAAACCATCACAAATACAAAAAGATCAAGTAGTGCTTTTTTAAGATAAACTCAAAGTCATTAGTCCAGCAAACAAGAATGTGAGGCTTTTTGTAACCAAGCTGTAAGCTGAAGGCTGATGAGTCTGGAATGTGTACTGATAAAGCTTCAAGGCACAAACATATTATGGGATGTCCCTTCTGAAATGATAAGATCCTCCCAACCACAGGGGTCAGACAGTGAATTGGTGCGATTCAAAGTTAGCAGGCTTTGATCAGTACACTTGTTTGGCTTGTTGGTTGGTTGGTGTTCACATTTGGTTTTGGATGCAGGGGATTGACTGCACGCATACCAGGAAAGTACCACTGGGCTACACCCCAGCCCCATCTGATCTACTTGTGAATAAAATGTGCCAAATGTTTAAGACACAATTACCACTCGAGTTTTAGTTTTCCCACATCAAGCCTGACTGTGCTAAAGTCCCACCCACTCCCTTGCACAATGACTCAAAGCACTAGCAGCTATGTGAAAATGCCCCCATATAAATGTCTTTTCCCCCTTCACCCAACAACTGCCAACCAGTCCACTTTCCCACTGAGATATTTTCTTCAGGACCACAGCCAATCAATCTCATTGATGTACCTCAGCCTGTCAGCAGTGTTTCTTGATATTTTCCCCTGCCTTTATTTATTTATTGTGAGTCACACATGCCACAGCAGGCCTGTGGGGGAGAGGACAGCAAGACTCATTTGTCTCCTTCTCCTATGTGGGCTGTGGGAATTGAACTTGGATACTCAGGCTTGGCAGAAGTACCCTTCCCCACTGAGCCACCTTAGTGGCCCTCAACGGTATTCCTTTTTCCTCTCTTTTTAATTCATTATTTTCTCATGTTACATCCTGACCACAGACTCCCCTCACTCCTCTCCTCCCAGTCCCCCTACCTCCCCTCTCCCCCAGATCCACTCCTCCTCCGTTTCTCTTCAGAAAAAGAAGAGATATCTCCCTCCCAGGAATATCAACCCCAAAACGGCATAACCATATTCAATAAGACTAGGGATAAACCCTCATATCAAGGCTGGATGAGGCAACCCAGGAGAAGGAAAAAGATCCCACAGGCAGGCAGAAGAGTCAGATAGCCCCACTCCCACAAAATTCCCAAGCTAAACAGCCACAGTATGTATGCAGAGGGCCTGACACAAACCCATGCTGACTCCCTGGTTGCCCTTTTGGTTTTTGTGAGCCACTAGGAGCCCTGCTTAGTTGATTCTGTGGACTGCTTTCTATTGTCTGTAGGGGGAGATATTTGGCGGGGCGGCTTTGCTTAGCTCTGGCCACCATGTTCTCCATTAGAAGCGGCTAGAAGCCATGCACACCACAGCTAGAAGTGGCCAGAGGTCAAGTGTGCCACAACTAGACCCATGATCCCAGTGTGGGAGATTGACTGCATCCAAAAAGCTCGGCTGAACCCCAGAAAATATCTGCCATCCTCGCAGTACCTGGTAGAAATGAGAGTCTTAAAATTTAATGATTGATTATCTAAAGGATTTATATATTTAGAAATGCTCAATTAACAAGATGTCCACACAATTAGAGTTGTTACCTAATATCTAATTTTTTGATAGAAGTTGCTACCCAGGACAGCTTTCGGCCCATCCGAGGTTCTCCACGGCTGATAGCTTCCTTCTTCTCCTCCCCTTCCTCCTTTTCTCCCCTCTCCTTCCTCTCTCTCTCTCCCAGCTCCACCTCCTCTTCTACTGCCTAATCACCAAGCTCCACTGCAAATATAATGTACCAGAATAAGTATCCTGCTACATCTGTCCTCCACCCCTTTGCCCCTGGGACTCCTCAGTATTAATACTGAGAATATGCTCCCATCAGTTCTAAAGACTTTTACAAATAAAAGGGTCAGATGATTATGCAGGGCAGGTCCTGTCTCATCCAAACTGCTGCTTTGTATTTTTATTTTGAGACATATAATCTCTCGAGTTTCGTGGTCAAGGAAAGTAATCTTCCAAGAGGTAAGCGATTTGCCCAATACAGGAGAACTGAAGCTCCTGTCTCCCTACCTACAAGCTCCGCCCTGATTTCCACGTGGCCGCTGGAAGACCGCCTCCTCCGGCAGCTTGCTTCCCTTTGCTGTCCCATCCCCACCCCGTTGCTTCTGGGGCTGCTTTCCTAATTTCCTTTGCTTTCATGGCTCCTTTCCAATTCTTAGCCCCGTGACCATAGTTTAATTCTTCATGACCCCTGTTTGAAATCAACCTTATCCTTCTCCCTGATTCACTTCTCAAACTACCCCTGCCTCCAGTGGATTTGAATCACCCCTGGTAGATGCCCTATGAAGCATAGCCTTGGCTTCCCCAAATTTCTCAGACACATCTGTCCTTAGAGCCTTCAGGGCCAACACACAAGCACTCTTTCCAGCTTCGCCTTGTCCGGCACTGCACTTAGGCATGTATCTGCTCGCCTGGACTTCCTCACCAACTTGTCTCCCTTTGATCATATTGTTGAATCATTTGTCAACTTTAATTAAACATGAGGAACTTAGATTGTGTTTTGGGCATCTAGATGAAATGTTTTAAAGGCTCTGTCTCTGTAGGGAACAATTCCAGGATCTGTTGGTGTCGTTACAATGCCTCTGCTGGTGTATATGCCGTTCCAAATTGGCAGTGGGGTAGCTTTGTCACCTGGTTTTCTGTTGATGGGTTAAAGTACTGTTAATCTAAGGAGAAGTAGACACAAATGTTCTGGAAAAGATGGATTTCTGATGCTTGTCTCTCTGCCTCCATTTCTATTTCTGAGTAGCCAAGAAGAGGGTCAAAGATGACCAAGTAGAAGGCTGGCCTTCTAGACTTTTGACATTAAATCACTGGGTGAAAGTGGTGATCAAGTATGGCTTTCCTTTTTCCACACTCAGATCTTGTCTTCAAAAAAGACTCAAGTCACCAACCTTTGTTTTAAGCATTGAATTTGGTTTTGTTGTTGTTGCTTCAGAGACTTAAAAATATCCAACTGATCAACATTCGTGGGAGATTGCATGAAGAGGCGTCCCTGTACACACACAGATACACACAAACACACACATACAGACACACAGACACAGGCAGACACTCAGATATACACATGGACACACATGGACATACATGAACACACACACACACACACACACGGTCTGAAAACTGCTGATCTAAGCCAAGCATTTCTTTTTATTTTACCAAGCAAGCTACATGTGTTGAAAAGGCAGGCTAAGGTTGGAGTGAGTTTAGCTGCTTAGACATTCTTGAAAGAAGAGCGTGTGTGCTGTAAGATTTTTATCCTTCTCGAATTATCTGCCTTTAGGGCACTCAGCTTAAAATATCAAGCCCATCCAAATGTCTTCAATGCTGAAACTTCCCTGGAGTTCATAAGACAACAACAAAGACCTTTAAATGCTACACATCTCTGCTCTAAGTCTCTAGAACCCTGGATGGATGGCAGTGTCCTTCTCCCCGACTGGCTGGGTTCCCAAAGGTGGTGCCATCTTTGACATGGACAAGCTGGATAATTGGATTAGCAATCTCTTCTTCACCTGTAGGACTTAAAGCAAGATCTAAATGATTTTTTGAACATTGACTTCCTCTCTGGGTGGATGTTAAAGGCAATCCAAATTGACTCATGCTTCTAGAAAGAAAATTGATCAAAACTTTTCTGTGACTTTTTGGTTCTAAATGACTTTTCTCTGTTCAAATGTTTTTACTTTTCTCTCACTTCTATTATAATTTAACCTTTGTCAATGACCTCAGTTGTCAAGCAGTGCTATATGAATGCGTTTTAGAATATTACCGCATCCACAAGGTGCCTTAGGGATACTTTACAGACAGAACATATTACAGTGTATTTGTAATGGCTAGAATAAAATCTAGAATCATCCAGATTTTATACCAGCTGAAAAAAAAAGTATATGCTTCTACAGCTTATAGAAAAATGGGTGTGTGGCTCTTTCCTGATCTGTGTTTTCCCTGCTTTCCACTTTCTGGCTAGGATGGAAATAAGACTTCTTGGTCCCTAGATACAGACATGTATCAGAATCACATTAGTGCGGTGTTAATCTAATAAGATTTGCTTTCCCCTTGAATCCTAGATTGTTTTGTGGATGTTGTGGTTGGATTTGATATCTCAAGTCAGCAGAGAGGGCAGACTTTGCTCGAAGGTCAGCCTTGGATGGGAACCTACCTCCAAGATCTCTTACGTGCCATCAGCTCCCTCAATGGGGTAAGCTGTGAGGTGGGCACAGAGACTCAGGTGAGCATAGCTTTTCAAGTGACGAATGCTATGGAAAGATACCCGTCCAAGTTTGAGATCTACAGTGAGGACATACTGAGCAGCCTGCAGGGTGTGACAGTGAACGGCCCATCTCGCCTCAATGCAAACCTGCTGAGTTCTCTGTGGGATACGTTTCAGAATAAGTCCGCTGCTCGAGGGAAGGTAACATGGCTTTAGTTTGTTTGTTGGTCTGTGGTTTTCAGTGAACTTGTTGCTAATTTTTTCCCCTAATTTTTCTAAAACCTACCCTAGGTGGTCCTTCTATTTTCAGATGGATTGGATGATGGTGTTGAGAAACTTGAACAGAAGTCTGATGAACTCAGAAAGGAAGGTACTGAATGTGGGGGAGGAAAGGAACAGGGTTAAGTGTTTACTTATTTATGTAGGGAGAGTTTTACTTTGTATCTCAGGCTAGCCTGGAGTTTCCTAGGTAACCCAAATAGGTCTCCAAACTCAGGGCAGTCCTCTTTCAGCCTCTTGGGTGTTGGGATCACAGACATGAACCACTATGCCTAGCTGCTTATTAATTTTATAATCTCAGAAGTCAACTATGGCTGTGTCATTTCCAGGTACCTAACTGACCCCTGAATTCCTTACCCCAGTTGATCCCGGTCTTTCTCTGTTGTATGGGCTCCTTAGAGCAAAGGTCCTCTCAGAACACTTGGGTCTCTCACTGCCTCTCCTGGTTCATGTGTCTAAAACAGGACATAGACTATAGCCCTTGCTTCACCTTCTCTTAGGATTTGCTCTTCCAAACCTTTCCTGGAGGATGTACCTTTCTGTCTCACCCTGCCTTGTTTAGCATTGCTACTCTGTCACATGCCGGTGAACAGGAAGAATCTCCTTGACCAGGAAACATGATCATTGGAAGTCTACTTCTAACACTAACCGTTTCCAGACTTGCAAGCATTTTTTTTTTTGATAAGTTGCCTCGAGTGTTGGGGTTTTATAATTAGTTCCTTCCTTCAGAGCACAGAAGGACCAACCATGATGTTTATGCAGCCTCAAAGCTCCGGAGCCAGGCATCTGGCTTTTAGAACCGGCCAGACTGACTTGTTGTTGGGTCCAGTTAAAATATAGGTCAGCAGAGGCAAAAAGCAACCATGTGTTCTTACTTGACTCGAGTGGGACCAGTCTCCATAAGTGGCTACTGCTGCTCTCCCATCCACAGCTCCTCTGGGGGCAGGGTTACCCACCTGCCAATCACTCAGAGCTATGTGTTCTCTGAAGAATTACCAGTGGAAAGTTAATCCCCGGGCAGTACAAAGAATCAGTTCTTGGTCTCAAATGACATCAGGGCTGTGATTTATGCTCCAGAACTCTCTGAGGTCAAGTTCAAAGCTAGGGGTTCACTCATGTCCTGCCTCACCCTCTTTCCTTCACCCCCTTTCTTCTGAGGCTTTTTTAACACATTGTGTGTGCATCTAAACCCTTACCTTAGACTCTGCTTCTGGGAGCCTGCTCTAGTATACCTGCCTCTCCAGAATCTGTGTTTTCTGCTGAGTTCTCTCCTTAACCCCAAACAAATTTCAGAGTTCTCTGGATTTACAGCCATATAGTGAAGGTTTTTATTTAACCCTTTAGTGGCTGAAGCTGCCTTCTCTTTATTCTATCAAATCTTGTTTTTTATGAGCTCTAAACAGATTTAAATTAACATTGAGGACGAGGCTTTGAGGCACCTGGTTTGAGAGGACAATTTTGTTGTCATCCATCCTTGAGATTTTAATTGTTTCATTCTTGTGTGTGTGTGTGTGTCTGTGTGTGTCTGTGTGTGTCTGTGTCTGTGTAGGGAAGTGGGATATTATCTCTTGCCCATGGTGTTAAAGTGTCTTCTAGGAAGCATTTCAGAACATCTAGAGTTCTAAGACCATTCTTTATCCATATCAATTTCAGAAGGTATGTGTGTGTGTGTGTGTGTGTGTGTTCCTCAGAAATTTAAATCTTTGAGAAAGGGATAAAGGAATGATGGCAGTAGTATCCTTTGAAAAGTATCACATAGATCTTAACATGGACAAGAAGTACCCCTGTCCCTGGATGCTTCATATATGTATATGAATGTGTATGTATATATGTGTGTATATTATATATGTAATATATATACATATATACACATACATATATATAATACATATGTATATATAATTACATATGTATATATGTAATATATATATGTATATATATATATATACATATATATATGTATATATGATGTATTGACCTAGGAGGCTGCTTTAGTTCAAGATCACATACTATCATAAAGAGTAGGCAGTCAACATGCAACAAGATGAGAGGAGAAAGGAACTGATGTAAAGTGTATGAAAGGAAAGTGTGTAGCTCTATATAATTTATGCATGTAGATTGGGGTTTGAATTTGTTAAGTTTTAAAAGTCAAATGCCCTGGAATTTCCTCATAAAGTAGTTCTTTCTTCTCACCTCTTTTGAAGGTTTTTCCTCCTTGATTCACTTTTAGCAACTGAAGACCTTACATTGAAGGCTGTGACTCATGTACTGAATGAGTCTGGAGGGAGCATGACTGAATACTCCAATTCTGAGAATCATACCCATAAATCATAGCTCTATGCATATTTCCTACATGTCAGGATCCCATGGATCTTGTAATGCTCACATTTTCATACATCCTGAAGTTTATGAGGAAAAACAGATGTGACAATACTTTCCTTTTATAAATAGATCCAGAAGCATGCCTTCCTCGTCGGCAATGTCTAACTCAGCTGCATAGCAGTGATATCCTAGCCCACCTACAGACACATTCTTCTCTTTCCCCCTACTTAGTTTAGAAGGGTGACCGGCCGGTTATTCTAGTTTGTCTGGGACAGGGCAGGAATTTTACAGGACTAACACCAGAAAAGTCTCAGGCAAACCAGAACAAGCTGGCTGTCTGATTTAAACCTTTCTTCCTTTCTTTCCTTCAATTAACCACTGTATCAGCCTCTCCTCCGATGGTAGCTACTCCCACAAGCCCAACCTCACTCCCTTATTCTCTTCATTCAAACCGCATTGTTCAGACTTACCTAAGAAGGGACCTTGACACTGGGAAAGCCCTTGAATATTTCCTTATCTGCTTTGGTATTTAGGTCCCCAAATCACATTCAGATTGTGTCATGTGCATTTGCAGGAGGATGAGAAAGTGTAAGGTTAGGAGTAGGGTTAGGGTTACAGTTAGGGTTCCTTGGTTCAATGACTATGTCTTCTGTACGTTTTTGCTAATGTGTCCTTGAGTGTAAGGCTTTGGAACTAGACTCTGGATGGAAGAGTAAGAAGACTAGTCAGTCAAGAGCCTCATTTCTCTGAGCCTCGTTTCTCTGAGCCTTGTCTGTAAAGTAAAATATGGTTTGAGTCATATCTGTGTGCCTAATAGGGTACGAATAAGATAATGCATGTAAATCATTTAACTGTCTTCCAGGCACACCACAGTTATGAAAGAAAGCTAATATAACTGCTATGTAGGATGATTGCCAGGGTTTCTTAATACTTAGTTTTCAAAGCCCTCAGCTGCAACCTTTATTTGAGATATTCTGATCTACAAAATTCTAAGGCTTATGAGATGCTGCTCTCAGTGATTAACATTTGTTTCCACTTAAAGTTACAACCTGAGCAACAGCTCCTTATGAGGTCATTGAAAGTCCCTACCTTTCATGCATTTGTGTGTGTGCCTGCTTTTAGTTTATGTGAACCACATGTGTGCAGGGACCTTCAGGGACCAGAAGAGGAACTGTGTTACAGGTGGTGTCAAGGCACCATGTGAGTGCTGGGAACCAAATCCAGGTCTTCTGCAAGAGTATCGAGTGCTCTAAACTGCTGAGTCAACTCTCCTGTCCTTAAACACACATTTCTGTTTCTGTTTATACATTTGTTTCTGTCCACAAAGTTAGGGCTTGGATCCAGACATCACACATGCTAGGCGGCTGCTCTGCCTGGGAGGTTTGTTTAAATACACATTCGGATTCAGTAGAAGTGGATTAAGGCCTAAGAGCCCCTATTTCATTTTTTAGTTGATCATCTTCCCATGCAATTCTTTACTTTATTGAAAGATGCTAGTCAATATGGGTGTCTATCTCAGGAAAGTCTGTATTTCTAAGAAAGCTCCTAGGTGATTCTGACATTGTAGCTTTAATAACCTTCCACAAAGGGTTAAAAAAAAAGTAGAAGATTCACTTTCTTGACGTGTGGATTCCATGATAGTTCTGCAAGCAGTGGATGGACCTTTGGTTAACTCACCGACTCACTTCATTCAATAAGCTCTGAAATCCTGCCATTGCACCCCCTAGTTTAATTCGCTTGGTATTGTGCTATCATTTACTAGCATGGCATCATGAGATTAGAGGACATAGACACTAGAAAGCAGCTGTCTGCTGAGGCTAGTGGTTTAAGTATGCTGAATGACTGAAGAGGCGCAAGCCCACTTCACCCGGAGAATGTGTTGAACAGGCCTGAACGCCCTCATAACCATTGCTGTGGATGGAGCTGCCGATTCCAGTGACCTGGCTGACCTTCTCTACATTGAATTTGGGAAAGGATTTGAGTACAGAACACAGTTCTCAATTGGAATGAGGGACCTTGGGAGTCAGCTGTCAAAGCAACTAGTAAGTGACTCAGAAAAAGGCTGGAGGGTTTAAGCAAATGCCCCACCACTGGGCTGGAGGCTTAGCTCCAGAAGTTTACGCCTTTGGTTATCTTGTATACAGGTTTAATATTGATAAGTATGGATTTGAACTAATACTGACCTTTTAAATAAAGATGAGACGAGCCTTTATGAATTTAGTGAACAGCCTAAGAACATGATTAGATAGTACAGTGGGTCAACGCGTGTTTGACAGATATTCTCGGGACAAAAGAAGTGGCAAAAGGAAGAATAAAGAGGAAAATAAGAAAGCACTTAAGCAGCACCACCTGTGCTGGCCAGACCAACCCGTGAGTCTAGTGTACCAAGACGAGCCTGAGTTACCGACAGGCCTGGGCTGTTTCCTGGGCCAGCAGGTTGGCCCTGAGCATCACAGCTCATGGTGCCTCTGATGTTCAAAGTGTTCTTTCCCTCCTGCACTGCCAGTGAATGAAGGCCCATTTACTGCGGAGTTCAAGCAGAGAAACGAAGCCTGCTGGGAGTGTGGGGGAGAAGCTAGACATCATGGGCCTCGCTGGTGGACTTTATGAGCAAGAGATTTTCTTGGGCTATCTCCGCTCTGCCAGACCCTTATGCCCTTGTTCTGTTTTTACGATCTCACACCTAGAAAAGATGTGTCTTTACCATGGTATTTCAGAAATTCATAAAGAATCAAACTTGAGTGTAAGCATTCACGAGTCTTGGCACGTTACTGATTTTACTATAAGTGGCTAATGATTTAGAATTTGTTCATAATTTACAGTCTTTACTCAGTCTATCAGAACACTTTCTGATGAAGGGCTAGTCTTAACTAATAGAAACTGAATTAACTTATGCAAACTGAATTTTCCTAAAAATGAATCGGCTGGGTCATTTGCAAAAATTAATTAATTAATTAATTAATTAGATAGATAGCACTATGTTAGCTATTCAGGAGATGTCAAAATAAGTCCAGAGTGAAATTTACATTTTAAAAACATAATAATTTTGTTTTGGACGTCACATAAAAAGAATATTCTCATGCTCGCACCCTCTGAAGCAAACGGTTCTAAAATGTTGGCATGCAGCTGACATTTCCGAAGTCACATCAGAACTCTCTTAGATGTGCTTCCAGGGAACACTGTTCCAAGCAGTGTTTCAAAGTATAGAGTATGACACTACTAACAAGCTGAGATTTTACAAATAGAGCCATGAGAATACAGCGTGCCTTCATTGTACTGAACAAAGCATGTGGGGCAGGTTATGTAGGGTTATGAATGATGAACAGAAGCTGGGGCGAGGTGTGTTGGCGAGGTGTGTTGACAAGAGGCAACCCTGCTAATAATTAGTATGCAGTGGACTGGTCATGGCTGAAATGATGCCATCTGCAGAGGTGGAGCACTTGTGAGTTGATCAGGAATTCCTCACAGGGGAGACAGCAGGACTCAAAAGTGGGAGTAGACCTCTTAGGGATGATAAGAAGGCTTCTGCCACTGTGGACCCCACAGTGGAGCTCATGTGTGGGATTTAGGGATCAATGCCACTGAATAATTATCTTCATGTTCCCCCAAGATCAATGTCGCAGAAAGGACCTGCTGCTGTCTGCTCTGCAAGTGCACAGGAGGGGATGGCGCCATGGGGGATCCAGGCTCAGCAGGAAAAAAGGTAACTTTATCTCAGACTTACAACTCCCACTATTTGAACTGTAGCATGCCTTTCAGATAGGAGCTGAGGTGGAAATAGGTTTTGCCTGTTAGACTGAGCCTCTGGAAGAAGCTGAGCATTTATCATAATATCCTTTTCCCCATGTCAGATTAGATAGTTGGCATTTTCCTTGGTCTTCTAAATTGGAGTTGTCTGGAAGTTCTTTAAGAGACACAGTCGTCAGGGACATTTGATGAGCCCAGTTTCAAACAGCAATGGTAATGCAGGAACACCCCGTGAGCCTCATGCTGAAGAGTGAAAGCTTCCTCCACACCAGTGACCCCCTTCAGTGTCCCCTTTGGCTCATGGCAGTGATGTTAAAATTAAGTCAATATTGTATATAGTCTGCTGAAAAATCAAACTCGGGTCACTCTACCATAGCAGCAAATGTGATGGTGTTGCCATCCCTAGACATATATACAGAAGTGGGCCAGAGAGGTTTGTTTTGTTTGTTCATAACACTAATTCATATATTTCCTAAGTAGGGATCATCTATATATCCTTGCATAAGAATGCTATTTCAGGGATTAGGATGCATCCAAATATGCCCAAAATCACTATGGGACTCATTTAATGATCTTAATATTGCTACTGTAATATGGGTTGGATTTGTGACCACCATGCCATGGTCCCCCATCACCAGAGCTGTGCCACTGTAGAAAACTTTGACTTAATTGTTTCTGGAATGCTTAGACCTCATGGAAGGAGGATACTAGAATTTAAAAATATATCAAAAACCAGAATAGAAAGAAACGTGTGTGGCCTGGTTGTCTATGTATAGCAGTAGGTCCCAAAAAAGAAAGGGTTGTTTTGATGAGAAGCAAATAATGCTAGTCTGCCAAGAACAAATATATTTGTCTAGAGAGGAATTCCTGTTGGTATTCCTGAAGACAGTGAGGGTCAGTCAGTGCACTATCACAGGTGTACATGTGTGTGTACACGTATGTGTTCACACTTGTGCATACACATTCCAGCTACTGCCCCACATACATACATATACATATACATATGCACGCATGTATTCCCACACGCCCTCACACATCTACCCCACAGTCCCCCCAACTGTACATATGAATATCTGGATACTTAGAAATTCCTTTTTGTTGTTGTTTGTATAAGCACCGCTAGCTTGAGGTTTGGAAAAGCCAGGGGCATTTTCAAACTTTCCGTTGCACATGAAGTCTAATCTCAAAGCAGTGGATTTGCCTGAGAACTCTCATTTCCCAGTCTTTGGGGTACTCATGTTTTCTCCTCTTTCCTTTTTTCCAGGGACCCCCAGGATTCAAAGGCAGTGAAGGCTACCTGGGAGAAGAGGGCATTGCTGTAAGTCAAGACCCTTTACAGCTTGCCTATCCCTACAAACATAAGCAAGGGAACAAAGGCCAGACTCTGAGGATTCAGATGCAGTGTCTTGTGTCTTTCCGGACCCTCCTTGTGCCTGGGAAGCACTTTTCCTTAGAGGTCGTCACTCTACCGCCTTGCTCTGATTTACCCGCCTGCACTGCACAGTGAACTTGGTGTGAAAAGTTGTGTCTCTGCCATGGGAGCCACATCCCTGCCATTTGCCCAGGTCATTTAGTAATTGAGCCAATCTACCACATAATTTATCAGAAACTCTCCCCTCCCTCCTTCCTCTTTCCTTCTCCCCTCCATCCCTCCTCCTTTTCCTCCCTCCTCCCTCTTCCCTTCTCTCTTCCCTCCCTCCTCCTCCTTCCTTCCCTCTCTCCTTATTCTCTCTTCTCCCTCCCTCTTCCCTCCCTTTCTCCATCTCTCCTCCCTCCCTCCTCCTCTCTCTCTTTTTAAAAAATATTTATTTATTTTATGTATGTGAGTAAAATGTCACTCTCTTCAGACACTCCAAAAGAGGGCATCAGATCCCATTACAGATGGTTTTGAGCCACCATATGGTTGCTGGGATTTGAACTCAGGACCTCTGGAAGAGCAGTCGGTGCTCTTAACTGCCATCTCTCCAGTCCCCCTCCTCCCCTCTGATCTCCCCCCTCCTCCCTCCCTCCTCCCCTCTCTCTTCCCTCTCTCCTCCCCCTCTCCCTTTTTCTCCCTTTCTTCTCTTCTTTTTTCCTTCCATGCATCCAGTCATGCATTCTTTTGACAATACATATTTAAGTTTCTTACTGATCATTTCATTGTTTACCAAAAAAATTATTGATGCACATATCCAATACATATGCATGCTAGCAGTGTGAACGCCCCAGTAATGAGAAAAAAATATACAGAACAAAGATAGCCTTCTCCCACCTTTGAGACCTTTCCACACTAGTGAGAAGACAAACAAGGAAACTGTGCCCAGCTGTTCTACACATGGCTGTGCTGGAGCACAGGGAGTTGATGGCATTGAGCAAGAATAGGAACCGAATGGCTTGAAGACCAACCCAGTTGGAGTTGATCCTGGGAAGAAAAGGTTACAAAACAATGGATAACACTTAGGCAGACATGTGAAGGATAACAAGCAGTTCCTCCAGGTACAATGTGTGGGGATTCCTATTCTACCTCAAAGGGAAACCTGACCCGTGTGTTCAAAACAGCAATGGAGTCAAAGGATTGAGATTGGGAGTTGGCAGAATAGCACATGGTCAGTGTGGCTGGACACTACTGATGTCCCCCGGAGAAGACTCACTGGTGTCTAGCTATGGACAGTGAGTGAGGGTGAGCATAGGAGTGGGAGCAGGCAGCATCGTGGGTCAAAGTCTTAAAGTCATAGGGACCGGGCAGAGAGTCCTGAATCTTAGCCTAGGGCAGAGTGAACACACACGGTAAGGAGGTTAAAACGGAGCAATGTGGTGGCCACCTGGGGAAAGGGAAGCTCTGGGCAGGCCATATGCAGGTGGTGTCCAGAGCAAAGGGTTGTCATCATTGTAGATCTGATTTACTTCCATTCTTTGTTTTCATAAGCTGAAGGCCTGGAATGTAAGTCATGAGCAGACAGATGTTTTCTTAAAAACAAAACAAAACAAAACAACAAAAAAAACCAAAAACACTTGTCAAGTATCCAGGACAGACCCCAGCTCAGACCAGCACACACTGATCTAGATTTGTGCTTTTCTGCTTTTCCTCAGGGGGAAAGAGGAGCTTCTGGACCAATGGGAGAGCAAGGAACGAAGGGATGCCTCGGTGCCAAAGGGCCTAAGGTAAGGAAGGATTCGATAATACTCCCCATGGCACCGTAAAACCATCCCGGCAGCCCATTGCAGTTCCTCCACTCACACCGCTGTCCTTTCTCTTTTCAGGGAACAAGAGGACTCAGTGGAGAAGAGGTATGGCACCAGGCCCTATACTTTATTTATCCTTCAGTTATCCAGAAAACTTTGATTTTCTTTTTTTCAGAACCAGCTATTTCATCTAGGGTTTTGGTTTTTTTGTTTTGTTTTTTTGTTTTTAGTTTTTTTGAGATTATAAATACAGTATTTCTCTCTTCCCTTTCCTCCATCCAAACCTTCTCATATAGTACTCCTTTTTCTCTTTCAAATCCATGGCCTTTTTCTAGGTTGATTGCTGTTACATGCATATATGCACATGTATGTAAATACAGCCTGCTCAGTCCGTATACCGTTCCTTGTACACATGTCCTCAGAGTTGACCAGTTAGTGCTGGCTGCCCAGTTGCTGTGCTCTTCCCTGGGGAACACTATTTCTCCTGCTCGTATTCTTAGTTGATGATAGTTCTTTGTGTAGGATTGCGGGCTCTTTCCGTTCACCCTGACATTTGTATCGCTGTTACCCCTGTTTAACTCATGTTTACATTGTCATGTTGGCAAGATTTTATGAGTGTAGCTTCTGATGTTACTGGGAGACACAATCTCACAGCAAACTCCCTGGTCTCCTGGCTCTCACGATGCTCCTTTCTCTTTGCCTACAGCATTCCCTAGGCCTTAAGTGCAGGGGTGTTTTGTAGGTGTATCCATTATGATTATGCCCCCAAACTCTGCATTTTGATTGGTTGTGACTTTCTGTAGTGGCCTCTGCTGCCACCAGAGAAGTTTCTTTGATATGTGGGAGGTGTGAGGAGCACACTTACCTGAGGCATGAAGACACATGTTTAGAGTGCTGTGTGGTAGTTGCTAGGTTGATAAAATTGTGAGTTCTCCACCAAGATCCAGGACTTCACTAGCGCTGAGAGGCTGGCTAGGTTTCAAGTACCATGTTTTCACTCTCACTGAGCAGATCTGAAGTACAGTTAGAGAGATGTTGGTCACCACCAAAGTACGTGTCACTACTGCACCCTTAGGACTATCGTGCCATGCTGGTCATGGTGGTTCATGGCCATCATAGCTGGCAGGGACAGTTGGTTGTCTTTCTTCTTTGGAAGCTTAAATGGTTCCTTCTGGAACCATGAAGACTAGTCCTCAGGGAGGTGGCATTTAGGTCCATTCCAGTTCTGTGTCTCTGGACTCTGGGTCTGAGATGGATGGAGTCTTCAGCAGTGGGGACTTACCTTCCACCTCTGTGGACCAAGCAAGGACAATAGCAATGGGCTGTGTGTTTGGAGGGTCTCCTGGCCAACAATTCAAAAGATGGCTTCTCATGTCTGGTATTGGGTTTACTTTTAGGTGGTCTTTGGCTCTTGCAGAGACCATTGTCAGCCCAGATGAGAAAAGGTCACCAAAACTATCTATTTATAATTATACACTGAATTACATGTATTATAGGGTCATTTTGGTAAATAGGTAATAATATGATTCCTTACGGCCTTAGCAGACATCCTTATTGATATTTTACCCACTTCCCTTCTCCTTCTGGATTTTCTTCCCTACCCCTTCTTTTTTTTTTTTTTTACTCTTTTTTTTTTTTTTTTTTTTGGTTTTTCAAGACAGGGTTTCTCTGTGTAGCCCTGGCTGTCCTGGAACTCACTCTGTAGACCAGGCTGGCCTTGAACTCAGAAATCCACCTGCCTCTGCCTTCCAAGTGCTGGGATTAAAGGCGTGCGCCACCATGGCCCGTTCCCTACCCCTTCTTAAAGAGCCTCCCCTTTGCCCATTTCCCCTATTGGGTGCCTTGTGCCCAGTTCTCCCCTTTGCCCTCCTCCCACTTTCTGTATTTACCTTCCTCCCCTCCCTAAGGAGCCCCCTTTTCCCCATTTCCCTAATCAGATTGCATAGACCCTGCTATTGTCCTACTGCTCCGTAGTCTTCCTGTCCTGGCAGTGTCTCATTTTACTCTCTGGGTTCTGTAGTCACCCCAGGCTATATACTCACATCTGAAAATTTGGAGTGTGGATCTCCAGTGAGAGAGAACATGCAGCGTTTGCCTTTCTGGATCTGGGTTCCCTTGTTTACTATTGTCTTTGCTAGTCCTATCATTTACCTTTGCAGTTCATGATGACATTTGTCTTTCTAGCTGAATAGTATTCTATAGTATGTATGTGCCACAGTTTCATTATCAATTTGTCAGCTGAAGAACATTTATGTTGTTTCCATTTCCTAGCTATTATGAATAGAGCAGCCATGAGTATGACTGAGCTAGTATCTGTGGAGTATGATGCCCAGTCCTACCCAAGGTGGTGTAGCTGGGTCATATGGTATATTTTATTTTTAGCCTTTTGATAGTTCTCCATGTGGATTTTCATAGTGACTACAGCAGTTTGCAATCCCAGCAGCAGTGAATGAGGCTTCTTTTCCCCATCATCCCCTTCTGGTGTTTGTTGTCCATCATTTTGTTGGTATTTGGCATTCTGACTGAGGTACTATGAACTCAGAGTTGTCTTGATTTACATTTCACCCCTGCCTCTCACTGCAGGCAGGCTTTGTTTGTTATGACAGCTTTGATCACTGAAACTCATCTTCAGCATTACCCAGGCATCACCTAACAAAGAGGCTGGTCCTCAACACATAACCCTTGAAACTGTTTTTGTTTTTGTTTGTGATGTATCTGACAGATGTGTCTGTGTTCTAATCACATCTGTCTCTGCAGGGTGAAATTGGGGAAGACGGACTTGATGGACTAAATGGAGAACAGGTACAATGCTTGCCTTCTACAGGATACACCCTCCTCAGCTGGCTCCCATGGAGTGAATGAGAGTTTGAGCTTTCCTGTCTTCATTTTCTAGGGTGACAGTGGGATTCCTGGAAGAAGAGGAGAAAAGGGTGATGAGGGATCTCAGGTAAGGATTCAAGACACAGAAACTATGAACCTTCCAGGTTTATAAATAAAACAACTGCCTAGACTTGCTCAGACTGACTTAGGGTCAAGTATTCCTGAAGCCATCACATACAACGGTGAAAGTTAATTTTCATGTGTCTGATGGGTTCTGCTATTCAGGGCTGAGCATGGTTAACCTTGACTCAGTTTCTTAGCACATTGACCATGACTTTTCTGTGGAGGGCAACTAGAAACACAGAAGGCCTCTCATGGCGTCTTGAGGTCTTGTACCTCTTACAGCAACACTCCCTTCTCTTTCTCTTGAGTCCCATAGAGCCACACAGTCCTCAGCCTAGGGGAAGGGCCAGGCATGGCAGCACACACCTTTGATCTTAGCACATTCCTCAGGAGGCAAAGGTGGGCAGTTCTCTGTGTTTGAGTACAGCTTGGTCTGCATAGTGAGTTCTGAGACAGCCAAGGCTACATAATGAGGCCCTGTATAAAACAAGACACACACATACACACACACACACACAGAGAGAGAGAGAGAGAGAGAGAGAGAGAGAGAGAGAGAGAGAGAGAGAGAATATTGCCCATTATGATTGTGTCTCAGTTCATAGTTAATGTGAGAAATGACCAGATATGAAGAGGAAAAAAGTATTGGGGCCATGGAAGAAGCTACCACATTAAGGAGGGGGGCGTGCACTGGCTGAGTCTGTGGTGTGAGGCAGCTGCTAAGAGAACAGAGCTTTCCTTCCTTTCCATCTGGGACACAGAGGCAGCCTCTCACCCCTTAGGCTTCTGCTTGCTCCCCATGGTGTGAGCAGTTGACTTGAAATCCACTTTCTAGTTGTGAGATGTCCTTAGGCAAATGGCAGGAACTTCGAGTTTCCACTGCCTCATTAAAACAAAAGATTAAAAATAAAATCCTTTGCAGAACACTGATAGTCAAGCAAGGTGACAAATGTACTAGGAATAGAGTTCAGAGTGCAGTAAATAACGGAGGTCACCACAGGGTCATTTATTTGGTGCCAAGAACTATTTCTTTTTTTGTAGTTCCTTCTTCCAGATTTAAAAACAACCTCAGTGGAAAAATATTTAATTATTCAAACCAGAGAGAATCTAAGCCCTTTCTTTATGCTTATTAAGTTTATTAAAACCTCCAATCTTGTTCTTTGTTCTGGTCTGTGTTTAACTTTAGGGAAGCCCAGGCAAGAGTGGGGCTTCTGGTGACCGTGGAGCAAAGGGCCTGCGAGGAGATCCGGTAAGTGCATGGGCCCTGTGGGCTGTGCACCATAGGGCTCCCTTCCATAGCAGAGAGATGTTCCATTTTAAGGCACTGTGGGCATACTCCTGAGCTTACAACTTTGAAGCCTTAACTGGAGAAATTAAATGCAGTTTCTGTGCCTATATCCTCTTCATGTTCATTCTTGTGCCTCAGAGTTAAGAAGGAATTCTAGTCCATTTGTTTAATTTCCTGATCACCTCAAAATACAGAGCATGGAAGAAGAAGAAGAAGAAGAAGAAGAAGAAGAAGAAGAAGAAGAAGA
>NW_021620939.1:3979826-3994737 GCF_004785775.1 Grammomys surdaster | reverse complement strand
GAAGAAGAAGAAGAAGAAGAAGAAGAAGAAGAAGAAGAAGAAGAAGAAGAAGAAGAAGAAGAAGACCTCTTTTTGTTTATTCTCCCAAGATTCTGATTCTGTTGAGAATAGCAGCTTCAGGCAACCCTTGGGATGTGAATGTACCTGCTCATATAAGGTTACAATCCAGCCAAGTAGGTGCACTGCACATCCATGTGTGAGCACGCCACACCAGAAGAAGTCAGTGCCGTGGACTTTCCCTCGGCATGCCCACAGTTCAGTGACTCTAAGAACGGCCATGAGCTAGGACTCTTTCAAGAAGTGAAAATGTCAGTTGAGCTTTATGGTGAGCTATAACACACATCAGTATAGTGCCCAGCTGTAAAAGTGTGGGATTGCTCCCTGGAAGACACCTGTGCGGTCATCACCTGGGTAAAGAAATAAAACAAGCCCGAGTCCTAGAAAAGTCCCCTTGTGCATGCTCCAGTCACTCACAGCCTCCCCTGCGTCATCACTCGCACAGGATATCAGGTTTAACTGGCCTCGAGCTTCATGTGAATAGGATTGTTGTATATGTGCTCATCCATTTCTGGCTGCTTTTGCTCCACTTCATGGTTGGGAGATGCGGTCATGTCTGTAACACACATCACTTGAGATCACTACTGTATGGTATTGCATTGGGTGTTTATCATACACGTATCCATTCTATTATTGGTAGATATACTGCTATGAATATTCTTTTGCATGTCCCTTGGTATATACATTATATCAAGTATGTAGCTTAGGGACAGAATTTCTAGATGGTGACATGTATGCCTATATTAAGCATGATCTTTACAGTTCCCAGACTGTCTTATTCCGTGCTTCAATTGCTGCAATGAAACACCATAACCAAGAAGCAAGTTGGGGAGGAGAGGGTTTATTCAGCTTATACTTCCACATTGATGTTCATCACCAAAGGAAGTCAGGACAGGAACTCACACAGGGCAGGACCCTAGAGGCAGGAGCCGAGGCAGAGGCCGTGGAGGGTGCTGCTTACTGGCTTGTTTCCCCTGGCTTGCTCAGCCAGTAAACAAACATTTATCAAACAGCTTGTAGTGAGCTATTCTCCTACCATATGGACAGGTATAGTGTTCTGTGTGTTGATTAGAACACCTATGGTCTATGAAAGCTGTTTTTAAAAATGCTGAAGGGGATGTGGGGAACTGAGCATGGACGGGACATTTGTCTGATACCCTCTTGGGTACACAATATGTTGATTAGAGTGGAGATTTAGTACAGTATGTGTCAACACTGTAAATGTGTGGCAAGCATTTGCAAATAGCTTTATTTCAAGAGCAGAGGGTTGATAGCTGGCTCCATGGGTAAAGGCATTCATCACCAAACTTGAGGGCCCGAGTTCAATCTCTCAGACCCACATGATAGGCAGAGAAAATGGACTCCAGAAAATTACCCTCTAACTCCTACACATATGTTATGGCACACGTGTGTGCCACACGGTGTGTGCACGTGCACACAAATAAATATAGAGTTTAAACAGGAATCTTCACTTGAAGACAGTGACGTTTGCCAGTCAGCATCTCCTGATAATTTCAAAAAACTTCAAGGTATGTCATGTAGCTTCAGGAGACAGTGAGGGTGTCATCTCACAAAAGGGTAAGCAAGAAATGGTGGCTCTAGAGCATGGCGTGAACATTTTAGCCTGATATGATGACCACAAGCTCATTTGAAATATTAAAACACAACTTCCATTAATTTTCTTATCAGATATTCTCTTAGTTGTCTGCCATGGACAGCATGACTATATGGTATGCTTTTCAAATCAGGTGGGCTCCATGGCTCAGTGGGGAAAGGTACTTGATTCCCAGGTTCAATCCCAGAACCACATGAAGGTGTGGGCAGAATGGACTCTGCCAAGTTGTCCTCTGACCTCCACACATGTACCACACACCGTTACCCTTTTCATCTTTGTCTAAAGAACTTGAATACTGAGAAGAGATTTTTAGTTTTGAGAGCAATGGTGTATGATGTCAAGATGGCTGACAGTTGGTCCCACCTGAGCCTCTGACTGTATCAGCCGCACTGATCTTAGATAGGCCCAGTGTTTAATGGCCTTTCTCACCTTCTTGGGAAAGTACAGTTCGACTTTAAACCAGCTCTCTGTACTTAGTGTATGTGCTTTTAACGGGTTGCTACTTCAGGAAAAATTGGGAAGAGCAATATGGACAGAATAAATAGACTACACATAGGGTCGGATTTTACTCAGGAATTCATGCAAGTAACACAAATTCCCTCGAAAATATCTAAACAAGATTTTGAAATTTTCCATTTTGCCTAGATTGTTTGTTTGTTTATTTGTTTGTTTAAGGCTGACTTTGAGCTCCGAATCCTCCTGCCTCCACCTCCCAAGTACTAGGATTACAGGTGTGTCCCCTGAAACATACACACAAATACCCAGCTTTGATGGTTACTTTTTATAATTTCATACAATACCAGGAGAAAACTGAGCAAAACCTCACTCTCATTTACAGAGATGAATAAGTTCTGTAATATATTACATACAATACACCTGACAATATATTGTTACTAGAAGTCCATGTTTGGTCATAAATCTGTGTTAAATAGTTTATACTCACACTGACCAAGCAACTTGCATACATACAGAGGTCAGAGGTCCTGTTCTGAAATGCCAGTGTGCAATTCTTTTTATGTTATCCTTCAGATTAAAGGCCTTATGTGTACGGTGGAATTAAGTTCCAGATTTGAGCAGGGCTTGGTTACACACACACTTATTCCTGGCATTCAGGAGGCAGAGGCAGGCAGATTTCTTTGACTTCAGGGTCATCCTGGTCTACATAGAGAGTTCCCAGACCAGCCAAGGCTATATAACTGTCTCAACATAACAAGGCCTGTCTCAACATAACTAAGTGAACAAATAAATCCTGCAGGTGGTCTTCCTTCTCTTTATCACCCTCGCTAAAATAGCTTTCCAGTTGTTTCATTTAGGTAGTCCATGTTTGGTGATGATGTAAGAGACAAGTATTTAAGCTTGAGGAGGAAATGAAAATGAAGAAAATGATCCTGGTTTGGCAGAGAAGAGAATCAAGCACATTTTAGTAATGACAATCATATAATAAGTCCAGATTCCTCTCTTTCTCCCTACTATCTTATAATCTACTTAAGTCCAAATCCAAACGCTATTTTAAAAAAAATAGATAAATAAAAAGGCTTACTAAGTATCTGGAACAGTGCCTCGTCCCTGTTGGTGGTTGCAAATTGCTTATTGATTGATTGATTGGAGGTAATCCGGGGCGCTGTGGGCAGACCAGCCCGGCAGCTGGCACTCTGCAGGGCTGCATTGCTGCTGTTCCTTCTCGTCCTATTGGAGCATCGATTGGCTTGACGGGCTCAATGGATGGCCTCAGCACTGTGCATGCACAGTTCGACTGTGGTCCCCAAGTTAGAAGCTTTATCGTTTTGCCTGCTGAGAGTAATATCTCACAGTGGTGCTATTTCCAGCAAGTTGCTGCTGGAATGTTTGGAGGAATATTGAAAAAAGAACCTCCAGAGTTCAGGGTTTTTCTAAAATCCAGGGACCAGCATATGAGATTCGAACTTGGGGACAAACAGGTTGCCGGGTGTTCTGTGACTTCTCCCGGGGTAGTATTAGCAAACATCTGCCCACACCAGATGACAGACCAAAGAAATGATTGCATCCAAGTCTAGCCTAGTGAACCAGTGAGTTTATTATGGGAACATGAATGAAGGCGGTTATTTACAGTGGCGCAGGTGACTCAGGGGCACTGGAAGGCTACCCCAGCAAGGGAAGGAGGGAGGGAGACTTGTCAAAATCTATCCTAGAGCTCCTTGGCAACTCATAGGCAGCTGCCCCAGTGTCTCCCTTTCCAAGAAACTGTTACTTTTCATGCAGTGTGACAGGTGTGTGATCTTCAGCGCTGGTCGGAGTTTGTGTATGGGTGTGAAGACCATGTCATGGGTGTTTAACTTCTCCTTAAAAGAGTAATCCTACCAGTTCTCAAGTGTACATTTGCCTGGGACAAGAGGAAAAGTAGAGAGAAGGGCAGGCTCCAGCCCCAGGGTCAGACACAAGCTCTATCTGTCCCCTTGCTTCCTTTGGCCACGCCTCCTGGATCCGTGCTTGGTCTCTTCCATGTGCTCACCTCGGGGATCCACTCTGAGTCTGCTAATAGCAAGCCAACGAGGCGAATCAAATTGTGAACCACCTTTCACTTCAACCCAGCTCTGCTTTCTGTATTGAATTCACAGTCTATTAAAATCCTGTTCATCTTTTTTTTTCTCTCTCTCATTTTAGGGAACTCCTGGCGGTGATAGTAGCATACAAGGACCCAAGGGCTTGAAAGGCGACGTTGGAAGACAAGTAATTATGTGGACATTTGGAAGTAAACTTGCTGCTGTAGCGGCTGAGAGGCTCAGAGTCTTAGAATTAGATTATAAAACACCTGAGGGGGGATTTGGAGTAAGAGAACATGCTTACTACAAGCACACACACACAGACACACACACACACATACACACTACAAACAACAACAACAAAAACCTCTTGTGGGAAGCAAAAAGAACAAATCTTCCACTCCTGCTTATTTCTTCCTGGGAGACATTAGAAACATTGTCAACTTCTGAACAGAGACATTAGGAACATTGTCAGCTGGCCCACTAAGCCACGCCCACTTCATGAATACAAACACCTAAGTTCTAGCTTAAAAGGAAGGACTTGTCGATTTAATAGAAAGACTTTTTTTTAAGGGCTACCAGCATTGTTGGCCATCCAAGTATCCAGAGGTGGAAGGATGCTAGCCACACATGCTAGGAAGATGCAACCCTTTTAGCCTGCCATGGAAAGGGAAGAGCCGGTGATGGGTGCTGGCTCCTCCCACAAGGCAAATCTCTGGGGATTGTTCTTAAATCTCACAGACCACAGTTTAGTCCCCTTATCTTATTACTTAAGATTTAAATTTATGTGGATAATGTGTGTCTCTAATGATTTTAATGAGCAAGTCCCCTTGCTAACTCCCTGTAGGGAAGACACCTGGGGCGGTAGGAAGGAATCAGCCATGCTCCCTCCTTCTCGGCTTTGTCCATGACCCGATTTGTACACCAGGCCCCAACTCTGTGTAAACCTTCATTTTCCTCACTTGCAGAATATGGTGAATAGCCTACTTTTGTGTTTTCTTGGCTAATCCATCATTTCATACTTTTGCACTCTGGGGACTTTTGAGGCTTTATTCACGGGCAGGTGTTAATCTACACAGGGTAGGCAAAGAAGCAGTCCACAGGTAGGAATCCCAACTGGAGTCTGGGGAGATGGCTGACTTGGTAAAGTGCTCCATGCAAAAGCAGGAGGACCTGAGTTCAGATCCCCCGGACCTACTTTAAAAGGCAGCTGTTGTGGCATAGACCTGTAATCTCACACTGGGCAAGAAGGTCCTTTGCTCTTTGACCAGCTAGTACTGCTGAATTTGTAAATTCAGCTGCAGTTAAAGACCCTGTCTAAAAAAATATGGTGGAGAGCAATTGAGAAAGACTATCTGTCAACCTCTCAGCCTCCATATATACCTCAATACATGTACAGTCCCCCACATAAATACACACATACACAACCCGATGCACACAAAAGCCCCAACCAGTAGTGGCCTGCCAGCCTCATTCAAGCTATGCTGATGACAGGGTAGGAGTAGTATGAGTATTCTGACCCATGTCTCAAACATGAATGGGTGACAGTGAGCAGCTGGAGCCTGAAACCATGTACTGGAGTTGTGCTGCTGATCCTTGTGACCCACATAGGGGTGTGACTCATGACCAACGGAAGATAATATCACAATTCAGGGAAAGATGGCGCCAGCCCTTCCGGTACATGGACAGATGTTAACATGGAACCTGTCAGTGATGTCATGTTGCCGTCACACATTCTTTTGTTCCTCTGGCAGGGCAGAAGAGGCTGGCCAGGCTCTCCTGGAACACCAGGCTCAAGAAAAAAGATGGTAAGAGCCCTTCGAGGCGAGGAGCTTCTAGACTCATGGATCCCATAGCTGTGACAATATGGCTGATTGGGGAGTCGGTGGGATTGTCGATGGCTAGGGATGCTATCTAGAGACACTGAGCTGTCTCAGAATGGGACTGGCCTGCTAAAGCCCTTGAAGCTGTAGTAAGAAAGTCCTGGCTGCATGGAAAATTACCCACAAGGAAAGACTGTCATGCAGAAAAGAAAGAGTGTTTGTCAATAAGGGAAAGTGGTCGATGTTTGGCCGACTTGCCGACGTAACTGCAGTTGCCAGTGATGTTACTCGGAAGTCCAAGCTTTATTGTCTGCTAAATTTTATGACTATTAAGAATATTGGGAAGAAAACAGATTCCTTCCTCAGCAGCCATTAATTGACAGCTAAAGGTCTTCATTTATATCTTGGCAGGTCTACTGCTAATGTTAACATGCAGGTCTTATTTAGGCAACTATAGTGTTGAGAGTTTTAAAGGGCATAGCATCCCTGTCATGTCCCAGGGTAGAGGGAGATAGAGGGGTAAAAATAATGTTAAATACAGTGAACTCACATATAAAATTCTCAAAATCTAAAATTGGAAATAAAAGAAGTTGAAAGAGAAATAAAGAGAAGGTCTGTTGTAGGCATGTAGCCAAGGGTAGACCAGGTTGTTGAGTACCTTAGGGATTCTGGTACTGTGATAGAACAGAACACCATGACCAAAAGCAACTTGGGGAGAAAAGGGTTTATTTCAGCTTACAATTTGCACACCACCACAGAGGCAAGTCAGGGCAGGAACTCAAGGCAGAAGTTGAACCCGAAGCAGACTCCACGGAGGCATGCTGCTTACTGAATTGCTCCTCTTCGCTTGCTCAGCTTACACAACTGAGTATGCCCTGTCCAGCAGTGGTGGCACCACTCACGGTGAGCTGGGCCCTCCTACAGCCCTGTCCAGCAGTGGTGGCACCACTCACGGTGAGCTGGGCCCTCCTACATCAGTCATGAATCAAGACAATTCTCCACAGACTTGCCTGCAGGCCAATCTTATGAAGGCATTTTCTCAATTAAAATATTCTCTTCCCAGATTTGTGTCAAGTTGACAAAAGCTAGCCAGCACATTGTGGAACCCATTGGGGAGAGTTTTATTTTGTTTTTAGTTTATTTTATTGGCTTTGTTTAAATACTCGCTTTAAAACATTCCATGTGTGACTGCTTAGAAAAGCACACAGAGATTCCAAATAGAAAGCCTTTATCCAATAAGAGATTAAAGGAATTCACTTCCACACCTGCGTTAGAGTCTAAATTCTACCAATTTTGTCTCATTTCACAGCATTTTCTTTTCTATTCTTTGTTTAGCTATCCAGCCTGCTCACCCCATCCCTCAAAATGCAAAATGTCTTAAAATTGAGCACAAATAAAAACTAGTTGAGTAGGTGGCACTCAGGAGGCATTGTGTTTTTCTGGGCAGACGTAGTTTATGAAACTAGTTATTAGACTCCGCCAGGAAAGTGTTTTTGCATCTGGAAGCACACCCGTGTTCTTCACAGGACTAGGGAATGGAAATAGGAGGGGAGATTGCATTCAAACTGTGCAGAGTGTGATTGTTAGGAACAGGCCTTGCTAATGTTGCTTCAATGCATATGCAGAGGAGAAAGTATTTATCCTCTGCTCTTAGCTTTCTGGAAGGGCATCCTTGCAGGCTTACATCCCCCTGCAAAACAGTTTCAGTGTTAAGAATATCACCCATGAAATCCTGGTGTGAGGAATGTGCATTTATTGTTTTGTGGCCTCCAGAGGTCATATCATACTGTACAGCTTCCAAGGAGGAGGTCCCCATGTTGGTGATAGGTGCCTCTGTGTCACACAGGAACCAAAGCAGGACTAGTGACAAATGACAAATCAGGGGTACAACCTCAGTTAGTCCTCTTTTGTGCAACTCAGCAAAATAAAGTAAAAAGACTCAATGACCCCACTTTCCAGCCACAGACAAGGACTGACACCAGACAACTAGCTTGCATGTGCACGACAGAGTTCACCTGCCGCTTAGCTCTGAAGCCAGGATTAGATTTCTCTCAGAGTAACTTCACCATCCTGAACACAGCTCTGCAGATTTGAAATGTCGACTCTGAGAGGAACAGGGAATAGCCCCATACATCCCAGTGAGCAGAGGATAGCCCCATATATCCCAGTGAGCAGAGGAGGCAGAAAAGGATGGAGAGACACTGAATTATGTTTTGTTTGGATCACTGGTGACCGGAAACTGAGGCCAGGGAGACTGCAAAGAGTAAGGGGACAGGGAGTCAGTGGAGATTATGACAGATACTCTGGGTCCTGGAGGGCTTCATGTGAATCCCAGGAATCTCCTAAATACTAAAAGTTGGAGGAAGATGCAAGACTTCTCTTGACCCCAAGGTGTTTTAGACAATGTCTCCATATCCCACTACACCTCCCCAGGGGATTTCAGTCTATAGGGTCCCTTCCAAAGATGGCCAATCTTTGTTGCCAGTGAATCAGATTAACTAACCAATCAAACCACAAAAGAGAGTGGGGATAATCATGTCCAAATGTCAAATTAATCCCCTTCCCACACCTTCCCCATTAGAAGAAGAGTTTCTGGGAGGAAAGAGGAACTCTGGAAAACAGTTCAAGTCTGAAAGAACCAAAGTCCACATTTTTGCTCTGAGTAGAAGCTTCAAGAATTGACAGGACGGCCGGGTGGTGGTGGCGCACGCTTTTAATCCCAGCACTTGGGAGGCAGAGGCAGGCGGATTTCTGAGTTCAAGGCCAGCCTGGTCTACCGAGTGAGTTCCAGGACAGCCAGGGATACACAGAGAAACCCTGTCTCAAAACAAAACAAAACAAAACAAAAAGAATTGACAGGACAAAAGTGAAAGGTGCCAACTGACAGACCTTGAGGAGTACGGGAGACAAAGAGGAAGTAAGATTGGCAAGGTAGCAGAAATGGCACCACTGGGCTCCAGGTTCCTTATTTTTACTTTTCTACTCAAGGGAAGTAATATAATACTTACATTTTTAAGATTTTATTGTTTTATTATATATATGAGTGTTTTGTCTGTATATCTGTGCACCCTTTCATGCAGTGCCCATGGAGATCAGCAGAGGGCATTAGATCCCCTAGAACTAGAGGTACAAATGATTGTAAGCAGCCATGTGAATTCTGGGAACTGAACCTGGGTCCTCTGGAAGAGCAACAAGTACTGACTCAACTCTCTAGTCCAATACTGAAATTTTAAAATGGATGATCACGTGACCCACCTTTTGAATAAAAGTGCCATTGTGTAGAATGCTACTAGAAAAATCCCATAAGTGCAAGAATTGTGACTGTCAAAAGCTAATGACTACTTCTTTTTTTCTAGATGCTTTTTAAATGTTTAAGTGTTTGGTCTTTCTGAGGTGAGAAGAAGGATTGTTTTCCCTGTATCTATTGTTTCCCTGTATCAGATTGTTGTGATACTATGTGGCTGCTGGGAACCGAACCTGGGTCCTCTGCAGGAGCAGCCAGTGCTCTTAACCTGAGTCATCTTTCCCACTGTGCAAATGTTTATCTCCTTATGGAGGATTCGGGATGTTTTTGCTTGATCTGCGTTCAAATATTAAGTAAGGATTTATTATTTTAATAATTGCAAGAAGTTATTCTTTAAGAAAAAATGTTATTTATAAAACTGTAAAGTATTAGGTAGACACTGCACTGAGCCTGTAGCTGGGTGGCTGAGTCCTCGTCTCACATCCAAAGTTCTCTGTTCCATTACAGCACTTTATATGCCCACAAAATATGTATCTGGATGAAGAACACTGAGGGATCCTTAGTGCAACAAATGCTGCTGAATTGACAAGTGGTTAGAGAGTGGCCAGTGGTGGGGACAGGGGACGGCATGCAGGGCGGTGGGTTCCAGCCAACCCAATCTGATCTCTATTCTGACACTGAGCACCGTCAGTGAACCTGCAGCTTCCTGAGTCCTAAAGCTAAGAACTCAAACAAGGGTTCTTTTCTGTGCCGGAAATAAGAACCCTGGAGTAAACGGTAACAAACTTTCTCCACTTTGTTTGAAGCATTGCTTGTGGGGAATGGCTGCATCATGCACAGAAAGATGCTCATGTCTCTCCCCTGACCTCAGCTCGCTGGGTGCCAACAGCGTACCTGACAAGAAATGTCCCCAGACTTTGCTAGATGCTTCCTAGAAAGGAAGAAGAGGCAGTAAACCCCTCTTCTATTTGAAGGCAACTGATGGAAAGGGAGGCAGGCCTGTGCAGTGAACAAGCTATTATCAGAGGGAGGCCAAGATATGAGCCTGGACCAAGGGCAGGAGAAGCAGCCAGAATGTAGAGCCCAGGGGCATTGGCGGGAAACGGTGTTCTCTGAACCAGACTGTGCTGAGAATTGGAAGAGATCCTGCCAGGGGTAATGAGAAGCAACTGTGGCCTCAAACGAAAGCAGGCTTTCATTCCAGTTTGGCCCAGATTGTTTTTATGGTATTGACCATTCATCCTTCTGGGTACCTCTTTACAGGCCTCCTAGAGAACTCTAGGGCAGTAATGCTGGACGTGAGCCTGCCAGTACAATTTAGGATTCATGGAGTATCTGCCGTTAACACTCTGCTTGCTTGCTGGTAACTTTCTGTCCCAAATTAGTCATATCTACCCAGAAAACAGGGTTCTCATAAGTACCCAGAAAGCCAGGCTGTGGGAACTACAGAACTGGTGACTCTGTCTTACATCCTTTTTTTCCTGATGGTACTTTTCTTCCTTGATGTGCCCACTGATGTTTACTTTAAAGAGGAGTCAGGATCTCTGGATGTGTGACCAGACCCCAGTCAGCGTTTGAGTGTACTCTTCTAGTAGTCTGAGATTGTCTTTCCTATGTAAACCACTTGAAAATGTTAGGCAAAAAGCTGCAAAATCGCTTGCCCTGATGCCTTGTCTGCTTTCCATGTCTCACGCCTGCCAAGGTCTCTCTCCCATAACTTTGTAGTTTATAGCAGCATGAGTGCTGAGTAGCCGGCCACTTCTGGGTTTGTTCCCGTCACTTACCTAATCTCAGATGTCAAGTTTGGTCTCTCCCATTACACCTAACTCCCCTTGACTAGGGGCAGGAGTCAGTTTTTGCTCAACACACCAGCCCCCCACCCCAAGCCTTGGACAGAGCAGGAACACCAGAGATATGGTGATTCATGTCATTGAGCTCTTTCAGAATCAGATCTTAAAGTCACACCAGAGCAGAGCAGAGAGCGATGGCTCAGATGGTGTGCTTGCAGGCAAGCCTGAGGAGCTGAGGCAGAGTCCACAGAACGTAGCTGGGCATGGCGCTGTATCCTTTTGCTCCCAGCACTGGGAAAGCAAGCTAACAGATGCCCGGTACTTGTGGGCCAGCTATGCAGCCCAGCCTCATTGGTGAGCTTCAGGTCAATGGAGAGACCCTGTCTCAAAATGTAAGGTAAATGACACCTAAGGCATGTCCTCTGGTGTCTGTGTGCACACACACATATGCATCCGAATACACAAGCATATACAAAACCAAACAGGAGCCGACATCAATGTTTCAAACGCTATCTGGAGAGAGACGTCATTCACGTGAAGCTCTCTCCGCAGCCCTTAAAAACCTACTGGGGAATGTTTTTGTTTTACTAGAATATAACATTCTTCTCCTCTCCTCTACTCCAACCAACTGTATTCACCAGAAACCTGGTCCAACCATGTGTGTTAACTGCACCACAGACCCCAAGGGCTACTGTCAAGTGTGGGACAAGCCTGTCAGCCTAGCGACCCCACAGCTCCCTTCTTGTCTCTTATCCCTGTTGCAAGTGTCTACCATGCCTCCTGTTTTCCTGCTGTTACTTCATTACCTAGGCTGGGTCCCCAGTGGAAAGATTTGTATATATCTCTGAAACCAATCTCCAAATCTATCTCTCTGGGAAGATTTCATGTCTGACCAACTGGATGTAATCTCTGTCTTTGAAACTGTTTTCCATCCTTGGGCATGTGCTATGTTCTGTCTTGTAAATGCTTGTAGTATTTATCCCTCCTCTTCCTCCAATACTTGAAGAGTGTGGATTTCCTGAGGTCAAAGACCCAGGGTGTGTATGTGTTGGGAGGAGGTGGTTCCTGTCTATTAATCTTTAAAATGTAGCAATGATTTTCTGAATGAAATGATCTACTGGAAGATGTTTTTCTGAATGATGATGAAGTGTCTTGAATGGCCACAATTTATTGTGCAAAAAGGAACAGATTCTTATTAAACTTATAAATATTGCATGTGTATGTGTGAGTGTGTGAACATATGTGTACCACATGTATGCAGATGCCTGTCAATGCCAGAAAAGGATGTTTGACCCCCTAGAACTGGACTTGTAGGCAGTTGTGAGCTATCTGATGTAGGGCTGGGGATTGACCCTAGAGACTTCTGCTTTTGGACTCTGAGCCATCTTTCCAGCCCTTTGAAAATGACTTCCTTTTTTACTCTGACAGAATTTGGGCCTTGAAGATGACTTATTTTTGTTTGAAAGAAATAAAACATTTCCCCATGCACACACCTTTGTTTCTTAGATGACAACATATTTTGAAATACACTTAGCAATCCTGGCTTGTCCATACATTTTTCATGAGTTCGCAGCAAGATGATATTGTCTTGTGGCTGTTGGATTTTGTGAACCCTGGATGTGAATTTTATTTTGACTTTACTAAGTGACCAAGTCAGATAGGATATGTCATTGCCTCTTGATTATCTGAGCTACAGACTACTGATTAGGAAGGTACCTTAAACCCTAACCCTATGTAGAGTGAGAATCTCCCTTTTCTCTTTAGCAGTGTTATTTGGATTGGGTATTTTATTGATACAATGAATCAAGTCACTTTTGAATACTTGAGATGACTGGTCTCTGACAGCTAATCACATTGCTTGGCTTTAAAAATCAAACTAGTTTGGTTCTTTAATGTCTGAGCTTAGAGGATTTATTATGAAGTTCCTGAAGTTGATCCTCAGTTTTTCCTCTGGCATCCTGCCCCTTGGCTGGTCCATCCCTGATTCCTGACTGACTTTGTAGTGCTTGGGGGAAAATAAGAAAGAAAGTTTAGATCAGCCAGCTGCCAAGAGCAGCTCTAGTCAAGTCTGGTTGTGGTGGGTTGCTGGCTACGACCTATTCTCTGTGTATCACTGGCTTCAGGTTGTGTATGATTTCAATTACCTGTTGCCCTACACAGGAATTCAGAGTTGGCAATAGCCTGTTCTCACAATTCACTGAGTAATTGAATGTGTTAAGCACAATATGGGAGTTATTTATGTCAGTGCCTTGAGGTATCTGTTGCCAATTTAAATCATATATCTTCATACATACATACATACATACATACATACGTATGTATACCCACACACACGTGCGCACACACACCCCATCTTTTCTAAACTAAGAATATCTATTTTTCTCCCTTTTGTTTTAGGTAGTTCATGGCCGAAGAGGACATACAGGCCTACAGGTCAGTGATTATTTTTTTCTTAACTTCAAATGATAAATGACTCATGTTCAGTTATTTAGAATAAAGATGGTAATATCTCTTCCCATCTGTCTTAAACTTTTGTCTTTTGATGACATTGGTTGTAGAATAAATTGTTAGAAAAAATATTGACTACATTTTAAGAATTCAAAATGGAATGAAAATTGGGTCATCTTATTAAAAAATTTTCAAAGATATTAAAAAATGATTAAACATAAAAATTATCAAAGATACTATTTAGTCCAACAGTTAATTTTTTTTTGTTTGGCTCTTGAATATAAACTCTAAGTAACCTTTCTTGGACTTGTGTTCTGTTAGCCTCTCCAACTTACAATTTGTGTGAAAATCCCATATAAACCCGAAGAACACAATGAAAGTTTAACACAAATTGGGTATTTGGGGTCCTCTGGAAACTGAAACAGAGAGCTGTGTGGTATCCCTTTCACACACACCAGTGATAACATCCCACACTGTGCCTCATGAATGCAGTCTTTAAGAAAGAACAACCGTGGCTTAGAATTTTTCAGAACACACATGCTCAAGTTAAAAGCCCAGTGAGGGTTACTGTTAAACCTATCTGTACCCACACAGTCAGACCATAGTAAAACTCTACAATGTTAAAGATAAAAGAGATCTTTGGATTTTTATAAAGACCTTTCATTGCCACTGGAAAAAAAAAGTTTCTAATCTTACACATGAAGAGTCAGGATTAATAGATTAATAGGTTGGTTCTTTCTCATCACAGGGAAATCCAGGCATCACAGGCCCAGATGGACTTGAAGGTTCGCCAGGACTTAAGGGCCCACAGGTATCCACAGAGAACATATGATAAGAGTCTGTGTGTGGGTAATCTATAGCCTGGACAGAACTCTTCACTTGCCCTGCTTGGAAGTGTGTTCAGGTTAATAAAGCAAGCAAGTAACATTGAGTCTTAACTTGTACAGAACATGGCCTCTTAGAGTTCTGCCCCTGTCAAGAAGTGGAAAGAGAGGAAGATGCTGGGCAGTCAGCCCCATGTGCTGGGGTCAAGATCCTTAGGATAATCCAGGAGACCTTGAGTCAGGGAAAATGTTGAGCCTTGAGTGTGTGGGATTGTGGTCCATTTAGCACGGTAATAGCTCAGTGTTCTATCCCCGGAATGTCCGTGGTGTTGAAACATTGGCTCAACTCAAGGAAAGATCTGTTCCAAGTGCAGCTGGAGGCTTCAGTGGGTGATCTATAGTGTGGCACCCTGCCTGTCCTTTCCAGCTCGCTTCTCTGGGGACCTGCCTCTGGCACATTTTCCCTTTATAAGGAGCAAGCCATAGTTGGCTCTTTGCACTGGTCACATGAGAAAGGAGGAACTAATGTGCCACAGGGGGTAAAGCATAGCCTAAATCAACAGCAAGACGGGGGGGGGGGGGGGGGGGGGG
>NW_021620939.1:3972235-3979726 GCF_004785775.1 Grammomys surdaster | reverse complement strand
CCCCCCCCCCCCCCCCCCCCCCCCCCCCCCCCCCCCCCCCCAAATGCTGAGCAGGGAGGAAGCAGCTGGGCTGGAATGTAGCTTGGAGGTAGAATGCTTGCTTAGCATGTACAAGCCCTGGGTTAAGCCTCCAACATGGAAGCAAAGTGATGGGTGAGGGAGGGAGAGAGAGGTGGGGGTGAGGACTGAGGGGCAGGAGTTGGGTAGAAACCAGAACACAAAAGTAGTATTCTTCCTCTCTCAAGTTAGCTTTGAATGTATGAAAAACAGGTATACTGTTTGGTTTAGGCAAGACAATCATTGGTTCTAATTTTCAAAGTTTTAGAGCCTTAAAAATAAAGGCATTATACATCAGCAGTTTGTGTATGGAGGTTGGGCAAAATACATCAAAACATCAGAAGAGATGCTTTGTGCACATGCTGCCAAGATTTCATCATGGTGGACAGCCCTCCCTTCAGCCAGCTCTCTCTCCAGCTTGATGGCTTTTATTTGTCATTTTGTGCCAGCTGTAGAAGGCTCAATTTTCTTACTTTAAAGTGAGAAATATTTGCCTTGGGATCGTCGGGAAGCATCTCAATAAATTGACTGCCTTTATTTCATGCTACGAGAGTCACATCCGGCATTTGTTCTTTCGGTTTATAGACCTTTTTATTTACAGCCCAATTTAAAATGAAGCAAAATACCAAATACAGTGCATGAAGTTTCTTTGCATCCTGTGGAAGCCATAGCACACAGGCAATAGACTATTCCAGAACTAGAACTATCTAAATTTCATCGTGCTATGTGATGTGTCTTCTTTATGATCCATTTTTGTTGTGGTTATTGAATATAAAGTGGATTTAAATGTTCTGTTTTTAGATTTATATTATTAAGGGAAACATTTATTTTTTTCACATAAAATGCATATGGCTTCAGAGTACAAAGAGGCTGAGGACATTTGGCAGTACTGAGCAGATCTCAGCTTTGGGGTGCTTCCTCCTAGCCCTAGCTCCTTTGACTAGATAGGCTCAACACCTCAGCTTCAGGCTGCTCTGTGGTGTTCCTGCACAGATGAGGAGGAGCTCAGAGACCCCCGGAGTAGCCGTAGTGTATTTGGCTCTCTGTCTAAGTTTCTGTGTTACTTTGGCTTAGCGTTTGGCTTTTTTAGCAAGTTTAATGTTCCAGGGCTCTCACTGAAGGAGAACTAATGCTTTGATTCTATGCATTTAGGGTCCAAGAGGAGAGGTCGGCGAGAAAGGAGAAAAGGGAGGCCTGGGAATGAAAGGTCCCCAGGTACGTAAGAAGAAAACAATGCACCTGGCTTTGACCTTGGCTTGAAGGTGCATGCGTTCATGGTTTCTTCCCTAAAGGTGCATTACACACTGCCTACAGGCCAAGATTTGAGTGTGAGAAGCAGCAGTGGCATTGTATCCTGGCTTCCCCCATCTCCCACACCCCCTACCCCCGCACCATACAGACTGTAGTAGAGCCAGGAGATCCTCTCTAGATCTCCTTGCTTCAGCTTCTCAGAGATTCCTTCTCTGTGCGATGTGGATCCAGTACTCCCCGCACACAAGTCACTTGGAGTTGCCTACCCTACCTTCTGGGGGAGCTTGAGCGGTGGGTTAGCAGCTAAGAGTGCTTGCAAATTCTTCCAGAGGACTCAAGTTCATAACTTCCTGTAACTCCAGCTTCAGGGTATCTAAAACCCTCTCTTATTTTATCCAATCCCCTTTCCTCTCCCCTCCCCTCCCCTCCCCCCCCCCCCAGTTTCCTGGGGAGACTAAAACATTTTACCACCAGGAACTGTCCTCAAAACTTTTAGAACCTCTGCAAGTGAAGCTGTGGTGTTGATAGTCCTAAATTCTTCCTAGATAACACCAGGTTTTGGAATGACCACCGACTACACTTCTCCTTGTTCAAAACACACTAAGAGTCTGTTAGGATGCAAGTCCTGCTCTAGTGGGTCTAGGTTGAGGCTTGGGATGCTACATGATCAATCAGCTTCCCCTTGGCACTGATGCTGCAGATCAGGACCACACATTGAATAGCAATGCCCTGTGCGATCTGTCCCCTGTCTATAGCTAGCATAGTATATGTGTATCTGTAGGTCTTTTTTTTTACATGTTGCAAGCTCCAACTATGTTAGTGTCTTGCTTATGCTAGATCTACGGTCCCTGGTACAACAGAGTGCAATTCCTTTATTTAATGAATCAAGCAGTAAATGAATGAACAAGACCCAGTTGGGACTTTCACCCTCCACTAATAGCAGTACCAAGGGAATGCATTACTTTATATGAATTAGCTAAAGCCGGGCAGAGGCCCAACATTTAAGTGGTTGTGCTCATCATGAGAATATTTAAGAGGCTATTTGCATAAACTTGTAAACCATGGCAAACTATTTTAAAGTACATTAATATCTGCTCCTGACAATGTTTGTTCCTGGTTTTGATGAAAGTGCTCTTTCCAAATACATGAAAACCTCATAATTTCGTAGCAGAACTAAACCAATGGTTTAAAAAAAACAAGAAAAGAAAAAAAAACCTCTTCTTCGTTCACATCTTTGAATCATTAGAAGCTGGCTGGTACCACAAATGGAGATTTTTATTTAAAAAAAAAAACACACAGTAAGTACAAAGGAAAACATATATTGATCTACAGTTCATCTGTTGATATCAAATTGATGTGGGTATATAGATGGGTTGAAATCCAAAGGTCTGGGGTCCAAAGTGGTATCCAAGGCTGCTACTGGAGTAATTTTTCCGTGTGCCCCATGGGGCACCTTCATCCATGGGTCCCTTTAATCTCGCTTTGGCAAGAAGTGGCCCAGTCATAAATCATCCAACCCTTGGCATTGCCAGCTGGTCAAAGGCACCATACCTCTCTACCAACACTTCCATTTTTCTGGCTGAAAACCCTGCTTTTCTTTCTCTGCTTGCTTTTCATGAAACACCCTTCTTGTCAGCTGTTAAAATGAAGTTTCAAAGACAAGTGGAATTTTCTGTGTTTGAGACATGATGAATGGGGTCTCTAGATTGCTGTTTCTGAAGGAAATTCACAGAGGCAAACACAGCCAGACACACAGGAGAGTGCTGATCTCCGTTGGCTCTACAGACCCATCACCATAGGTCTTGTATTGTTTTATGGCACAGGAGGAACCCTCCAGTGGAACGATGTGTTTTCTTACTGCAGACTTGAAAGCTCTCCTTGGGACGTACATCTTGGAAGGGGATGTGATTTGTATTGATGGCATACCAGAGGCTTATTAACTTACACAGCACTCGATGTTCTGCATAAATGAAAAGCACCAACCCAGCCATATGTGGTTATGATTACAAAAAAAAAAAAAAACCAACTGATGTGCTATCCCCAGGAAGACATTTTTGAAAGGAATGACATCTTCTTTTGTCTCTCTCTCTCTTTTTGTTGTTGCCCTTAAGACTTTCTCTAAAATCTCCAAATGCAAAGAAGCATAATGGGAAACTAGGTCCAAAATACTAATTATACTAGGAGCCGTACTTGTTCTTTGAAAATGTATGTTCTTAGCTAAATAACACTGGTAGCATGCACACCATCAAGAAAGGTTAGAACTAGCCAAAGATTGGGGTACTTCTCTACAGAACCAGCACTCAAGAGGTAGGGTGAAGCCCCAGACTCTACTGGAGTCTACTGGAGAGCTTTACATTCACAGTCACTCCAGTGGCCCTGGTTAAACTCAGCGGGTCCTGAAACTAAAAGGGAATAAGGGGAAAGGACTTGTAGGGGGAGGGATTGAGAGGTGAGGGGGGACATGAGGGATGAGGATGAAAGTAACAGGAGTACATCATGCACAGGTATGAAATTGGCAAAGGACAAAAATATGCAAATACATGTTAATTTTTTAAAAGAAGTAGGGGTGGGAGTGATAATGGGGGGCTCCCCATTCTCAGAGGAGAAGAGGAGAAAGGAATAGGGGAAGGATCTGTGTGAAGGGGCACTGGGAGGAGAAGAGAGCTGATATTGAGGTGTAAAGTGGATAAATAAATTACCCATTCATTTATTAGGGACATAGGAGTAGAAGCATTAAGAGCTCAACAGTTGCCTTGAAACTTTGTTTTTAAAAATGTTAACAGGGTGGGGATGGGACAGGGGAAGAGAGTCCTGGGAGAAGGGGCTAGAATCGTTTCGCACAAATGTGGAGAACAGGTAGGATTTCTGTTGTCTTCATAGATGGAGGCATAGTAGCCGTAGACACTGAATCTGGAGCCAGGCTGCCTGGCTTATACCTTTATACCTTATCTATGGTGCCTTGAACAATTGACTGAACAACAGACACATGCTCAGCAAAAGAACAGTGATAACAACTACCTCCTTGGACACTGCAGAAAATTAAATGGTTTGATAGGTATAAATACTTGGAACTATTTTAGGCACAGTAAGGGCTGTATAATTATTTTTTTATTACTATGATATTGTGTCTCCATTGGCTAACCGGACAGCATTTTTTATACTTTTTTTATTAGTATGAGATTAGTGTGATACCATAGTCCGTGTGTAAAAGTCAGAGAGCCAGTTAGAGAGTCATGGTCTCCTCTACCATGTACATCCAGAAACTGCACTTGGATGCTCGGGCTTGGTGGCAAGCACTACTACCCACTCAACCACTTCCTGGACTCAGAGGAATCCTATGCCGTAGACGTGGTTCATGTTTTGAGGAGAGCCCTGCCAGATTTAGAACATGTAATCTACATTTTAGTTGCTTGGTCTCACCATCCCACATGATTTAGGTTGGATGGTCTATGGACGAGTCCCTTTTACTAATTTGACAAAAGTTTACAAAAAGAGTTCTTCTCTAGAAGACCCTGTTCTAGGATACAAAGACGATGGTTCTATTTAGAAGTTTCTGAAAATAACTTCAGAATCTTTATCCTGTGCTCCCTAAGACACACTTTGTCACAATGCTAGTTGGTTTTGGTGAAACTCTTTGAGCTTTCTGATGTACATTCCACACTCTGCACATGAAGATCAACAGTCCTTGGTGCTGGGAGAAAGCATTCTTTTAAGGCCAATGTCCCTTGGAAAGCTTACTTTAAATGCTAGACACTTCAGTAACATCTGTTCCCTGAGCTAAACAGTGGGAGCCTAGGCTCGTTTGGATACAGAGACTCACAAAGAAGCATAATCATTTAGGCCACATCTGGCCAGGGTTACTTTATTAATTTTCTTTTATTTGCTAGTCTTTATTTGACAGCTACAATATTTTATTTCCCAGAGTAGGATCAGCTTAGCCCTTAACTCTTCCTCCATCTGCACTTCATTTTCCATAGAAGACACATAAAAGTGTCGGGGGTGGGGGTTATGCCTCATCCTGCTATATCTGCTCTTCTTGTTTCATTCCAGGGGCCTCCAGGACCCGGAGGACAAGCTGGGAACCAAGGCCATTGGGGAAGCCAAGGAAACAAAGTAGGTCACACTCTTTATACGGTCTCTCCAATGTTAAAGTCTGTGCTACCCGAGAGAGCTGTGACTAGCTGGATCAGCCAGAGCCCTTTCAACACAGAGGAAAACACATCTTGTTGCCTATAAGTACTGGCTGGATTCTTGGAGAGCCAGCACTCTCTAAGGACCTGGGTGTGGACCGAGATGAGATCAGGGACTCCAGCTCAGCATAATCACATGAGGGGCTACACCCCATGCAACTGAGGGATCTCAGAGCAGGAAAGCTGCTTTGACAAGGACTTCCCTCCCCTCTCCACCCTCTTGGCATCATTCCTTCCTTCCTACATCTCTTGCTCTTTCCTTCTCATGTGAACCTTGCTAAAGACCTTTTAAGATGCAGGCTTCTGTTGTTGAACTTTAAAGTCAGATGCAGGAGAGCTAGGCCTGGTCTGTAATAAGAGCTTAGTGGGTGTTTATGAATGAATGCAATTCTAGTAGCAATGGCACCCAGGGCATGAAATCAGGCCCAAAGAATTTAGAACATCCTGAAGACAGTGATTTATGGCATAAGAGAGACAGAGGGAAAAGAGGCCAAAATTGCGGTTTAAATAAAGCACCGTTAGGAATATTTCTGTGTTGGAAAAAGAGACATCAAAGAAGATACAGACTTGAAGGGGCCTTTAGGACATACAGACTTTGAAGAAGCAGAGTGCAAATGGTGAGGGAGGGTAGGGGGTTGCAACTAAAGTTAGCAATTGGCAGGAAGGAAGGCATGGGGCTTAGTGCATCCTAGGAGGAGTTATTTGAAGAATTATTATTTGCATGAAAGATTTTCTGACTGCTGGTTATGTAAAGATCAGTGTAGTCTGTGTGCTGAATCTTCTGTCACTGGTACAGCACTAATTGTTTTGAAGGGATTGTGTAGACACAGCCAGACTCTTGGGAGATATTAAGTAGACAGCCCAGTGTAGACTTTTTTTTTTTTTTTTTGAAGAGAGTTTGGAAACAAGCAGACTAATTGCTTGTTCTCATTGCCTCTAAGACCAGCAGAGACTGGAGGACTCAACAGGATGGAACTTAACATGTAGCCATTCCATAAAGCTCTTTTCTCAGAGAACTGAGGCAGAGGGAAAGGGTTTGGTGATCCAGGGATTCCAGTGTGACAATAATTCTGTCAGCCAGGCAGATGGTTGTGAGGAAAAAGGAGCAGAAGGACGAAGGGAAACATTTGCTCTGGGGCTAGAGGCAAGGGCCGGGCCTGCTTGGAGATGCAGGCTACTGAACCGTTCAGATTAAAAGGACTTTTAGTGATGCCCATTTATAAGAAGCAAGAGAGGAAACAGGACAATGATGGGGAAAGAGGGAAAAGAAAGGGAGATGGAAAAGGGTACAGAACAATTCAGGCAGGGAGGCAGGAAAGAGCCATCACATCTGGTGGCTAACAGCTTCCAAAGGTTAGGCCCTGGAGAGGAGAAAGGAAAGAAGCATTGAGCACATGTCAATGCAGAGACAGGGACAGGTCAAGGAATTCCTCATGTAAAGGAGAGAAAAGGATATCTCTTCTTTGAGCCTTTCCTTGAGACCAAGCTATGGTCTAGAAAAGCTTGGAAGGAGGCGTGCATTTTCAGTGGAAAGGGGGAGCTGCGGGTTTATGATTAGAGAAGAGAAAGGGAAATGAAAACTCAAGATGGAGTAGAGAAGCTTCTCGTCGCAGAGCGGAGGGATTTCTCACTAGAGTCAATTGGAGGCGGGAGCCTCCGCCTCTGTACTGGAGAAGTGCCAGCGAGGCCCTGTGATGGAGGGGACTGGAGAGTGATGTGAAGGCAGTTCACTGGCGTGGGGAATAAGATGTGAGGGTGAACAGGACAAGCACCTTAAGGAGATGCTTTGGGGGCAAGAATAGTCAAAAAGTGACAGTTTGAGAGGGGAACCATGCAAGGTATTGTGCATGTGTGGGGTTGTGTGTGTGTGTGTGTGTGTGTATGTGTATATGTGTGTGTGTGTGTGTGCATGTGTGTGTGTGTGTGTGTGTGTGTGTGTGTAGAGGTGTGTGTAGTGGGGTATGGGGTTGTGGGTGGGTATGGGTGTGGGTGT
>NW_021620939.1:3937116-3972225 GCF_004785775.1 Grammomys surdaster | reverse complement strand
GGGTGTAGGGGTGTCTATGTAAGTGTGTGTAGAAGTATATGTGTGTATAGGAGTGTGTATGGGTAGGGGTGTGTGGTTAGAGGTGTGTGTGGGGGTATGTGGGTGTGTGTGTGTAGAAGTATATGTGTGTATAGGAGTGTGCATGGGTAGAGGTGTGTGGTTAGAGGTGTGTAGGGGTATATGTATAGGTGTGTATGTAGAAGTGTATGTGTGTAGGGGTGTATATGGGTAGGGGTGTATGGTTAGAGGTGTGTGTGTAGGAGTCTGTGTAGGGGTGTGTATAGGGTTGTGTGTAGGGGAGTGTGTGTGAGGATGGGTGTGTGTGAGTGTTTCCATGGATGCATACACAATGCATATGAAATGAGGGTACTCTATAGGGTGTGATACATCAGACCAAAAGAGAGGCACAGAGGTGGATGGAGTGCAGAGCTAGGTGGGAAGTGAGAGCGAGGAGAGAGACATGGGCAGGGAAGCCATGGGCACTAAGGGAAGCCATGGGTGTCAAGAGCTTTGTTAGCAACAGGAACTTTTAAATATGGTGGCTAGAACTGGGGGCATGGCAAGTGTCCCAGTGCAAGTCCAAGGGTTGATTTCTGGTGTCACTATTGACTGAGATGAATACCTGCCCAGACTGTACTCCCATACATTTACATTCAATAATCCTGAGTTCCATGCCGGGCTTTACCAGTAACTGAGTGACTGCTTATTTGGCCCTGGGTAAGCCATATGACTTCCCTGCTTTCCTGCCTTAAAGTGGATATTCTCAAACTTGGGTCAGCTGGGAAGTTTTAAAGTACATATTGTTGGTGTCTACTATGAAATCCATTCAAAGGAAGCTGGGAGTTGTCTTTCATGCAAGAGTCCTGGGTGTTTGTGGGATGCATGGCCCCTAAGAGCACTCTGAGAAAGTGAGTCCTGGGGTTAATGACCCCCATTATCCCCTCCTATATCCTGTGTCACCCCGGTACTTCACTGTTCACAGTTCTCAAACTCACTGGATGAGCTTTCTGTTCTTCCAAATGAGCTAACCACCAGCCTTAATAGTGAGACAAGCTGTACCAAAATGACACCAACTAGGTGTTCAGGGGCAGTGACCACAGAAGTAAAGCCACATTGCATGATCTACCTTTGATAAGATGCAGGAAGAACAGTGATGTACCTCTATGCTCTCCTTCCTCAAAGCCCATAGACCCAGTCCAATAAAAAAATAAAGTACCAGACAAGCCCTAGTGGGGAACCATCCTACAAAATACGTAATCAATGTTCCTCAAAGCTATCAAGATCATTCAGAAACAAAAGTCTGACAAACCACCCCAGTCTGGAACCTAATAAATCTGCCATCCTCCGAGCGAGGTGGTTTGCACAGGTCATCATGAGAAGTGATTTTGTTAATATTTTTAACAGAGATATTCCTTCCTAGATCAATATGGGGACATTTTCATGACACTGAGTGGCTGAGATAGTGAACTCCCCTCAATAAGAAATCCAACCCAGTGAGACTTGGATGATGGATGGAGGAGACCCCTTTGGCCCACCATAGCCATTCCTTACACATCATTTGTACAGTATATGCAAGCCTGGGTACAAATCCATGGCTGTGACACATTGGACTTAAACAGTACCTTCAGCCATCATTTCTGATTTGCCCTTACACAAACAACCTAATGAAAGTCAGACGTGGAGGTCCATACCTGCAGTCCTACCATTGAAGGACTGGGGAGGGAGGACTTCGACAGAGTCACAGCCAACCTGGGACTCGGAGTGAAATCCTGTCTCAGATAAACAAAGCAACCAATTTAGGGACTGTCTCGTTGTTCTGTTGGACAGGGAGAACCTGGAGACCTGGGAGAAAAGGGAGCTGCTGGTTTTCCAGGTCCTCGGGGCCTGCAGGTGGGTCTGTCTTCACTATGTTTGATCTGTTCTTTGTAACCTTTTACTTGAGTAGTGTATCAGTTATTTTTCTCTGTGCTGTGACCAAATACCTGACAAGAAGTAAAGGTGACAGAAAGATTTATTTTGGCCTAGGGTTCAACAGAGTGTGATCCATCATGGCAGGGAAGGCAAATAGGCAGCAGTGTGGGCCCCTGGTCACATGACATCTGCAGCCAGGCTGCAGAGAATGAGCAGGAAGTGGGCTGAACTATAAAACCTCAAGATCTGCTCCTAATGGCCTACTTCTTTCATGGCTCCACCCTGTATAGATTCCACAACCCTCCCCCAAAATACCACCAACTGGAGACCAAGTGTTCAAACACATGACCTATGGGGGGATAGTATTCACATCACAGCAAACAGACGTCTGCACTGCATTTCTGGGGAATGCTCAGAAGAGCTTTAAAGACCCCATCTCTGTCTAGTTTTATCATGTCCTAGCTGTAATTGAGAGAGGCATCACAGTCGTTTCTGATTGGTTCCTTAGCCAGTGTTTCCAAGGCAGCAGACATCATGGACATGATGCTCTTGAGATGAGATGGTAAAACAGACTAAGCTTTCTCTATAGCATCCTCTAATGATCTCCTCTGATCTGCAGGACCTCTTGATCAGAAATCATCCCACCCCTCCCCTTTTGCCTAGGGCTTCTAATAAGCATGCAGTTTGCAAGACTCATTTGTTCAGTGAACTAAAAATAGATTAGGGTTGAAGTATTAACATACAGATGCTCTCCGAAGAGTTGACTAATAATGCTGCCTACTTTTACTGAAAGATGACCAGATGTCCAGCATATTCTCTTGATTTTTCATAACATCATGTAGATGAATAGCTGTTATCATCATTTCTATTTTACAGGGGCTTTTAGTGCCCTCACCAGTGTCCCTGGTACCCACTCAGCTAGAGGACCCTGCTTCCTAGTGGTTCCTGATAGATTCCAAAATCTATCACTCAAACCTCCTGTAAATAAGCCCACCTCTTTCTGTAGTCTGAATGTGTGTGATTAGCTGCTTTGCTTACAGGGTGACGACGGCAGCCCAGGGTATGGTAGCATTGGTCGCAAAGGGACAAAGGTAAGTTATACCCACTGAAACTAGATCTCTTCCATTTGCTTTTGTTTGTTTGTTTGGCTCACCATGGTTAAGTGAAAGAAGGCAATGTATAAAGCAGCCTGGTATGATTCAAAATCTATTTTAATAGTTGACTTATTGATGTCCTGTGGGCTGTATGAAAGAGAATCATGCCAGGGTTCTAGGAACAGGTGAAAATTGAAAGTTGAAAAAGAATCATCTGTGCTTTTCTGTGATGGGTGGCTAGAATCTGGCATGTTCTAGTTTGAACCGCCTCTAAGCTTAGCAGTCCTGTGTATAACCCCGCTTAGGAGCTGTCCACACTTTGTCTTCTATTGTTATGATTGCTTCAGCTATTAGTGAGAACTTTTTTATAGCATCTTTCTCAATGCATTTGTCCAAACTGCATCTTAAAAAAGAAAAATGAATGATTATATTGTTACTGGATATGTAAATGCCTGAAAATAAGTAAGTTGACTGAAGCCCAGTGATTTTGATATGCTAATAATTGCCACTTTAAAATATCATCCTGAGTGGCTGGGAAGATGGTTCAGTAAGTAAAATACGTGCCTTGCAGGAATGATTGCTTGGATTTGGTCCCTAGAATCCATGTAAATAGTTGGGTGTGGTAGTGTGCACTTGTAATCCCACCGATGCTGAGATGGGAGGCAGAGACAGGTGAACTTGGAGCTCCTGGCCAGTTAGTCAGACCCACTTGGTAAAGTTCTAGGCCAGCCAAAGGCCCTGTCTCAAAATAAAGGTGTAAGACACCTGAAGACCAACACCCAAGGTTCTCCTCTGCCTTTGTCTACATTCACACACACACATGTGCATGCACAAACTCACACAGCCCATGATAATCCATGTACATCCAATCATCATGAAAAAATACCCAATTATTGCAAAATTCTCAGAAATATACAGATTTTTTTTCTGAAACAACAACAACAAAAAACTCAGAGCTCCATCCCACCAATCTGAGTGATATGGATTTGTCAGTTTGGGAATGGTAGAAGGGACCAGTACCACTGGTGGAGTCCTACAGGGGAAGGCCCAAGGTGGTATTGGGAGGAAAAGTCTCACTGCTAAAGATTTTTGAAAATTAAAACTCAAAAATGATGTGTTTTGGTCATGTCCATCACAATGTAGGATAACTAAAAACATTAATATCCCACAGAAAATGAAATATTAAATAGCCTATGACCTTGAATGTTAGATTCTCTATAAATCGAATATGAAGTTTGTTATAAAATGTGTGTGAACATGGGAGAGTGCATGAGCCCTCATATGTTCACGTGGCGGTCAGAGGTTAACACGGGGTGGGGCTCCTCCTTTTACCTCTTCTACCTTATTTTTTTGAGCCAGAGTCTCTCATCAAACATGGAGCTCCCTGATGGCCAGGGCAGGCTGGCCACTGATCCCCTAAGGTCATCCTGTCTCTATCCAGTGGTACCAGGCTGCCAGGGATAAGATTCCCCTGCTTGCAGCCTGAACACTTATGCATGGAGCCATCTTCCCAGACCTCTGTTTAAAATTTGTCTATAGACATTTAAAGTATAAACTCGGACTATACTTGGAAGAACTTTTGCCCCATCATGCCTAAAACTCATTTTTACAAAGCTAGAAGTTAATTAGGACAGGGGATGTGTTAGAGCTACAGGTAGGAAGATTTGGGTAATTTTTCTTTTTGCCTTTTGAGTTTTATATGTTTAAGGATTTTTTTTTACATCAGAATAAAGCTTTTTCTGATAGATGAGTGATAATTAAAATTTCAGAAGTGGGAAGAAGATCAGGGGTTTGGTTGATGCAATCTATACGTGTAAATTCAAAATGCGCCCTTAACACTGGTCATTAGTAGATGTTCATCAAAAGCTTTTAAAAGTTGAAAGAAAATACAGTTTAAGGGCTGAGGGATAGCTCAGTGGGAGTATTTTCCATAAAAGCAAGAGGTCCTGAGTTCAAATCCCCAGGACCCATGTAAATGCTAGACATAGTATGAGGCTTTTAACCCCAGCTTGGCTGGGTCCTGGGAGCTCACTGGCTAGCCTAGCCAAAATTGTGAGTTCCAGGCTCTATGAAGGACCCAGTCTCAAAAACTAAGATGATGAGTGTGTTAGAGGAAGACACATGAAGTCTTCCTCTGGGCTCTACTGGGACCCCTTCACACACACACACACACACACACACACACCATGCTCATACAGAAAAGAAAAGATAGTTTTTTTAAATACACATTTCTCATCAGGTGAGAGTAGGAAGCTTCTTCAAAGAGTCTTTGACCAAAGTAAGGTAAACAAAGGACCTTAAGATGAATGGTCAAGTCTGGACTCTGTTTCGACTTTTTAAATTTCTCCATTGAAACTCATCTGAGATAGGTCACTTGTCACTCAGAGACACACGGCCAAGTGGCCCTCTCTTCTGTTAAATGAACTCAGATAAAACATGGGCCATTTATAATTACCTCATCCCTTTCTCCCTCTGTACTTCCTAGCTCTCATCTTAGATTTCCATCCTGTATGTGTAGCCCATGAGTAACTGGATTTAGAAACTGGAATTTGTTCCTCTGAGAGTGCTGCCTAGTTTCCAATGGGTTCACCCCTTCCCTGATGCACAGTGTTAAAGTGAAACAAGGAAGATGGTAGAATTAAAGTCAATACAAATTTCCTTGGGCCAAGTGTGTATGCATTGATTTCCTCTGTTGTTGATGGCAGGGGCAAGAAGGATTCCCTGGAGAGAGTGGACCAAAGGTATGTGCACTTCAGTCTTGAGAGAGTCAGGATGCTCCAGATCTAGGGGACGTATCTTAGGATAGATAATGAGAAACAAATATTCTACCTTAGCATGAGGTAGCATAGGGAAGAAACAGGTTGTCCCCACCAAGTTTTAATAAGATCTATTTGTTTAGGAGTAAGAACTTTTAAAATATTTCAAGCTTTTTTTTTATAGGTAAAGAGAATAAGACAATCTTTTAAAAAGCTTTCGCCTCAAACGTCTTCCTTCCCTTATGTCTATCGTAGCTTAAGCAGTGGCCTTCAACCTTCCTGATGCTGTGACCCTTAAGTACCGTTCCACAACCATAAAACTGTTTTCATGGCTACTTCATAACTGCAATTTTTCTATTTTTTGAATCAAAATGTAAATATCTGTGTTTTCTGGTGGTCTTATTCAACCCTGTGAAAGGTTTGTTCGACCCCCCAAAGGGGTTCATGACCCACAAGTTGAGAACTATTGGCTTAAAGAAAAGTAAAATGTGGAGATGGTGAGATTTAGCCTGCCTTGACAGGTGGAAAATCACCTGTCAGGTCACAAATCAATGATGCCAATCTCTACCCCAGTGCCTTCTATTTCTCTGCAAAGTTTTACTGAACTCAGTGTTAGGCCCTGCAGTAAAGTTAGAAGACCAAACAAAAGGAGCCTTTGGTTCTCCGTGGAGCCTGAGTTCTGGTCTGGAGGACTGAACCATGAGCCAGTGGATGACAGGGTGTGCTGTGGAGAGAGTAGCACGGGTTTTGTTTTAATTAAAAGACAAAATGTACAAGACTTTACATGGGAATCAATTTACAAACATAGATATGCCTCTGTGACATATGTATTTGATTTCAATAATGATTTAATTTTAATGTATTCATATAGGGTGATATGGGGGACCCTGGTGATCCAGGACAGACTGGTCCCAAGGGAGTCAGTGGCAAACCGGTAAGCTGTCCAGAGGATAACTTTGGCTGGTGTGTGTGTGTGTGTGTGTGTGTGTGTGTGTGTGTGCATATGTCTGTGTGGGAGTGGGAGAGGAGAGAAAGAGACTAGTTAACTGTGTTCATGTGTATGATGAGTGTATGTGTATATGAATGCCCGGTGCATGTTCATGTATGTGTATGTACAGAGGTCAAATGCCAATGTTAAATGTCTCTTTCAAATCACTTGCTATCTTTTTTGTTAGTATTTAATAATAAAAAAATTGTGTTTGAGTGTACACCCACCTGTATCAAAGTATACCTGTGAATGCCTGATGCCCACAGAAACCAGAAGAGGGCATCACATCTCCTGGAACTGGAGTTATAAGTAAGTCACGATCATGAGCTGCTGTGTGGCTGGCTATCCAGGAACCAGATCCAGGTCCCAAGCAAGAGCAGCAGTGTTCTTCACTGCTGAGCTATCTCTCTACTGCTTCCATCTTAGTGGCTAAGACAGGGCCTCTCACTGAACCTGATACTTACCAATTTAGCTAGACTGGCTGGCCAGCAAGCCCCAGGGGTTACAGCTACACACCACTGCCCTCTCATCTCCCAAGGCCACCAAGAAGGCAAAGAACTGTTTTAGTGACCACATTAGCTCATTCTGTTGCCCATGTACCTTTCTTAACCCTTGGAAGTAAGATTTTTTTAAAGGAATTTTTGTAATCCAAAGAAGGTTTTTGTACTGACAAATTTGATCAGTTTATCCAGTCTTCCTAGAAAACTTAGCAAAAACTGATATCCATTAACATCTTGTTTTGACTCTTAAAGCTTTTGTTGAGCTACTTTTAATAAGGTATCTATTAAAAAGTCCTCACCTCACTTACCAGGTTTTGCCTGAGCTTTGTGAGATGTCTGGATGTTAAGCTGAATGTGTCTTTATTAGTTTATGGGAGAACCAAGTGTCACCTAATGTTTTATGTCACTCAAACACAACTCTTCAGCATGTGTCATAGGAGCCAGCTCACCTTTGGTTACAGATGGTTAAAAATGCAACAGCGTGTTCCTTTTCACAGTATTAGGAAGACATAGAAGAGTCTCAAATTCAAGGCTAGCCTGAGCTACACACTGAGCCCATGTCTCAGAAAGCAGAAGGATAGAAAAAACTGGAATGTTTGCATTTGTTGACTGTACACTTTAGATTGTGTGTACAGATTTTAATGTGATGGGACACTCTGAAGACAACTGTCTCCCAAAAGTCTTTGCCTCTTTCCCTTCTGAATAACCATGACTGGAAAAACTGGTCTACAACCCTGTCCATGAACAAGATCTTAGGGAAAAAAAAACCTGTAAGAAAACATGTACTTGAAACAGCTTTCCAGTTTGTCTTCATAGTGAATTGTACTGTGATCTAGTTTTTCTCTACAAGCTGAAACAGGAACTTTATGTGTAGGGCTCATGTTTGGAGGTTGTAAGGCTTCACAACAAGGCGAGTCCCCTTCCCCTGCTGCTCCCAAGGGGCTGCTTCCAGATGTAACTCTTTGTGTTTTCAGATAGCAATCCTGTATCATTTTTCCCTCAGCAATGATGAAGATGAATATAATTAGGAAAATAATTGGGAAAGGCTTTCAAGTCAATCCAGATGTCAACCGCATTGAGACATCTCTGGATCATTTCCCTTAGCCTGTTAATGGGTGGCTTATCTTACACACCAGCAGCATGCTAACAGGTTCAGCCATTTGGAGGGGCCCTCCCTACCATAGTACCTTTCATCAGTTTTTAGTACAGTTAACCGATGGGAGACATGTGGGCTGGTGTCTTGACCTCTGGGGATGCGGTTCGGTTCCTTCTTTGTTCTTCTCTATGTTGGACTGTTGTAACTTACTGATTTCTCCTCCTCCAACTGTTCTGTCCCCCTCCTTGACATGAGTAATATTTGGATTTGGAATTGAAGTTTAAACACTGAAAATGTCCAGGTTTTCCCCTGGAAGAGCAGCTATTTTCTCTGGAAAGATTTAGCCTTAAATTATGAATGTCTTTTCAGGTCTCTTGAAATTATTCTATTCTTAGCTTGAGTTCACTGAGTTAACTATTTTAACATCTATAAACCTGTTTTAGCTGTGCATATATGTATATTTGTATGTATACGTTTAAAAAGAACTAGAAAACCAAAATCTTTGAATAGGTTTCAAGCGGGATGTAGGACTCCTGCCATCTGGAGCTGGAGAGCCTTCATGAGGAGGCTGCCTGTGGGTGGTGTAGAGTGTTTAACTACATCCTTAGGGCCTTCCACTGGATTCCAGTACTACCTAGCCTCCTTCCCTAGTTAGAGCAACCAGCTATGTTTCCATATGCTGTCATATGGAGTGGCAAAACTTCTCTCAACAGGCACTTCTGCTGAAAGAGTCAGGCAGCATCTTACATTTTCTTATTTAAAATGCCGTTTATCTGTCGCCTTAAAAAAATAAATTTTCAAAGGCAATCCCAAGCTGTGGCCATGGCTGTGGTAAAGCATATGTCTGAGGTATTCTCACCCCCCAGCGCAAAACAGAAAATGGTGAAGGATCCCACCCTCTCTCCCCCTTCCTCCTGCTTCCTTGTCTCTGAAAGCTTCACTCATCCCAGGAGATTGTCTTGGAATTGAAAGTCTGATTGCACTCTCTGAAGATATTTGCATATGCAACAGGCACATCCCGAACAGCTCAATCTGGTTTCCCTGTAGCCTGGTCTCACTGCTGTGCACGGACTCTGCATCTATCTGGCTGTGAGGCCTCCTCTACTCCTCCTGGGCCAGGTCTCTCTATCTCCCTCCCACTCCTACGCCCTCCTGGATTCCCATCATGGAAAACTGTGCCAGGAACCTTGTATTCATTACTTTTCTTATCACTGTGGTAAAGTATTTGACACAAACACACTAAAGAGCGGGGTATGGGGAGGAGGTTTATTTTGGCTCCCAGTATCTGAAGATCCAGTCCATGGTCATTTGGTTCATGTTTTGGAGCTCATGCACAGAACACCATAATGGTGGGGAACAGGGAAAAGCAGAGCAGACTGGAGACAGTCTTAAGTTTTAAGGCATATCATTGGGTGAGTTACTCCACCAGCTAAGCTCCACTTCCTAAAGCTTCTAAAACATCCCAGATAGGGCCAGCATCTGAACACCAAGAGTTCAGAACATAAGCTGGTATGAGGGGGTTTTCATATGAAAACCCTAACAAGCTGATAAGGGGAGAGAGGCGCCTGGAAGGTTTGGTGATACAATAAACATCTGAAAATGACTTCTATTACCTCCAGATGTGTCAATAATGTGGTGAGTCTACAGCTGTGGGTTGGAATTATTTCCTTGGAATTTTTTAAGTGATTATGTTTTCCATTATTTCTTGCGGCTTTTGTTGTTTTGGGATGTCTAAGGCTACTCAGATTCCTATAAACTAGTGTTTTCTCTCTGGAACTCCATTGGGTCACCTTGTAGATCTGCCATGGATTTTGTTACTGGGCATATGGTCCATTTTTTTTTCTACTTTCCTGAGAATTAGCAGGTCCCTCCCTTGACCCTGAAAATATATGCCCTTCTGTTCTAGGAAATGCTTGTTATTTTTGTTGACTTTTGACCTTGCCCTGCAGAGCTCTCTACTCTGGACATTTGAAATATCTATCATTCAATATAATGATAGAGTCAATGAGTTTACGTCATATGGTATTTATTCTCTGTGTACAACCTCTCTTTGATGTTCTTCTTTCTGGAAAGGCATCTTGATTTTACTTTTAATTTATGTTCCATACTTTACCTTTGAAGAGTTTGTTGCTAAAAATCTGACTGTTCTTTTTCTGTAGTATACTGTTCTTGTTTCATGGATGAAAACATCCCATCTCTCTTAGGATTTAAGTGAATATTTTTAGGTCCTCTTTGTTCAACATAGTCAGTTTCCTACAGGTTTTTCTTCTGTCTTGACTTTCATCTCAGCTATCTCAAGAATGAGTGGTGTATTCACATTGAGAATTGAGTACAAAAGGTCTGATTGGAAACCCTGAGTCAGGATTGAGGTTTGCCAGATATAAATTTCACTGACAGTGGTCTGCTAGGCCTATGCTTAACAACCCTTTACTATCGGTATTCTATCTCCTTTTAATTAGATTTCCCTCTGAAAACACGTCCTAACCCCCTTGTAGAGAGTACAGATCCTGATGCCAGTTTAGAAGACACAGGCAATGAGAGCTGGTGGCTCAGACTCAAAGCACATCTCTTCATTTGGTCTCCTGGCTCAGTGCGGTAATATTCGTCTTCACCTCTGCCGAGATTCCCACCCCTGATTTATCTTTGCTTTTTGCTAGTGGGGAAAAGTGTATCCAACTACCTGATGAAATTTTCCCCATTAATCCTCCTTATTTAGCCTCTTCACCTCTGCTTCTGGCAGCATCTGGCCCTGTCAAAGCCTGAGCTTTCTGGGAATGTATGATACCAAACATACTGGTTCTTGGATTTCCCTGCTGCTGGCTCAGGGCTTAAACTCCTCAACTCTGCCAAGTCATCACAACACAGCACCTAGACAACTGCTTTCCAGGTTCCTAAATATCGAGGCTTCCTTTTTCCTCGTACTGTTGATTTTTACTTTAAAAACTATTATTAAAATATTAGAAAGGGATAAAAGTATTCAGCATGTCTCCTTTTCTTTCTCTTGAAGGTAAACATATTTTAAATAAAATAAGGCCATTACATTACATTTTTCAATACTGTCAATGTCATTTTGGCACTAGAAGGATGTTAATGATTCTTAACTTTTCCGTAGGTGGTGCTTTTATAAATTAATTTTTAGATAACTTCACTTATTACTGTAAAGATTATAAATCCTGTAGCATTAAAAAATGTATATGTCTGTCTGCCTGTGGGTGTGTGTGAATGCATGTGCCTACAGAAGCCAGGAGAGGGCGCTGGATCCCCCTGGAGCTGGAGTTAACAGTTGTGAACCTCTTGACATCAGTGTTAGGGACAGAATTTGGGTCCTGTAGGAAAGTAAGATGTGATTTTAACAACCGAAATATCTCTATAGCCATCCTCTCCCATGGCATTTTGAATGAAGAAAACAATATTGTTTCTTAACAAACACACAAACAACCCTAAATCCTAGCTTTTTTCTGGGAAAAACTGTATTGTTAAATGTGCATAGAAAGTTTCTTACATACGGTAGACAAGACAGCTGCTGTTTTTATGTTACTACTACCATTATGCCCTGTCCACTAAGAGATTTCCAGCCAACCATTGACTGTTTCGTTGTTGCTAATTTTGTGTCATGGATTTTGTTTTGTTTTGATTGGGGATTTTGTTATCTAGCATGTGATCACAATTTTGTGTGCATGTTTTTCAATTTAATTACCTTCATGTTCTTAAGAAAACCATTTTACCTTAATCCAACAAAATTCAAATTTCTAGTCTTAGTAATCTTCACTAATAATCAGAATTGTATACTCATATACACATATATTTATATATTTATATATACTTATATATATAAATATGTATATAATTATATCGTAATAGCATTGTTTGTAAGCAACATGAAACTTAAATGCCAACAGCAAGAAACCAACAGAATAAATCATGGTATATCCACATAGCCATGAAATGCAATGAAAAGTGATTTTGTGTATAAGAATACTTTGTTACAAAAGAAATATATAGATAGATACAGATAGATAGATAGATAGATAGATAGATAGATAGATAGAGTTAAAAGGTAGCATGGAAAGCAGAGCAGGAGGATCATGAATTGGAGGCCAGTCAGAGCAATACAGGAAGACCTTCTATAAAAGAAACAAAACCAAAATAGAGGCATCAGGGAAAAGTACGTTACATATCAGTTTTTTTAAAAAAGACATCCTAATACCAAAAGAACAAAAAAAAGTTAACAAGTAGTATTTTAAGAACAAATTGTTATCCCTTCATGTATTTTAGAAATCTATTTTCTAAAATGAAGATGGATTTTTTTTTTTTTTGCTTTGGTACTTCTACTTTTGAAATAGTGTCAATACTTTAAATTTGAATTTAAACCATTCACGCATATATACAGTATGATTTTAAGGTGACTTAATTCTATTTTGAGGTATCTGCTGGGGTTCCAGGAGAGCCAGGATCCCCTGGGGAGCCAGGACCCCCTGGACGGAAGGTAAGTAGGAATACATCCTGTGAGGTCTTCACACTTTAGAGCTCACGGCACGGGCCTGCCACTTTTCCGGTGCATACACCTTCTGTCTCTGCTGCCTGTCCACATATTTTACTATTCCTGTGTGCTCTAGAAAATGGGGTCGATTAAATATCTCACACGGAAAGGAGGAAATGGAGGCTGAAAGGGAAAAATCATGCCAAAATGAGGTTCTCGTCCAAAATATCTTCTTTTATATTCATAGGTTGATTTATTTGGGAGATGGCACATTGTAGGGGTCAGAGAATGAGTTCAGGAGTCAGTTCTCTCCTTCTACCATGTGTGTTTTGGTGACTGAACTCAGGTCACCAGACTTGCTGACTTCGTCCTTAACCACTGAGCAGTCTCAGCAGCCCGAGATTCTGCACTCTTCATGAGTGGGTTTGGTTATCCGCCCCGCCACTGCCTCCATCCTACGTTAGCAAGTGTTCAGTGAATGTAGTGTGCATGCATGTGCACATGTGTATGTGCACATGTGTGCACGTGCATGCACATGTGTAAAATGATGAGCAGTGTGTGTGATTAAAGTCGCCTTCCTGTGGAACATATCGGGACATGGTGTGGGGCACCATTGCATTTTTCTTTCAGTGTTTCTGTTTGGGAGAAGCCAAGACTCTTCCTGTTCTAGGCTGGGACTGTTAAAAAAAGAAAAAAAAAAGCTAAGTCAGCTTTGTTCTTTCCACTCCCCGCCCCCTCCCTGCCCTACTCAGACATACACATGTGTATATTCATTCATTTGGAGAAAGATGCTCAGTGAGCTTTTCAGATATTTGAGGCTGCGCTGACCCCTTTGTCCATCAGCTGTGGACAGGAGTGATCTAGGTTCATCTTTGGCTGCTGTATCACAGTGGAGATATAGTATCAGGTGGAAGCTTCTAAGACTTGAGAGGTAGATGGGAACAGATGGCTCAACCTTTGCTAGTTGCAAGCCGAACACCTGCTCCAGAGCTCTGTGGGCCTCCATCAGGTAGGCAGCTCCATCAGGTTCTGAGCATCTCTGCCAGGATTTGGGGAAAGTGGCCTTGAAGGTTTGTGTGCACCCCCTGCCCCGTGCCCTCTTTCACAAGGCAATGTGTGTCCTACCTGTGTTCTTTGCTCCCTTTAACTTCAAAGGAGTAAACACTTTTCAAAGAGTTCCCAGGACAATGGCTACTGAGGTGTAATTCTGCAGCCATAAAACAGATTTTGCTTATTTCCTTTCCTAGGGCATGAAAGGGGCCCGAGGACTGGCTTCATTTTCCGTATGTATCTCCTATTGCAGCAGGGTGCTCTGAGCATGCTCTTAACTTTATTTATAAACTTCACGATCCAGAGATGTGGTTAATTCTCCATGTCTTATTTTTGAACTGCAGACATGTGACCTCATTCAGTATGTGCGGGACCACAGTCGTAAGTACCCTGCTGAAAGTGACCCCTCTACCCCATTCCCAGTCTATCAGCTTCTTAGAAGGAAGTCAGGTGAAGGGCACTCTCAGAACAGATGCAACTTGTCAACCAATCTCTTCACATTAGGGATGCCGTGAGGAAATTTTGAGTCCACAGGAAGGTGGTGGTGCCTGGTGTATCAAGTCCTCTCTCGGGTGCCAGAGTGTGTGGGTTGTAACCTGTTCCCAGTGCAGTGCGGTCATGTACACTGTGGGCTTTAAACCTGGGGCATACAGGGATCAGAACACTCCTGATGGTCAGATGGTGGAGTCTGAGGTGATTGTTAGTATTAGACAGTAACTGACAGACTGAGGTCGGTAGTGGGAAGAGACAGCTGTGCTGATGTGGCCTGGTGGGTGGGAGCCCCGGCTTTGCTCTATGCTCTACAACTCTTTTCCTGAAATGACTGACTGGAAAATTGATAGAAACACTTATTGTGCCAGTATTTTTTTCACTCTCAAAAATGTAAAAATCAAAAAAGGTATTCGGATATGGCAAAAGTGCTTCTGAATTTAAGATCCTCATAACAGGGTATAACCCTTAGTGTTGTAAATATCAACTGACATTATAATTCTGTATTTACATGCACCTACATTGTGTTGAATATTGGTTTAAACATGTAAATACCGCAACTGAAAAGAAGAGTTAAAATATTTCTTCAAGACATTTTTGAGAGAAAACCCAGATAAAGCAGACCCCATATCTATAGAGGGTAATACTCCTAGAGACACAGAACTTAAAAAACCAAAACACTATTTGTTTTGTATATGTATATGTGCATGTGTGTTACTTAGTGTATTACAATAAATGCATATGGAAGCCAGAAGAGGGCATCAAACCCCTTAGACTGGAATTACAGATAGCTGGAAGGTACTGTGTAGCTGGAAATCAAACCTAGGTCCTCTCCAAGAGCAGCAAGTGTTCTTGACCACTGAGCTATCTTTCCAGACTCACAGACACAGAATTTTAATGGCTCTAGAAGCCACTGAGTCAAGGTGCTCAGGACTCTGCCTTTCCTGTAGCAGAAAGAAACGGAGGTGGCAATCCATGCCTGTACCTTGAGCCCATGGAGCTAGGCCATTTTGAGGTTGAATTAGCACAGTAGGTTTCTGTGTGACATGTGAGCCAAGTGACCAGTAATGACGAGTGTGGGAACCAAGAGTGGTACCTGGTCCTTCAAAATGTGAGCGTTCCACCCAGCACAGGTGGCCCAAGTACACAAAATTGTTTCAGAAGTATGAATTAGAACATAAAAGGAGTTAATAACTTCTGTGTATTTTATAAAGGCGCACAACCATTTGAGTACGGTCAGGGCATCTTCCAGGCCTGTCTTTGCAAGGAATGGGGCCTCTGTAAATTAGTGACCTGAAGCAGCACTGCCCAATGGGACAATCTGCTATGGTGGAGGTGTCCCCTGCACCATTCAGCAGCCTAGTTGTCAGTCATGTGTGGCTTTGGATACAAAGGTAAAGAGTATCACTGAGAAACTAAGTTTTGCATTCAATTATTTGAAATGTAAACCACCACCCGTGGCTTGTGGCTACACAGTGTGGTCGAGCCAATGTTTATTTCTTCGAGAGTGCATCTATCACCATACACACGGGGACCCTTCCCAGATGCCCAAACACTTTGATTGCCAACATAATATCACATGTGGAAAAGGTCACATCTGCCCTCAATGTGACAAGCTGTAGTCAAAACATGGGCATACTAAATACAGTATATGAACTCACCTTCAGTTTACAGACTCCAGTCTGTCCCTAGGAGATCTCACTATGTATATATGTAAATATCCCAAACTGAAAAAATCTGAAACCAGTAATATTAGCAGTCCCAGCCTTTCAGATAAGAGAGACTCAGACCATGCAGACATATATTATGTGTACAAATAGACACACTTATGTCGACAAATGCACACACTTTTATGTGTCTACACACATATGCACGTATGCATTTGCATCTATGTGTATGTACCCGAGTTTAGGATGTAGCTCACTGGTGGGTCACTTGTCTGTCTTGAGGAAGAGCCTGGGCTCAATCCCCAGCACTGCAGAAAACAAAAGTAAAAATAAGATTCAGGCCTTTGGGGCTGAGGATGTCACAGAGTGGTACAGTCTTTAGCTAACCATGAGAAAGTGACACGGGCCTTGGGCTTGGTCCCCATCCTCCCCTATGTCTCTTCACAAGGAAACAATCAAACAACCAAACACACACATATGATGTATGTGTGCGTGCATGAGTGCATGTAAGTATAGTTGACATCTATAGATATGTAAGAAGTTATAAAGAGGGATCAAGACCCTCTAACTTCCCAAATTGAGCTCAGCCCCTGAGACACCACAATCCATCTCAGACAGAGGGTCTCCACGTCCCACAGCTGCCTGCAGGGTGCTGATTTACAACTACATGTCGTCCCTCTTCCCCCATCCCTCCACTCTGGATGGAACCCTTCTGTACCGGGATGCAGGTCACAGTCTTTGTTTTCTCCATACTGTCTGTTGCCTTGAGTATTGAGTGGACATGGCCCCATCGCTTTGATTTTCCTGAGCAGTTTAAAACCCTGGTGTCCTACCAAGTAATAACCCAGTCTCTCTTGTTCTTCCTCCCCAGCTGGCAGACATGGTGAGTGGTCTTCATTTACAGCATGCTTTACTCAAGCTCCAAGGTGTCTCCCATCTGGAAGACGTAATGGAGGATGGTGATGATAGAAATTGGACCTGACCTTCCTTTGCTCACACTCAGAGCAGGCTCTCGCCCTCTGAGGACTCATCAGCTATAGCTGAGTTTCACTCCCATTTCCCACTGGAAGCCATTTTGTTGTGACTCATATGCTAATGACATGCATCTCCATTCACCCACCTGATGTTTTAAAAATACTCTTCCTCCCTCTCCCCCTCCGTTTCTCTCCTCTGTCCTCTCCGAATCCCTCTTCCAACTCCACCTTTCCTTTTCTCTCCCCCATCTCTGTCATGTTTTCTCTGTAGTTCAGTGATTAGGATGCAGGGAACAGAATGAGAAATAGGATCAGATAACAAATTCGAGAAATGTGAGGTGGAGGTGATGCTGAGGCTGAGGTAGCTCGTGCTTCATGTTAGTCATTTTACCAATGCTTATTACATGATACATTTGTATCAGCCTGATAAATATGCATGGACACACACAGAGTGTATATACATATATGTTCCCGTATATAGTCACCAGCCTTTGCCTTCTGCTAATTCAGTCCTTTAGTAAGGACTTAAGCCTCCTGTGATCTAGTCTCTTGTTTTGAGCTGGGGACAGGGTTGACAGCAGACAAGATCCATTACATACTTCCATTCTCATGGAGAGTTCAGATAGAAAACAAATAGATGCATTCAGAATCTGAGATAAAGCACAGGCTGCACCTTAATGGGGTAATGTCAGGAGCAGGGGTGGATACTTTTTGGACCAGGACTCCTCCCTGAAGCAGCAAACTTGAAGTCAGGACTAAAGGAGACACACTTTTCTAAGTATAAGGCAAGAAATTCAAATACCAGAGCTGTGGAACAAAGCAGACTTAAGCATTCCCTAGAAAACAACAGAGCACAGTATCCCTGTGACACAGAGGTAGAGAGAGATTAGCATGCTAAAAACAAAGGAGGTGAATCTAGAAGCTGCTTCAAACTGGGTAGATGAACTTCCAATCCATAATGTTAGATAAGATCACACAACCTCAGAAAGAAAACCACATGTTCTCCCACACAGCCTCTCTTATGTATAAAAGCAAAGGTACGTGTGGGTGCAGTACACCGTGTTGCGGGGCTAATAGGAAAGGGTAAATGCTGGTAGTGAGGAAGGACTAGGTGCACGACACAAGTCGTGAAAGAGGACGTAAAGCTAATTGTTTCTCTAGTCTTCACTGTGTTGTGGATTCCTCGGGTTTTCTTGTGGGTAAGTAGATAAAATGTACTTGGCAGCGAGGTGCAAACTCCACCGTGGAGTGGCTGTTCTAGCTGTGTAGACGGTCACTAAGAAATATGGACTTGGGGTCTAACCTCATAATCATTTATTACAAATGACTTTCAAATAAAAAGTATTAATTACTAACAAGGCCAGAGGATGAGTTGCTAGGCAGGCTGGGAGAGACGCCACCTGCCTTGTGTCAGGCAAAAGCCATCAGCACAAACTCTCTGGAGCCCTTGGGCTCCGGGAAACAGCACACTGCGTTTGAGGCTATTACTTCGAATTAGCCCATAAGTATTTATTTTCCTTTGAAAACTGAAACTTTTTCTGTGTTTTCAGGCTGCACTGCTAACTCCTTCTTCCCTGTATCCCTACTTTTTACCAGCATCGTTGTTGGTTTTGTACTGTATACAAAACAACCCAAACACAAAGAGAGAAGCATCAAGTCCACACTTTAGATTCCCCTTTTAATTGTAAAATTAACATTACTTTGATTTTGAAAAATCTGCTCATCCCCTTAATTAAACTTGGAGGCTAACAAATTATGTCCCATCTCTGCTGAGATGGACTGATTTGGCATCAGCATGCACCATAACTGGCCATGGAGTCATTCCTTTTGTCTGTGGAACTCTGTAGTTCAGGATGACCTTAACTTCTGATCCTCCTGGCTCTACCACTCAAGTATGTGAGTACAGGCATATGCTAGCATATCTGTCTTATGTGGTGCTAGGGATCAAACCCAGGACTTTGCACACGCCAGATGAACAACACACTGACAGAGCTATGTCCCTAGTCCTTTATCCTCCATTTGTTTTTTAATTATAAAAGGAGTCTTCATAGCAATTCCTTGAAAGTTCTTTTCCCCTTGTTTTTTTTTCCCCTCATTAAGTGAAAAGAATTTCTGTTTTACCATGATTAGAGTACAGATGCGAACGACCATGCCTTTGAGCCAGCTTCTGCAGGGCTAAGGACATTTCCAAACAAGTTCTACCATTTAGAAGGGATTGGGTAATTAACTTACAAGTTTAATCCCAAATCATGTTGATTTTGACTGTTTTCTTTTCTGCTTATCCTGGAGGAGCATATAGCCAGCTTTTAGAACAGCCATTTTAATGATTCAAGATGTAAACATTTAATATTTAATTGTTTTAATATTTGGGTTATTAATTATTTAATGCTTAAATATTTGAATAGTTAGCATTTAAAATGATTTTGCTTTCCATGTATTGCTTTTAGGCAAACATCCTAGATGACAGGAGGCACTTTTTTTTTTTTTTTTTTTTTTTTGTCTTTCAGCAAAACCTGAGTGCCCAGTGCATCCAACTGAGTTGGTGTTTGTCCTGGACCAGTCCCGGGATGTCACAGAGCAGGACTTTGAGCGGATGAAGGAGATGATGATCTCCCTAGTTAGGGATGTCAAAGTTAGGGAGGCCAGCTGCCCTGTGGGTGCCCGAGTTGCTATCTTAGCCTACAACTCCTACACTAGGTACCTCCTCCGCTTCTCAGATGCCTACAGGAAGGACCAGCTGCTCAGGGAAATTAAAGCTCTTCCTTATGAGAGATCCTCCGACGGCAGGGAGATTGGCAAAGCCATGAGGTTCATCTCCAGGAATGTCTTCAAGAGAACCCTTCCAGGAGCTCATGTGAGAAGAATCGCCACGTTCTTTAGCAGTGGCCAGTCAGCCGATGCCCAGTCCATTACCACAGCTGCCATGGAGTTCAGTGCCCTGGACATTGTACCAGTGGTGATTGCATTCAGAAACGTGCCCTCCGTCAAGCGTTCCTTTTCGGTAAGCACTGCATAAAACACTTTTTGTTCACGTACTTCACCAATATTCAGAAACCTCATAAGAAAATACATAGCTACATTTTCTTGCCTTCAGAACAAGGTCATTCCAGTTAGAGAAATACAAGGGTAGGTGCTTTATTGCTGTTTACCGAGCACTGGTAAGCTATGTGTTCATTTTCCTGTTGAATACTCACAAGTACTGTGCAAAGATGAAGTTTGGTTCTTCTCGTTTTGTAGGTGAAAGGCTGAGCCTAGACAAGGCTAGCTTCTGGTCCAGGTTCCACAGCTGCAGACCAGAGTGGCGATGTTAGGGTTTGATGATCAGTTTGCTTCAACACAGGTTCCCTAGCTACCTACTGCGTGGCCTCTGCCTCCAAAGATACTAAACTCAGGAGGTTAGTAAACAGATAGGAGTGTCCTTGAGATGGTCACGGTAGTAGTCATTGCTGTGTAGTTTTGAAAAGCTAGCTAATTAGGTGTGAGGGCGCACCCCTGTAGTCCCAGAACTTGGGAGGCAGAAGTGTGAGAACCAGTTTAGGGCATTCTTACCTAACTGGTGAGTTCAAGACTGGTTTGGGGTTATGTGAGAATGTCTCAAAACTTAATCTGTGGATCTGTGGAAACAGCTTGGTAACGTGCATCAGGACCTTACTTCAGGTCCTCAGCACCCACACAAAGGCTAAGCATGAAAGTGTCCAAGGCTGGGGATGGCAACCTGGAGCTTACTGGCCAGCCAGACTGAAGGAGTGGCTGAGCTCTAGGATCAGCTCCTTCTCTCTCAAAGATTAAGGTAGAGAGTGACTGAGAAAGACATCTGGGCAACAACATTTGGCTTCCCCATGCATGTCACACACATGTACAAATACACAAAAAGAACACATCCATGTATCACACAGCTACACAAAAGCAAAGTAAGTAAACAAATAGGCTGATTTTTTTTTAACTTCAGGTATGTAAATGTCCCCAGTTTATAAAAGAAAAGCCATTCCATCTAAAGCTTCCTAGATTAAGGATTAAACCAGCATGTGGCATCCCTCAGTAAACCACCTGGGATGGACACCCACAACTTCCCATTCTTCATTGCAAAAGACAAACTGGCCCCAACAAAATATCCTTCCAGTGAGTGCCATCCCAGCATGGTGTTGGGCTCCCTGTTCATGGAGAGCCCCAGGCAGCAGTACAAGAGTACTGGGAAATGCATGGGAAATAAGTCTCAATATTTGACAGCTCATGTAAAGAGTAAGCGGCAAACCACTGTGCCTCAGGACCCAGAACATTCTAGCAAGCACAGGGATGATTAACTTTGCTCTTTTTCAATAGCCTGATGCTGTTTAATACTGATGGGACCAGGGGAGCACAGGAGATGAAATAACTTTTAGCATCAGTGGACTCAGAATTATGTTAACAAAAAAAGGTTGATTCCTCTAAAGGATACTGTAGGTAGATTAGAAAAGCCTGTGTCAGGGCCGTGCAAATGAAGCCTGGAAATTCTGTAAGTGATTTTAGTGAGAGAGTCCTTGCAAGCTTAGTTATAAAACAAAGGACAACTTCATATCCTGAAGAAAACACTTGGTGGTATTTGTGATGAGTACTTAAACTGACAGGGTTCCACCTACTCGGAGAGTACATGAACAGAACACAGTGTACAAAAGGTATTGTGGTTTGGGGTTAGGTGTTTTGGTTTAGAGTTTATCAACTTTTCAGTGTTAACATCCACAAAGACAGTTTCTTGATTCTACCTAAATTGTCTAGAGACTCTCTAAGGAAAGACCTATTTTAAAAGATTGAGCCTTGTAGAGTAGGGAGACCGCCCAGTAGTGAAGCACTTTGCCTGAGGTCCAGAGTTTTAGTCTCCAGAATCCATGTAAGCTCAAAACAGTCGTGAGTCTGCGATCACAGCACTCCTACAGAGGGATGGGGGCAGAGAGAGAATCCTTGGCAGCTCATGGGCCAGTCTGAAACACACAGCAGTGAATAGCCCCTGGCTCACACACTGTGGAAGGTAAGGACCAACATCCAGTGCTGTCCTCTGACACATGTCAAAAACATACAAAGCAGCAGCAGCCGCTGCTACTGCTTCTTCTTCTTCTTCTCCTTCTCCTTCTCCTTCTCCTTCTCCTTCTTCTTCTTCTTTTTCTTCTTCTTCTTCTCCTCCTCCTCCTCCTCCTCCTCCTCTTCCTCCTCTTCCTCCTCTTCCTCCTCTTCCTCCTCTTCCTCCTCTTCCTCCTCCTCCTCTTTCTTCTTTCTTCTTTCTCCTCCTTTTTCTTTGTGTGTGTGTGTGTGTGTGTGTGTGTATGTTTTGAGACAGAGTTTCTCTGTGCAACCTTGGCTTTCCTGGACCTCACCCTGTATCCTGGATCACAAAGATCAGCCTGCCTCTACCGTCGGAATGCTTGGAATCAAGGCATGTACCTCCATGCCCAGTCCCACACAGATTCCTAACTTTTTTATTATTTTAAAACAACTACAAACCTTATAAATCTGGGCAGCAGCAAGTGAAGGATCTGAGGTCAGAATTGGTCCCAGGTTCATTACGGTGTCAAATGTTTAGCCCTGAGTTTGCCAGAGCTGTCCTGGGCTCTTGAGGATATAAGGAGGAGCTGGAGGTCCCTAAGCCCACTCTGGCCTTGAGGGTCCTAGGCATGCTGTCTAGGGGGGCTTTAAACAGAGGAAGCATGCCAACTGGTTAGAACCGGATGCCTGATATAGTTGCTTCGCTCTATTCCTGCCTTTTTGGTTTTTGTGATCATTTTTATTCCCCGTGTCTTCCCCGGACTTAAACTGTTAGTTGTTACCCATGGAGGAGGCTGCTTACTGGCTTACTCCCTGTGGGTTGCTCAGTCTGCTTTCCTACAGCACCCAGATCTACCTGTCCAGGGGGTGGCACCACTCCTTGTGGGATGGGCCCTCTCACATCAGCCATTAATCAAGACCATGCCCCCGAAAACTTGCCTATAGGGCAATCTTACAGGAGCATTTTCTCAACTGTGGGTCCCATGTCTCAGAGAACTCGAGCTGTGTTGCGTGGGCAAAAGGCTTGCTAGTACAATTGACCTCCCACAACCCTCTCTGTGCGTTCTAAAGAATGAAAATTTTGCAGTGTATTAGAATGCCATTTTTTTTTCATGTGCCATATTATGGAGTCTTGTGATATCTATGAGGAAAAAAATCATCCAACCATCTATGGATGCCCACACTTCATTGCAGCTTTGTTAGGTATACTCTCAGCCACACTGGTGCATTTTTGCATATAAGAGAAACACAGAAACTTACCATTTTAAATCCCTAGCTCACATTAGGTATATGTGTGTGTGTGTGTGTGTGTGTGTGTATACATATATATTAATATATATTACAGCAACTCCGTGCTAAGCAATGGGATCAGTGACCCCTAAAACCACATCTTTCAATTGTATGAAGAGATTACTTACTTGCTGGGGTGTCGGGAGCCTGCAGGGTGCCAGTGGGCTCTTCCTAATGGAGCAACTCATTCGAACCTGTGAGGAAGATCTGGTTCCTGGTTTATATCCTTGTGCAGATGCATGATTAAACGTGAGCGTCCATTATTAGGCACAGTCATTGCCAAAAACGTGGAAGTTGTTATGCTGTAGACACATAGAACACAAAGCTAGTTAGCGGATGACACCGTTCCCTGGACAGTCTCCTGCGAAACATCACTCTTAATTAAATAAGGACCCACTGATGCACAGCTAGGACATAAAAGCATCTGGAGGATGGAAGCTCGCTCTTGTAGGGGAGAACAAACCTGGTGCTGAAGCCTTCTGGACCCCACTCCCACCCTGGGGGTCCTTGCCACACTCTCTGAGCTCCCTGGCTTGGTTTCTAGTCACTCTTCACAAGAAACCCTTTGCACAATCTATGAGTGATGCAGATGCTACTGAAGATGGCAAGAGGAAACAGAGTGTTGCGTTCCCCTGCACGAAGTCCCCATCTGTGTCAGTACAGCTCCTGTGCCCCGCCCTGCCCAACCTCCATGCCCGGCCCCTTATGGCATGTCACTGCTTGCTTTTATTGCTTTCTACTTCCTCACCTTTCTCTGGAGCACCCTGCACCTTTTCTCCATGGTCTTGCGTCTAGAAATATAACCTAAATATTCAGTTCTCACAAGAGCTCCAAGCCTTTGCCTCTAACCCAGGAAGAATATCAAGGCAAAACAGTTGGCAGCTAGAGAGGAAGCTAATGAACAGATTCCTCCATCTGTCCCGTGCAAGATAAAAAAAAAAAATGGGCAGAGATAGTGCTAAGTCTTGGGGAGACACCCTCCCCCTTCCTTCTCATTCCCCTCCTTCCTTGGTCCACTAGATAGAATATAGCTCACTGTATAACTGCAGGCAGTTACTTCAAGACCATTGGTTCTCAACCTGTGAGTCCAAACCCCTTTGTGGGTTGAATGACCCTTTCACAGGGATCATCTAAGACATCGTTAAATAGGTATTTACACTATGATTCATAACAGTAGCAAAATTACAGCTATGAAGTAGCAACGAAGATAATTGTCATGGTTGAGGGTCACCCCAACATGAGGAACTGTACTAAAAGGGCCAAAGGACTAGGAAGGTTGAGAAACACTGCTCTAGACAGTCTTGCAACCCTCAGGACTCTGATCCTCGACTCCTAAAAGAACAGTTCAGGTGCTCTGCCATAGTCCAGTGGGCTCTGGTCAGAGAAATGGTGTAACCCTAAGTAACCAGGACCTCTGTGGTTGTACCTCTATGGATTACGTGTGGGAATGAGAGTCGCCAGGGAGAGGGGAGAGCTACTTACTTGAGAGTCTAAGAATGATTCAGTGGGAAGCAAACATCCTCTGACTCATCTAAGCTCAGGATAGGAGCACTATATTTTTTTCCTCACCTGTCTATCTCCTCACAGTTGACGGGCAAGTCTGCTAATCTTGGTCAGTTGTCAAATCCTTAACTGTTCTTCGTGCTCTCTGAGCTGACCCTGGCTTGGTCACCAGTCACTCATCACTGTTTAAGTGGGCCAAAGGTGTGGTTCACTTGAAACACTGGAGATGCCTCTAAAAACCATCAACAGTGCAGAGTCACTCCTGCTAGGACAGAGTCAAGAAAGACCCCGTATCCTTTAGCTCCCTAGAGGGACTACTGATGGTACTGCTGCCATGGAAGGACTGGGATGTTTCAGGGAGGAACGCTACCTAGGCCTGGACCTGAGCCTGCTTCTGTAATACCTAGATCACAAGGGGATGTTAAAACAGTGTCTTTTGGTTGTCAATTTGCCTGCATTGTAAAGAGCAGCCCTTGGTTTCCTGGTTCCCTGGGACTTGGGGTGAGATGCAGGAGCAGGGAGGCGGGGAGGGGGCAGGATCTCATTCTTTTCCATAACTGACTTGAGTGTAGGCAGTCTCTCTTGACCAGTGTTAACATTTCTCTGAGCTTCAATTGTTCTATATGAAGACTAAGGATGGGGCATTCCCCCTGGTTGGCTGGGTGATATGGATAGGAAATGCTTTATGCTCTCCCACGGTGTGCCACTGACTGGTTCACGGCGGTGAGCTCTGGACCTTCTATACAGTAATAGAATTCCCCTTTGACACTAAAGGAAGAGTCAAGGGTTAAAGCCAGCTGGACCACCTCCCAGCAGCCTTCTGTGGTTGCCCCTCCCCTGACCTCAGCTCTCAAATAGTGCTGGAAGTTTCCTATATTCCAACCGCTAAGCAGTTCTTTCTCTTGCTTCTGCTTCTTCCAGATTGATGACACTGGCACGTTCCAAGTCATTGTGATTCCCTCTGGGTCTGACGAAGTGCCAGCATTAGAGAGACTCCAGCGGTGCACTTTCTGCTATGGTGAGACCCATGGGGAGAAGTGAATTTGATCAGGCCTGCTCAGCGGGTTGAGTCACCATTGGCAGGAGAAGCTGGAACCTGGCCATAGGGATATGCAGGGCCTAGGGCAGGCCTCACTGTAGCTGGGGACACACACTGGATCTTCCACACATGGAGCCTCTCAGCTCAGCCTGCAGGGCCTTTCCAATGCACCCCACCAGGAAGATTATACTCCTGGCCCCTCTACTTTAGTGCAGCTTCCAGGAAACAATAATAATTGAAAAAAAAAAAAACAACAAAAACCTTAGCCTGTCTCCTTGCCAAGTTTTTCATGCTCTAAAGTATTTTATATGTGTTTTCTAAATCTTGAATGTTCACACACACACACCCTTAGCCTCAGAGCAGCCTGGCACCTTCCTTCCTGGTTGGGAACTGTTTTTCAGTGAGGCAGGAGTAGAAGACAGAAAATCATACATCCTCATCCAGGAGTCTTCATAGACTCCCAAGACTTAGGCAACAACAAGACTTGCAGTATTGATTGCGGTGCACAGGCTGTTCTAGCTGGAAACAACCTGTCTCCTCTTCCCTCTGATATTCCATAACCAAGTGGGAACCACTGGGGTTACAGGTGGTCACGACAGCAGACAGTCACTATAGCCTGTGCACTGCTCTAATTATGCTGCCTGATGCCGACTACTGCGGTGACAGTGCAGACTTAAGCTATTGGGCTTCTTACGCTGTAAGCATGGTTTTAATTGGTTTACATAAATTGTGTCGATCTAGGCTTATAACCACAGTGAAATGTTTGAACTATTATTAGTAACATTGTAGTTGAGGGAGATCAAATTGAGAGGGATGTGATATTTTCCTCAGGGCCCCACAACCAGATCAAACCCAGGAAAGCTGGCTCCCAAGGGCCCTTAATTTTTGTGGAGTAAGAGTCTCATTCTGTTCCCTGAAACTCTCCATTTAGACCTGGAGGAAGACAGTATGATCCCTTCTCCGTGTGCGTCAGGGAGATGCCGGAGTTTGCTATGCAGATGACCTCACCTGGAGAGAGTGATTCTGAGAAGCGGGGCAGACAGTTCCCAGATTCCTTTTCTGTCCCCCTCTAAAGCCCTGAATTCAAGCTTTCTGCCCCCCCCCCCCCCCCGTCCTGTGGATTGTACTGGGAAGTTTTAGATCCTGGCACTCTCCCTCTCATAAACCAGTAAAGTGCTAGGATCCAGCCTATGTGCCCTCAGTCGAGCCCCTGGACATGTCAGCTCCAACAGTGCTGACGTGTTGCAGTCAGTAACTGCACATATGTGGCTGAGGAAAGGCTTTTGGCTCTGCACCTTGTCTTAAACCCTTGTTTTGTCTCATAGGCATATAATAGAAGATATTTTGGCTGTAATTTCCTGCAATCAAAAACCCCACAAAACAGAGCAAATGGGCAGCCTGCTGTCCATGACTTAAGAAATGGTTCTGCACACAGGTGACTATTCCGTCATCTGACCATTATTCAGGGTCATAAAATTTCACTAAACTTAAGTAACGGACTTTGGCAGAGCTGTCTTTATTGAGTCCTTGAGCAAACATGGAAATAGGATGTTTACTACACCCACAGGATCCGCGTGCTAGCCATTAGATTTTTCACTTAATAGTTGATATTTATGGTCCATGCTGATACCTAAATTCTACCTGTATGCTTGTTGCTCCATTTCTAACTTCCCCTTTGGTTTCTAAGGAACCCATTCTTACCCTCAGTCACCTCATTTACTAAGAAACTAGATAGACCCTCAGCATCTGGGTCAGCCTGATTCCCAGCTAGTTGCAATTAGTTGTACAGAGAAACTGTGCACTGGGGCCTAGCAGTGGGTTGTTCAGAGGTAACGTTATGTTTGTTTTGTGATAAGATCAGAACCTGAGCATCCCAGCTCTCAGGCGAAGGGACCACCCTGTACCCCGTGTGTCCTTATCTCTAACAATAAGACACTGCAAACTAGCTCAGCAGGTAAAGGGGCTCATCCCCAAACATGACGACGACTTGAGTTTAACCTCCAGGACACATATGGAAGACAGGAAACTGACTCTTGAAAGATCTCCTCCATCTCCACACACATGCTGGGCTACGTGTACCCATGTGTATGCACAAATAAATAAATGTTAAAAACACCGCTGACTTCATATACAGAAACTTCTAGAAATATAGTGCATCCATTGTAAACGACTTACTCCCCTGCTTCAGTGGGCGCTATGAAAATAGATGAAGTGAATTCTAGAATCCTCCCATTTCCAATTTATCATATTCCCCCATTCATTCATTGTGGTCACATTCAATACAATCCATTCTCTGTTTTTTCCTTGCTATGCATGTATAATGAGAGAGGCATATTTATAAAAATGACTTCACTTTATGGAAGTGCATTTTTTATAAGGGGCATGAAGTTGTGAACTCTTACTTAAATTGAAATAAAAGATGCACTGCCTTTTGAAGCTTAATTTTGAAAGCAGACGAGCTTCTCACAGCTAGTGGAGTGGTTAAGGTCCTTGGTTTAGCCTGCACACAGTCAACACTACAAGTGTATTCTCTTATTGTATGTTCTTACATCAGGGGATGAATGGCTCACTTCAGACTTTATAAACACAACAGTCAAGATTAAACTTCCATCGAACACAACTTAAGAACTGGTAACATGGGATACAGTCAAGGACTCACGGGTGGGTGTCAGATCTGGACATCCTGGTGATACACTCTTGATGTCAAAGATGTAACTATTTTATGAGCAAAGTCTAGGTGGTTCCTACATGCTAAAATAGCTGAGGGAGGGTCTTCCCATTTTTTGTCTCTATCTGCTTAGTAACTCTAAGTGACTTGGTTTGCAGACCTATGCAAGCCGGATGCTTCTTGTGACCAAGCCAAACCACCCCCCATTCAGTCCTACCTGGATGCTGCGTTCCTGCTGGATAGCTCTCGGCACGTGGGAAGTGCAGAATTTGAAGACATGAGAGACTTCCTGGAGGCACTGCTAGATCACTTTGAAGTCACTTCAGAGCCAGAGACATCTGTCACTGGAGACAGGGTGGCCCTACTGAGCCATGCTCCCCTCGACTTCCTACCCAACACCCAGAGGAGTCCGGTTAGAAGTGAGTTCAACCTAACCACCTATAGCAGTAAGCGCCTCATGAAGAGACATGTGGGACAAGCAGTCCAGCAGCTGAATGGAGACGCTTTCCTCGGCCATGCCCTCAGGTGGGCACTGGACAATGTCTTTTTAAACACACCCAATTTGAGAAGAAACAAAGTCATATTTGTGATATCTGCTGGGGAAACCAGCCACCTGGATGCAGAGACCTTAAAAAAAGAGTCCCTACGAGCCAAATGTCATGGGTATGCTCTCTTTGTGTTTTCCTTGGGCCCTGACTGGAATGACAAAGAACTAGAAGACCTGCCCAGCCACCCTGTAGACCAGCACTTGATCCAGCTTGGCCGAATTCACAAACCTGACCACAGATATGGTGTAAAGTTTGTGAAGTCCTTCATAAGCTCCATCAGGCGTAAGTCGTAAAACTGTTCCTGTACAACAGAAGAGCCTGCTCGGTATTCCCTAGAAGGGCGATGTGCTGGCATGTGTTCTTGGACACCTCTTGTTTGTCTTCAAGGGCATTGCAGGGTCAGAGAGGAAAATATGTAATAATGGATGGCAGAAGGGAGGACACTCTGGTTCCTAAGCATTTAATTTTCTGGCTCATCATTTTTTTAGTGCCTCTGGTTCCTATGGAGAAGCAATCATAACAAGCAGCTGTCCACACATCTGTCTGCATGGAGAGGAGTAGTCTGGGGGTGTGAAATACAGCCTGGACCCGGGCTCCCTTGCCATGTAACACTAGCAAGCTGCCCTTTGGTGAGAGGTTTCCACAGTTAATACACAGAAAGAGAGAAGCCAGAAAAAACCAGAAACAATCCTTGGCTTTGCTTTGACAAGTTCCAAAGTCCGAGGTGGGAGTGTTAGGAGATACCGTTTTTATCGGTCAGAATGAAAGGCATGGCTTGGCATAACTTTCTCTCAGCTCCATAACCTCGTAGGATGGAGAATAACTGGTGCTTGTTAGGACACAAACATGAGCTGTTTTTCTTGGCTGGGTGTCCTGGGAAATCTGCAGTCCATTTTGGATGCAACAGGATGGCCGAGGAGCCATGCCCAGATATGAGGCATGGCGGGGCAGTGGGTAACTGTATCTGTTTTCAGAGCCTGCTGACTCTTGTCCAAGCAAGTGCCTGGCTAGTTCCTAAAACTGTCATTGTACTGAAGAGTGAGGTGGGTTGAGGCTGCAGATGTGCTGAGCAGTGCAGAGAGACTGCTGATGGGGCTGACGTCAAATCCTACTCAGTGTGAGTCTAGGACCAGCACAAACTACCAGCTGGGGCTGGTTAGACACACAGGGTTCAGCCCCAGCCCAGATGTTCTGAATCAGAATGTGTATCTCACCAGAGCTCCCAGGAAACACACACACACAAGGTTTTAGAAACATGGGTATGGGAATAGTGAGCTCCCCAGAGTGAGATTTATCTCCATAGATTCTGGAACAGAAACCCCAAAGAGGAGCTAAAGGGAAGGGGTCACCCTGAAGGAAGCCTTTCATAGGGGTTGAACCAAAGACCACTTGCTAAGCCTCTGGTAAACTCAAAAAGAAGCATGCATGCTTGATGGCCCACAAGGCTGAGGGTAAGACTTGCCCTGAGATTTCCTTCCTGGTAGCCCAGAATTCTTCCTGCTGTTCCATGCCAGGGCATCCAGTCGCATGATCAAATCAGGCAGCCCCTCCCTTTTAGTAAAAAAAGCAGAACCCTTTTAAGCAAAGAGCAGGTAGGATTCAAGGGCCATATAGTAGAGCATACTATCCTTCTTGTAACAGCAGTTTTGAAGATATGCCCCGTTGCAGCCCAGGACATGCCTGTTAGTTGGAAGAACCTTGCTTAACCAGCAAGACACCCCCCACCCTGTGTGTGTGTGTGTGTGTGTGTACACACATGTACACGTATGTGTACATGCACACGTATGACCCAGAGGATGGCCTCAGGCATTGGGAATGCCTCAGGCAACGAGTTTCTCAGTGATGCAGAACTTGTCGAGCAGGCTAGGCTGACTGGCCAGTAAAGCCCAGTATCACCAGTAAATCCTTTCTGTCACCTCCCCAGTGCCAGGATTATAAGTACATGACACCAGGCGTGGCTTTCCCAGAAAGTCATTTGTTTAACAAATCCTTTTTGATTCTATGCTTTCAGGCATGTATAACACATTTTTAAATTTTCTCTGTTAAAAAAAAGCTTTGCATTTTCAAATGGATTAAAGCATGCTTTATCGTTATGAAAAATTAATACTCTTCCAAATGAAGTGAGATGGTGAATTGAACCCAAAGGCATGAAGTTTGTTGCTAACATAAAGGCCATAAAGGGAATACCCTGTTCCCTTTGCATTTTGATAAACCACAAAAACAAATAAAAAATACTCTAATGAGTTCCTATCAAAGACAAGAACATTATTAGAACTGCCTGCCTTGTGTTATGTTTTGTAATGGCTGACAACGCTAGGACCTGCAGGCATTTTAATGAAAAGTTGTTTGAATTCACCAACATATTCACCAGAGATTTCTTTTCCAAACTTAGTTTAGGGGTTTCTCTGAGACATTTCTCATGCCCTGTGACCATTTTTTGATGGACATCGGGAACTGATGTGATACTGCACAGAATAGCCATACTAACTAAAGTGAGAGCTTTACCCGGAGCCTTTTCTCTTTCTAGATGGGATAAACAAGTATCCACCGGTCAACTTCAAAGCCAAGTGTAACAGACTCAGCTCTACAGATCTGAAGCCACCCCCACGTCAGTTTCGAAGGTATGTTCCATGTGCTGGGTGTGACTTTTTAGGTAGATGTGCAACCTTTATTCTTCATTTCCTCCTCGTCTATCTCTCCCCTCATCTATGTTAGCTAGACGGAAACCTGTTACAGCATATTAAAATGTGAATTGAGGGAACTAGAGATGTTTTTTAAATGACTGAGTAGATCTAAAAATAACCAGATAGAGGTTTTTTTTCCTCTTTTAAATGAAAAGTTCAATTGTTGAAACAAAAACACCCAGTGGAACACCTCACTGGCAGCAAGCATGCCCAGTGGCCAGAGCTTGCTTTTTAAACAGCATTATGTACTCAAAGGAACTGGGGGTTCTTGATGCCTAAGACACAACCCCAGCCCAAGACAATGGAGATGCTCCAGAAAGCAGAAACAGATAAAAACAAAACAAAGCCACCTACTAGTGTGATGTCTACAGGGTGAGATGGTCTGACTTCCATAGGCCTGGTCTTGAACAGCAAGTCCAGAAAGAAGGTAATGAATAGAAAGCATGGAGTGATTTCTTTAATCTTTTTATCACTGTATTATGGGATGCACAGGAGCATAGGCACGTGTGAGGTCAGAGTATAGCTTCGGGGAGTTGGGTCTCTGTCGTGCACTGTGGGATCCAGGAGCCTACCTCAAGTTATCAAGTGTGCACAGCTGGTGCCGAATGGCTCCTGAGGTGAGGGTAGTGTGCACTCTGTGCAGTCTGAGGTGGCAGAGTGGGACAGATAGTCATCACCTGTGTGGAGTTCTTGCCGGAAATGCTTGACTGGAGGTTAATGAGGAGATCACCCCAGGATGTGGAACTGTTAGACTGTAGGCCTTACATCATGACTGAAGGGATAAGGATGAGAGTTGTGGGGTGAGAGAACTAGAGACAGGGAAGCCAACCAGAATTCTCTGAACTTTAATTGTATCCTAGAGCAGGAAAAAAAAAGGCTAATATAACCATGATTTGGAAATATCTGGGGAAATTTGAGTATGGACAATACATTGAAGAGATTGGACTGCATGGGCTTCCTGGTGTGTAGAAGAGAAGAAAGTCTTTAAGAGAAGTTTGATAAAGAATGTAAGAATAGCATGTAAGATGGTTGTGACCAAGGTATAGATGACTTTCTCTTTCTGTGTGTGATGTGCAGGAATGTGTACACATGTTTGCACATGAAAAAGCCTGAGGTCAAGCATCTTCCTTGATCAATCTCCTCATGGATGTGGCATATTCCCTCCCTGAGGCAGCATCATGTTCTAGCAAGTCTGGCTGGTAGGCTTGCTTCAGGGATACCGTCTTTACCTCCTGCCACACTGGACTTACAGGACTGCAGAACCCAGCTTAATGGGTTCTGGGGATCCGATTCCAGTCCTTAAGTTGTGTGGCAAGCTCTTGGCCCACTGAGCCATCAGGTAGCTAGGAGCACTTCTTTGGTTAGTGACTGTACTAACACCTAGCTGAGGGTCATGACCAAGCGCCATTGCCTGGCTCATGCTTAGACAAATACCATGAACTTTAGGGAGGTTTGCGATGCCTCCCTTGGAGCGTGCGCACTCCGTGTGGTCATCCAGGCTGGGCAGGCATTCCCAGCCGGAGTGCTACGAATCCATCCTCAGAAGCTCCTGCCTGGAGGCGCTGGCTCCCCCTCAGGTCCTGAACCAAACAGGGGAACTGTCCAGCAGCGAATGTTTCCTGAAGTCCAGCCTAAAGCGGCCGTGAAGCTAGTCCAAGAGGAGTAGGGCTCCCCCTGCTGCAGGTGCCTGGCACTGCTTAGATATGTCTGGCTGAGGCAGGTGTGGCAGCTTCAAGGAACTCTGGAGGGCTGTGCACCTAGGCTTAGCTCACTGAAAATGCTGATCATCATTTTCTAAATGATGGAAAAATCACCTCTGTTCACTTGAAATCTACCTACTGCTGCCTCCCCAGGACCCACACTCCAGTCACTGAGCATCTTCTGGCTCCACTGGCCTCCCTTCCCATCCCTCCTGGGAGGCTTGTGGTCAGGCACTCTGTATTGAGATATCTCCCTTTGCCTTTGCTCATCTCCACCCAGCCATCCTAGCAGGAAGGTGGTAGTATTCTGAGGTAGTGAATCCAGTGACTAGCTGACAAAAGGGAGCCCACTTCTGGGAATCTATCTAGAAGCTGGCAGGACAAGCCATAGAATGGGGTCACCAGAAGATACTGTGTGTCTTCATGCCAGAGCCCAACATCAAAGACAAACAAAAACTGTCATGGCCAGGGAGGGAGGAACAGCCATGGAAGAAGAAAACGCTTTTCTTCTGCCTTCTGATGCAGAGGCTTAGTATTCATCCCACCGGGCTTCACAGATCTGCAGCCAGCTCTGACTGCAAAGTCAGGTGTCGGTGCCAACCTACATGCTCAAGAGGCAATTTTAGAAACTGCTTTGTTTGAAGAGCAGGATTGAGTGGGAAGACAGAATCCTCGGGGCATTTAAACAGGGAATCTCTCCTTCTTCATGCTGCCCTCGATACAGAGGAGGCCCAGCTTCTCCTGTGAGTCTGAAGTGGCCAAGTGACTGGGGCATCAAGGAATTGAGATGTGAACTCCCTGATGGTGTAATCACCTGCAACTCTCCAGGCCTTCTCTAAGTAACGGAAGATTGTGACGAGAGCAATCACAGTTGCTTTTGAAGCTGCCCTCCTGGGCCTTTCAAGAGAAGCAAGGCAGAGAGGAACATGGGATTGGGGAGACTGCCGGCTAGGCACAGGGGCCGGCCAGACAGATGAGATGCTATCCCGAAAATGCCATGCACTGGAATTATGCTGTGGATTTGAGGAAATGTGCAGAAGCTAGTCTGTAGCAGAAAGGTGTGGACTCAAGGCAATCACGAAGACAGATGGCCAGAGGGCGAGACCATAGGACAGCTTTGTGGAAGCACTCAGCTCTGCTCCAAGATAATAAAAGACACAAAACCACCTACACACTGTGCCAGACTCCGAAGCAGAGACAGGCAGAGCCTAAATTGGTGGACGGTAAAACTGGACAGCCATCCCTGACACATGAACGACACATCTGCTGCACATTTGCTTTCCAAAGTACATTTTCTGGATGCACGATATGTGTATATGTATAGTTATATGTATGTGTATATTAGTATGTGTATATGTATACACACACACACACACACATACATTGCTTATCCGTGTCATTCACCCCACTGCCTCAGTCAGTAAGCATAGCATGGCTGTTTCCCGATTATCTACACAGATAGAGGAATCTGCGACCACAGGAATAGAAATGTATCCGTCCATCCCTGTTTTATCTAGAACATGCCACATCTTGTTTTCTATAAGCTTCACTATGTGGGGAAAATTTAAAAAAGGCCGCCACAGCGGCGCAAGCTTGCGCCACCGTGGTGGGTCCCACATCAGGGAGGGAGATCCTACGGTTCCAGCGGCCTGAGGGCCT
>NW_021620939.1:3873675-3937106 GCF_004785775.1 Grammomys surdaster | reverse complement strand
GACTGTTTTTCAGGATCTTAGGTGATGGGAGGGACCGAACTCCTGCCGGTTCTCATGAGGAATTCCAGAGAATCTCGGGGTTCTAAGTACCTGCTCAACCATGACCCAGGATACCCTTATGCAGTCCCACATCACTAGAGCTAGGCTCAAGTTGAAAATTTGAATGATTTTATCCTCATTTCTGCCTTGAACGCCTGTTGTCGGAGTTACCAACCAGCAAAGTGTTCTTCCAAACAAGACACAGTAGAAGAAAAAACTCGATAGTCAAGTGATCCTTACTAAGAGCCTTCTTAAATGCTTTATCAAATACAAATGGCCATCTCTAACAGTAGAAAGAATGAACCTTGAAGACAAAACATGAGCCCAGCACATAAAGCACACGCCATGTAATCACTGAGGGCCTGAACTTGGATCCCCAGACCCCACATAAGAGGCAGGTACAAGGACACCTGGAGCTCACACCACTCACTACCAGCCAGCTGTCTCAAACAAAAGGTGAAGGTCTCTGAGGACCAATACCAGGTGGTGTCCTCTGCCCTCCACACATGCACCTATGGGGATGCACACACACAGGAACACACATATAACCCCACCCCCAAAACAAAACAACATAAAGAAAGGCTTTTAACGTTTCACCCTTTGTGGAAAGGGTGCCAGGGTTGGGCTTAGAAGCAGTTGCCAATCTAATGATTTTTAAAAAGATTTATTTTTATTTATATGTATATATCTCCATGGTGGGTGTGCACACACAATGGGTGGCTTCAGAGGCCAAAGGTGTGGGATCCCCTGGAGCTGGGGTGAGGTGGGTGAGCTGCCCTACACAGGCACTAGAAGCCAAACTCTGCCACCTCTCCAGATGTTTTGTCCTTACACCTAAGGGATGTGACATAATCAAAGAAAGGAGGGGGAAAGGGCGGGGAAGAAACACAGATGAGCTAGCCAAGCATGAGAAGAATGCATTTGGACTCAAAAGAAATCCTCTGCACGGAGTCATGCTCCTTTACAGAAGTGGCCATTGGATGGTGAGTTGCCCACGGCCCAGCGGATGGCTGCACACCCACGTGCATGTGGGGAGCACTAATTGAACTCGGGGTTATTAATGACAAAAGAGGAACATTAAGTAGGGGGAGACAATGGGATGATGGGTAGTGGTGGGCAAACGCAACAAAAAGCATTGTATAAATATAAGAAAATTTAAGATTTTAGAGAATTTCATACATGAGTATTGCATCTTCATCACTTCACACCCCCAACTCCTTCCACATCCCCTCCCAAATTCATGACTTATTGTTACACAACATCTGTGTATATGTGTTATGCATGTATGCACATGCATGTATATACAACCTCTGGGTCCATTCAGCATTGCCCATATGTACATGTATCCAGGGCAGGCCACTTAGGAGTGGACAATCTATGCAGGAGCTTGTCCCTAGAGGAAGCTGTTTCTGCCTCTCAGAAGCCACCTGTAGCTCTTCATCTAAGAATGGGAGCTTGTGATTTTTGCCCATCCCTGATGGTATTCAACTGGTGGTGTCATCATGTTGGACTGGTTCATGCAAGCATGCTGTTGAGCGTTCATGGGTGTGTCTTCCCTGTCGTGACTAGGGGACACTATGAAACAGCAGGCATCCTGGTCCTCTGGTCCTTAAAGTCTTTCCACCTTCTTTCACAATGTTCCCAAAAAGGTACAGGGATTACTGCAGATTTGTTAGTTGGGGTTGGGTACTCCAAAGACACATATTGTTTGTATTTTGAACAGGTCTCTGTTGCGAAAGGAAGCTTCTTTGGTGAGGCTTGAGAAATACACCTATCTATGGGCATAAAGACAGGTACTTAGAAGAATTAGGAATTGTATTCACTTAGGAAAGTGGCAGCAGAAGGGTCTCTAGAGTGTATGGCCTCTCCAGCCATGGGTAGTTGGACAGGTTTATAGTAATAGGTGTGAATTCTCTCCCATCGAGCAGGCCAACAGAGAGCTGTTGGTTGCCCAACAAAAGGGGCCACTATTGCACCCTGGGGATATCTTGCTGGTCAGGTCATTGTGGTGTATAGGCTTCACACTGGGTGGACTACCGATTGCTTCTCTCCCTTGGCAGCTTGCAAACACCTTTTAATACTGAAAGCTGCTCTTCAGGCAGCTGCTCTTTCAACTTCTAGATCAGGTCCAGTCAAGGTCCCCTAAGTGCCCCTGTCCCAAGTGTCTTCAGCAATAGGCCCTTACCTTCAGGTTCTCAAAGGCAACCAAGAGCAAGGGCAACAGCCCACGTTGCCATGGAAACTTGTATTCTCCTGACCAACAACTTGAAGGAGATGTTTCCTAAGCCTGGCACTGCAGGTTTTGCTAGATGAGGGCATGGCTCTTGGGGGCAGGCAGCATCATGACCTCATGTGGTGTACCCGTTAAAAATAAATATACATGCATACCTGTATATGTACACACACATACATGTATATGTACACACACATAGATATATGTAGGTACACATGTATATATATATGCACATGCATACCTTTATTTTTTAAATACACTTATGAAATGTTTATATGGCTTTTTCAAAATTCTTTATAGTGTTATCTCTCCTTCCTCCCCTCCCCCTGTATTATCAACACTATGATAGGCCAATATAGATCTCTACTTCAATAATTTTTAAATTTACCCTGGAAGGGTGGATGAAGAAGTGGGTATAATGGTTTAGGAAGAAAGGTTACCATGAGCCAGTTGGGCTGCAAGGGCTTGGCTTCACGTGCTGTTCTCTTCTTTTGCTGTGCAGCTTTGTTCCGGGACCACAGAAAGCTATCCTCAAAGACCATACACTGGAGGCAGCCAAGCTCTTTCAAGATAAAAAACGCCTTTCAAGTATCCTGAGAGGTGGCAGAGGTGCTATTTCAAGTCTTTCCAGAAGCACACACTATACCTTTAAACAGGGGAAAGAAGCGATGAAAGCAACTTCCAAACTCAGTAAACGAAGTGATTGAACAAGTTAGCTGTGGTCAGACTCTTGACTTAGCAGCAGATCCACCCCTGAACTCAGAGCTCTTAACCGGGCTGCCCACCAGCATCCAACGACTGCTCTGGAGGAAAGAACAAGCCAGGCTGCAGTCGGTCAGGTACCTTGACCCCCTACACACTTGTGGGATTGAGATCTGTCTTGTATGTTTACTTGACAACTCCAGACAATTTCAGCATAATGCTCTAACTATGAAGAGATGGAAGAAAACACACACACACACGTTTTGAAAGCTGAAGACATAATTTTGAAGTTGATTTTATGCATGTGGACATGGGCCAATGTAAACTCTTAATTGCAACCCTCTGCTCTGTCTTCCATGTGCAAAAGCTGCCCTTTTAATGTGCTATAGTTTAATGTTCATCTGTTTAGTCAGAGGGCTTCAGTGTTGTGGAGTTAGCTAACATTTATCCTAGAAATGGATGCTGGTTTTATGACATGGTTTTGGCAATCTGACCTTCGGGACTTTCATTTCAGCACAGCATTGTCTGGGTAGACTGGCTGGCCTGGGATGGCTTATGCTGGAAGGATGCCTCTGGCCTTCTGAAGTTGTTTGCCTGGTCTGTCTTCCTAAACATACTGGGAAACTCGACCAATTCCACAGATACCCAAGTCAGGCTTATGGACTGGGTTTTCTATAAAGAACTTCCCGCCGAGCTGTTTCAGTGGATTTCTGGTCTTTTGTCCTTGCTTTGGTCACTTATTATTTTTTACTAATCCATATGTTCCTTAGACAAGAAGAGTTAACAATGCATACTGTCGTGAGTTAGACTGACTCCTTTTACCCTACGGGGCAGCAAGCACTGGGCTACAGTGAGCAAGCAGCAGGAAGTAGGACTGGCAGAGCTCGGCATGAAACTGAAGTAAGCTTTGGGGTATTAAGAAAAATCCCAAAATCTGGGTTGAGTCTCAGAGCCCAGACCCTCAAGCGTTCTATGGTGCCTTTGTCTCCCCATCCCCATCCATTTCTTTCTTCTTGGGGTAGGGGCAGTTTCAATAACTAAACATCAAAGTGGCACTGTGTTTGAGGCCTACCACCCAGATCTTACCTCAGTTGACAGCTCAATCCCCAGCTACCAATGGCACAGTCAGGCAAAATGCCAGTCTTTGGAAAGGAGAGGGAGCTGTGTGTGGGAAGTAGGTTACTGACACTGCAGGCCAGAGGAGTGCATTCAGATCTTCTTTTCTATACCCCTGTTCAGGAAATCTGGATGAATGAGCCATGTGCAGTAATTTTTTTTAACCCTTTCTGCCGCTGTTCTGGGGCAATTGCATGGAGATACCTCCTGAGCCTTCTGGGAAGCAGGCAAGCCAGGAGTAACAGTCAGTTGGTACTCAGGTGAACATCAGCTTCCTGTATCCTAACGGTGCTTAGAGGCTCAGGAACACTGTATGTTTCAGTACAAGACACTGCTGGGTGATATTTAAGAGGTATTTGTAACAGCAGGGACTTTTCTAATTAACTTTGGTTGAGCACAGACACTTTTCTACTTATTGTTGGAGATACTTTGAAAATGTATTTTTTTTCCCTGTGTTGTTAAGTATAGTACCTTTTGTAAAAATTGCTTGGTGATTAAAATTATTTTAGCATCTTGGGTCATATTTTTAATCCTTAACAGGTTAAGGATCTGAAGAATGCTGCAAATAATTCATTTTAAAAACAAAAGTTCCTGGCTGGCAGTGGTGGGGCACACCTTTAATCCAAGCACTCAGAAGGCAGAGGCAGGCTGATCTCTGAGTTCCAGGACAGCCTAGTGTACAGAGTGAGTTCCAGGAGAGCCAGGGCTGCACAGAGAAACCCTGTCTCAAAGAATCAAAACCTAAAAGTTCTTAGTGCCAAAGCTGGGCCAGCAGTTAAGAACTTGCTCCTTCAGAGAGCTAGAGTTTAGCTGAGTAGCTCACAGCTGCCTGTAACTCCAGCTCCAGGGGATCAAATGCTCTTTTCTGTCCCGCCCACCCAGGGCACTGCACACACATGTGCAGACAAACACATAAAAAGTAAGAATTTAAAACACCAAATTCCTAAGTTTATGACTTCTGTCTCCAAAATAGTAGAAACCGGAAAAAGCTAAGTCGAGTCTACATTTAGTAAGGTCCATTCGTGGCAAGAACCACAGTGAGTGTAACTGGAGCATCTTGTCTTAAACTGTGAATTGTCACTGACCCCAATGGCTACGGCTCCCATTATCTCTACACTAAGCCATCAGATTGTAACTGCACCAATAACCTGCTTTCAAAGAGGGTCATCTGTGGGACAGCTGTGAGCAATGGGCAGTAGATGGAGAACAAGACCAGTTGTCTGTCAAACGCCCCTTTATCCTCAGCACTCTGAGGTGCATGGCTTACCCAACAGCTCCATGCCCAAGGCCCGCTCTCCAGGGACAGGTCCCCAGCTCCTGCGGCTCTCTGAATGAACTTAGCACAGAAGCTGTGCAACCAGGCAGTGGTCATGCCAGGCTTCCAAAATCTACATGGTCGAGTCAGAGCCAACACTGCCAACCTTGACCTTCCTGTGACAGGCCTGTCCTCACCCTTCTGCAGTTTAAGCCACCCAGCCGCTGGGTCGAGTCCTGGATGGAGCATGTAAACTATCAGGAACCAAGTGGAGACTATGACGAGAGAGAGATGAAGATGCACCACGGACTTAACAAGCCGTGTTCCTCAGGCTTGCATTATCTAGTCGGCTAGGTTTACCTCCAGGTAACTAAGTTCAAAGTGGAATTCTGAATGCCATAAACCCTTTTCTTAGAGAAGAAAATGAAATGTGAAGAGAATCGATCTGCATAAAAATAGAAATCTGTTAGCTTGAAAAGTTTTGCCTTCCTGGAAGAGCAGCTGAGGGCCTTACAAAGCTTGGAACGTTTACCTGGAGCCCTCTGTTTCTAGCATTTAGTAAATAATCGCCATTGGAAAATGCAAGTTGATGGGAATTTTTGGCAGATCCTGTAATGACGATGCCCAGGCAAAGCCACATTGCTCTTGAGCTGATACAGAGGTAATCAATTGTACAACAGTAGGCAGTGAACAGCAGGGACAGAAGTGTACAAGTGTAGGAGCAGAGTCCCATGAGCCCTCTCTGTTGCCTAGCAACAGCACAGGTCAGAGTTCATCCCCTACCTGTTTACTACCTAAAATACTTCCCCAAACAAACCCCAACTCTCAGGATGCTTGAATAGAGTTTACTTGCAGCTTGAATAGCATTTACAGTAACAAAAGTGTTTACATAATGGCTTACAATCATTTCCATACAAAATAAACTGGCGGCACATCATCTTCCCTTTTTACACTTCTCGCCTGTTCTGTCCCATGTGCAGCAAGCACGCCCAGGTTGTGCTAGCTGGCCAACTCTACAGAATGTACATAAAGAAAGCCACCACGCCCATGTCCTGACCCACTGCGGCTGGGATTTGTAGCCACGAAACAGTAATACAGACACTTCAAAAACCATATTTCCTCTCTAGAATCCTTTTTGTCTTGAATTATGGTACATTTCTTAATTTTACAGCATTTTATACAAGCTGGCAGGATTTATTTCCACACCTTCACAATCCCGTCTCTAGAAGCAGTCACAATGAAGCCCTGAGTGGTCTGGAAGGTGGCAATGTCTGTGATGATGTCATGATGTCCCACAGGCAGAGACTCCGGGCCCCGTCGAGGGGTGTCATCACTTGGTCCAACCTTCTGCTTATTCTGAATTTCCTGTTTAGTGGGTAGAACCAAACAAAGGCCTGAGGTTAAGCCTGTGCCCTGTCCTACCTCTCAACAGTATTCCCATGGCTAGGGAGTTTGACCTTGTTTGAGGTCGTTATGCCACAGAGAGTAAGAGTCCAAAGTGCCCAAGGTTTCCAGTCATCAGACTGCAGGCATAGACACTTACAAATGGCTCAGTATAGTCTGTGTGCACAGTAACATGGAAAGATAGATATATGCTTGATATTCTGGCATTTTAAAACACTGATGGGAGGCCTACTCTGGCCAGAACACCTGATATCCTCTATCAATAACACATGCTTTGAAGGGCAATGGCCCCGCCAGGACCTCAGTCTCCTTATTGTTGTTAGCTCTGTGACCCTGAACAAATGACTCCTGTCCCCAACTGTCCCATCTGCAAAATGAGGGCAGTAAGGCACTTCTTTAATGTATTCCTTCGTCCCTTTATTATACTGGGACGGCAGTGAGTGAGGAGGTGTAGTGGCACACATACCTGTGGCCCTGGAACTTGGGAGGGAGGCGCAGCACAGTGGCTGAGCACTGTGGTGACACCTTGTCTCCATGCCCACTCGTCCCACCCAGAAGAAAGAAAAATCAACACATTTCTTAATTTCAAAGAAACCTTAAAATATCAATCTTGATCACAGCTATTTTTTGTGCCTACAAATGTTAAAAGAAACAAAGTCCCACCATACCTGGACGACCTCGGTGCCTTCTATTATCTTCTTGTAGTAGGATACAGATGGGGAGCCTGTACTTCCTGCAACAATATAGGACCTTTCTGGGGAAACCAAGTCCCAGAACCTAGGGGAGAGGGAATAAATGGTAATAAAATCTACAGTGTTATCAGGAAGAGATTTCTCTACAAACAATAGCACAACATTACAGCTGTCTTTCATGTCTCAACCCAAGGCACTCTTCATGACACTGCACCTTATTTTCATGTCTGAGCCAGCGGTTAGCAGGATAGGGTTTCCATCTGCAGGGCTGCAGTAGATACCATGGACACTGTGCGGTGAAGGCTTGAAAGACAGAAACACGTGGTCACATAAACAATGACAGTTTTAGTAGAAGTGAGTTAACTGTCAATAGCTATACAAGCCCCTCATCTGTCAAGAGGTACAGTCTGTGGAAATGGACTCTCATCTTTTGAGGAAACTTCAGGATCTAACTGCTTCGAAGGCCTGGAGGTGTAGCTCAGGACAGAGTGCTTACATAGCATGAGCAAGGCCCTGACCTCAGTCTCCAGGGTCCCTCTGGCTGAGCATGGTGGTGCACACCAGTAGTTCCAGTGCTCTAGGAAGAAGAGGCCAGAGTCACCAGCCCAAGGTCAGCTTGGGACACACACTCCAATCCTGTCACAAACAGTATAAAAACCATTACTTCAGGGTTTCTTTGCATGAGACCTAAGTAAGGGGCGTGTGTGTGTGTGTGTGTGAAACCTTTCCTACCATAGCTTACTGCCAAGATAGTCCTGGAAACATAACCAATAGACAACTCTCTACCCAGAGCACTCATACAAGGTACAGATGCTCCTTCATTTGCTTTGGGGTTCTGGCCCAACAGTAATCTAGTTGTTTACCCTCATGGTCTGACAAGGAGCTATGCTATGGCTCAGTGCCACACCGAGCATCACAAGAGAACCAGAGCACAGATCACTAGCCTGGGAAAAGATCAAAATTCAAAGCATATTTTCTAGTGACTATATATGGCTTTTTACATCACCACGTAAAGGCAAAAGTCCTAAGCCAGAGGAAGCCCTGCATCTGAAAGAGCACTGTACTCTTCATTAGTAGGCTTTGCCTAATTTGCATCTATAGGAGCTCCAATGTGAGATCACAGACAGCCACTGGAGCAGACCCTGCAAGCTAAAAACATTGGAAAACATACAGTAATGGTCACATGACAGTTCACATTAATTAAGAACACAAATTAGATATAATTAAATATGTAATAAAATTACGTGAGAGATCATGCAGGCTAAAATGCCTAAACATGCTTAGGATAGAGGTAACAATTGTCTTTTGCAATAAACACTGGTGACACACCTGTAACTCGGACAGTGGAGGTGCACTGCTGGCCCAGAGAGTCAGTCTCCTGTCACCAGTCTCCATGTCCCACATGGAGACTTCGTTGTTGCCCTGAACAGCTGAGAAAAAAGGCAAGAACTATATTAGCTCTGCTGTCACATCTGGGTAGCAATCGCAAAGCCACCTGTATCTATTTCCATCCTGCAAGAAATACTAATACTCTTAAAATAACAGCATGACTTACCACCAGACTGGGTGAGTTAAAAAGTGTTCTTGATAGCCTAACAGTTAATATATATACTGCACTCCAGCCAGGTCCTGAAGAGACTATAGGGCAGAAAGGCAGATCATATATATAGCTCTGCCCTCAAGAATGCACAGCATAGATGGAGAAAGGAAAAAGACACGACACATGAAACAGCATGATGACAAGAAAGAGAGCAAGTGTCAAGCTCCTCCTGCATTCAGGCCACGGGAGAAGCTGCACATCTCGTGGGCTGAGTCTAAATGTCTTAGCCAGGCCCGAAAAAGCCAGACAGATGCAGCAGCAGGTGTCCAATCTCAGGCAAAATACACTGAGTAGGCAAGAAATATACATGCAAAAAAGCTCAGGGTTTTTTGGTGGAAGGATATGTGTGAGAGGGAGGAGAGGCTGGCGAGAAAATCAGAGAGCATGGGCCCGGCACCATCTGTGCACTGGGTAATGATGCCGTGAGGGCCACAACAATACCAGGACTCAGCCACCTATCATCCACAGAGCTGACACTAGTCACTGGCACTGTCCTGGCCACTGGGAGAAAGAGGGCAAACAGAACAAGTGAGTCACTACTGCAGGGAGTTTCCACTCTGGTAGGGACACTAAACAGAAGAATGTAAATAGTGGCAGGGACAGAAGCAATCGTGAGGCTGGAGCAGACAAGACGGTGGTAGGAAAGGCTCAGGAGTAAATGGCACACGACACTCTCTCAACTTTGGCCTGCATGAACTGCACTCTAGGCTCTTGTACTATCTGGATCCTACATGTGTCTGACCTTCAGCAAATGGCCACTAAAGAGTTCAAGGTCCTACTCCTGAGAACCTGTAAATGCTGCCTTAAATGACCAAGTGATTTTCCAAGCTGTAACTAAGGACCTTGAAAGGGGTGAATTCAGGATTATCCAGTGGGCCCTCAATGCAATCCTAAGCCTGCCTGGTAAGAGGGAGGCAGACTCATGACCAACATCAGTGGGCCTAGGTGTTATGCTTCTGCTCCGAAGAGAGGACATTAGTCAAACAGTGTAGCAAGAGAAGCAGGAAGAGGCAAGGAGGGAAGTCTTACCACAGCCTCCAGTGTGGTCCTGCAACCATGCTGGCTCTACCCACAGCACACAGCTCATAAGTCACCAAGTATGGACAGACTTGTTAGGGGCTCACCTAGCGCAGCCTGACTCTATCCTGCACTTCAAAAATCACTGCTTGGGATTAGAAAATGGCTCAATTGGTAAACTGCTTGCTACATAAGCCCAATGACCCAAGTCTCATCCCTAAATCCAAATAAAAAGCCAGATGTGACGGTGCACATCTGTAATTCCCACACTCTTACAGCCTCTGGTCAGTGAAGATGAAAGATTCGATCGGAAGCTCTGGGGCATCTAGCCTAGAGGAGGACATAACTCAGCAACAAAAACAACAGTGACCCTGTTGAAAGAAACTCTCCTTAAACAAGCTTGCCTTGTTGGAACCCTGACTGGATGGCCGAGCACACAGAGAGCCCCTTGGACCAGGGTAGAGCTGGTGTTACTTGGTGTATGGTCAGTTTTTCCATTGCTATGACCTCAGCAGAATGACTCAGTCTCAGTCCATCATGGCAAAGAGGAAGAGAGTCCCTGGTGATGTGACACCCTTGTTCAGCCTCCAAGGGCCTGCACACACACACACACACACACACACACACACACACACACACACGGTGCGCAGACAGGCCTGCAGGCAACACACCTATACACATTAAAGTGATAGCTCAGACACCAGCACACTGAGTGCCCAGTGACGGGAAAGAAGGGGCGTGTGAGAAACACGGACGCGGGCAGAAAGAATGGCAGCTGGAGAGGAGTCCACGTTTCTTCTTACATTTCTAGAAAGACCCTGGTGGTTTTAACAAAAAATAGGAGGCACAAGAACTTGAAAGAAATGAAATGAAAGATAAGAGAGGTAACAGCTGATGGCATGGGTTTTGAACTTAAAACACAATGGTGAACAGCTTCCACATGAAAACAGAATCAAACATATGGTTCAGATGTAAAATAAAAACTCCTGAGGAGCAAGAGTCTCAGCAACACCATATAATGCGATTCCCAAGGCGAACGTCAGCCCTGCACCTTACCTGCAATTACCCAGGACTGGTACAAGGGGTGCATGGAGAGGCGCCGGATGCGAGCTCTGGAGGGATGACAGTGACTGGAAATTGGCAACTGGAACCTCATGTCCCAACACGCCATGGCACCGCTGCTCGTGCCTCAAATTTAAAAGGCACAAACCATTAACATCAAAGCATTTACAACAATAGCAAACAGTGTCTGTCACCTCTGGATGAATACATTTTTAGGTTTTTGTTTAAGGTAGGGTCTTACTATGTCACCCTGGCTGGCCTCAAAACCCCAGAGATCTACTACTTCCTGAGAACTGAGATTAAAGAGATACACAATCCTACCCAGCCCTGCATAAATGTATTTTAGAATTGCCTTGGTCATTTCAGGAAAGGTTTTGTTGTCAGGCCTGGTGTCAGAGGCCTGTAATCTCAGGTACCTCTGGAGGCTGAGGTCTACCTGGACTAAAAGGCAAATTCAAGCCTGGGCAACTTGGTGAAGCCATGTTTCAAGATAAACACTAAAAACTGGATTGTGGCTACAGCTCAGCAGTAAGGCACTTGCTGGTTGTACATGCTCCCATGAGGCTGTCTCCCCAGTTTCAAACAGCACCCACAGTTGCCAAATAACAGTAATAACATGCTTATCATAATGCAATTACAGTACTGTCTACTTTATGCAAATTTAAATGAATAATTCATTAAATACTGACATTGTTATTAACTGCCAAAGGCACCCACAAAACCAGATGCTGTAGAGAGGAAGAAGCTGAATTTGGTGAGCCAGAGCATTCAGACTGCCTGATGAGAATATATCATCACTGATACCCAGTGATCATTGCAAATCCAAAGAGAAAATGGTTCTGTGTCTGTCATTAGCTTCCAGTCATCTCTGTGTGTCCTCTGTCCCAAAACTTTCTGCAGACAGGTATGGATGTCCAACCACAGCAGAAAATGGGCTGAGCGCCCACATCATCTCCCCCATGGCATTTTACTACTAATGAAGAATGGACCCAATGGGAAAGAACTGAGCAGCTGAACACAGCAGAGCACATTTCTGGGTGGGTCTCCAATTCTGCAGGAGAGATGGACAGAGGCAGTTGGGTCTCTCCATGTCTCTTTGCCATACTCCATGACAATGACGACAACAGCCACTCGAGGCACCACTGCTTCCTCAAAGCTGCTCAGGGTGCCCCAGACATCTTTTTCCTTTGCAAACCTGCTAGCTATACACTAGCCAATGTTATGAACTGCTGTAGATGCTGCCATCTTCCAATACGTAAAAATTAATACAGGAAAAGGTAGATATTTAATGACAATGCAATATCAACTAAGGGATTCAGAAATCTAAATTCAAGTACAGAAACCTTTAACTCTTCTGGGTATGAGGGAAAGACGAAACTATGGTATTTTCCAGGAGCATATTCAAAGCGCTGTGCAGAGGAGGGGCCTTGGATATAGCTCAGTTGGCAGAGTGCTTACCCAGGATACTAAGTCCTGGTTCCATCTCCAATACCACATGAGCCAAACACTGGGAGATAGAGGCAGGAGGACCAAAAATTCAAGGTCATTCTCAGGTACTTTGAAACCAGCCTGGCTGCTTTAGGATCCTGTTTTAAATACAAATGAAAAACAAACCCACACAAAACTCTGTGGGAGAACCATGACTTTTGAAGAAAGGAAAGGGGAAGAAAGGAGACGAGCAGTGCTAAGGGCAAGCGATGTAAAGTTTCTTAGAAGGAATATGCTTTAGTGACAGACAGAATTGTCACTATAATTAATTGAATACAGAACTGTCAGTATAATTAATGACAATGTATTATGTATTCCAATTACTGTAGATTTTAAATATCTTTACCACAAAATATGCGAGGTGACAGATTTCTTAATTACCTGATTTAATCATTCACTAATATAAGCATGTATCAAAATATCACACTATATCCACTAGATACACAGCAGTAGTACTACAATTAAAACTAGAATTTTCTTGAATCGGCAATCCCATTCACCAGTTTACACCTGAGAAAAATCGAATTAGAGTTCCTACAAAAACCTACTTGTAAATGTTTATAGCAAATCTATTCAGAAAAGCCCCAAACCAAAGACAATTCAACCACCAGCTAGACAACAGCTGCACAGTACACAGACTATCTATTAAAAAATGAAAAATAACTTAAAACTCTGCCTACATGAAGGCAATGGAAAAGCCTTATAAACTGCACGTTTAGTGAAAAAACGTGCACTGTGTAATTCCACGTCTGTGACATCTGAAAAGGGCAAGATACAATGGAGACAGAAATTGGATGAGTGGTTTTACCCTGGTTAAAGACAACGACAACAACAACAAATGCTACTGAGGCTGTGGGGGAGGGGAGGGAAGGCCCTCATTCCATGCTGCTGAGAATGGGAACTAGAGCAGCCACTCTGAAGTCAGTGTGGAGGTTCCTCAGAAGGTGAGAAATAGATCTACCGTGTGATTCAGCCACACTAATCTTGGGCAAATACCCAAAGGACTCTAACATCCTCCACAGACACCTGCTTACCCATGTTTACTGCTGCTCTAGTCACAGTAGTTAGGAAGTGGAAACAACTTAGTTCCATTAGCTTCTGAAAGGATAGAGATGTGGTACCTTACACAGTGCACGTTTATTCTGCTGTGGAGAGAACTGAAATTAGGAAATGTGGAGGGAAATGGATGGAAACTGAAACATCATACTTAAGTCACAAAGATCCCAAAAGACACACACCACATGTTCTCACACATGCACATCAAGCCCTTAGATTTGTGTTAAACCTGGAGTATCAAATCCAGGAAACTACAAAGGGGTCATGGGCTCGGAAGGGACGTCTTAATAGAAGGGAGTGAGAAGAAAACAGGTGATAGGACAGGAGAGGAGGAATGGGAGGGTGGGTGGGGATAGCGCACACAAGAACCTTAAGGAAGCCATGTGAAACCTGCTGTTACAGAGTTCTGAGACACACACTCACATGGCAGAAAATGCTCCCCACAGGAGCCACAGGGTTAGGAACGCTGTTAGCAGTTGGGAGGACCAGGGCAACACAGAGTCTTCTGGATACAGGGGGACTGATGGACTCCTGAGCACACAGTAGCTGTGGCTGCCTACACAAGAGAAGTTAGTTGGCAGTCTAGCATGGGGGCAGGGTCACAGTCCCTACCCATAACTGAGAAGATCTGAGCTTATGCTAGGGGAAGGAGAGTCAGGCTGCTTCAAGTGTGCTGCCTCAGGTAGGTCACAAGCTGCAGTGGATGCCCCATACCCACACATGGGCGGGGCACACTGGACTCAGCTTTTCTTATCTTTAAAGGGACACGTAGTTGGGAAGGTTGGGAGTGGACAGGGAAAAGTGAGGAGTGCATATGTTCAAAATACTTTGCATAATGTATGAAATTATCAAAGAATAAATATATTTTAAAAAATAAATTTAAGCCAGGTGGTGGTGGCGCACGCCTTTAATCCCAGCACTTGGGAGACAGAGGCAGGCGGATTTCTAAGTTTGAGGCCAGCCTGGTCTACAGAGTGAGTTCCAGGACAGCCAGGGCTATACAGAGAAACACTGTCTCAAAAAAAACAAAATAAAATAAAATAAAATAAATAAAATAAATAAATAAATTTAAAACATGTTAAAGCAAGTTTTCAAAAGAATTACTTGTATTCCATGAGCTAAGGGTCACACTAGAATATCTACTTTGGTAAACCAGAAGTTGTTGCTCCACTTTCCCACTAGGCCTGTGACAGATGCTTTCAGGTCACTAAATCTTCAAAGCAGCCTTTGAAGGAATTAGTCCCATTAAAAGATGAAGATACTGAGACTCAGAGTTAAGTAGCTTGCCTGAGGTCCCTGGAATTTAAAACTGTTGTCACTCAAATTGCTGTTCCCAACAGCACAGAGAATACCAGCAACTCCTAATTGCTTCAATGACTGTAAGATGAAGGCTCACTGAGAACAAGAAGAAACTTCTGTTTATGATGCTGATTTTATCCTTTCTCACAATGCTTTGAGTTTTTTAAAATACAGTCTCGTGTACCCAGGCTAGCCTAGAACTCACGATGCAGCTGAGTGCCCCTGAACTCCTGATCCTCTTGCCTTTACCTGCTAACCATGTGACTGGAAGGGTACACTACCACACCATGCTCACCTATAGCTTTTATGCTACTTGGAGTATGGGTCTAGAGAGGGTGGCCCGGGCCTTAGACATCCTATGCAAGCACTGAGCCATACTCCCAGCCTTACATAAGCCTCCTAATGAAACTAAACTGTCAGACATTATACAACACAGTAGCTATGAACACAAAGGAGATGGAAAATCCTCAGTGAAGAAATCAGGAAAAGCTGGCCTTCACAAGATGCTACCTGCAGGTGCTGGTGGCATCCTGACACAGGTTGGCTTACCTATGCACAGCCAGCACTGGTGAATGTCCACAGCAAAGGAGGTGATGAGGCCCGACTTTAAGTCATGCTTTAATGTCCATGCATTACTTGAAGTCCGGAGATCCCATCCAACCAGAGAGCCATTGACCGTGGCATAGGCCAGAACAGACTGAGCCCCGGAGTTGAAGTGATGCATGTCCACCACACATCCATCTTCCTTCTGATCCAGAATCCTACAGGAACACAGAAGTAAAAGGCTTTTCCAGTCACTGAAAATGGAGCGCTGGTTCCCGCTTAGGATAAACTGACAGCCTATCCTTGGCCAAAAAGGACAAAGTGGCCAGTTGGAGTGCCATGGTCTTTAATCCTAGTACTTGAGAGGCAGACACAGTCGAGTATGATATCTGTGGGTTTGTGGTTAATCTGATCTACATATCAAGTTCCAGGACAGCCAGAGCTGAGACCCTGTCTAAAAATATAAATAAATATAAATATTTATAAACATAAATAAATAGAAATTATGTGACCTCATAATGAGACAGTTATAGCTGGATTTTTAAAAGGTAATTCCAGATACAGAAAAGCTGTAAAAAGTTTCTATACACTTTTTACTCAGTTCTTCTTCATATTGCCATCTTATATAACTATAATATTTATCAAAACTAAGAAATCAGCCTTGCTACAACAGTACTAAACTCAGCATTGTGTGAAATCCCAGGAGTATTACAGAGACACCACTAGCTTTGCATCTTCACAGAACCGCACACAACTGTCTGGCATCCTCCAAAGTATCCCACGCAGCTCATTAGTGATCTAACTCTTCTCTGGCCTCACCCATGGCAAAGGCCGATTCTGTCCTTCCCAGAGGGTCACATGGTTGGAAGAAAGCGACAGATGCTTCTGAGTCTGACATGTTTCATCAGCAAACCCTGCTTCAGGTTTGTCAACGCTCACGCCATAAGCTAACACTTCACATTCACGACTTCATAGTGCCAGGTTCTGCTCCACGCCATAGCTAGGCCAGGCTGGGGGTGTGTTTGTTTCACGCTGAGTACTTGTAAAACTACAAAGAACGGAATAGGACTGAGGGTGACGCGCAGCAGCTGGCACTTGCCTAGGAAGCATGAAAACTTCATCCCAGCACCTCAAACCATGACAAGGTGGGAGGAAATGGAGGAGACAAAAAAGGACAGGACTTTAAAGTCACCTGGTAATGTATTCTAGTCTTGAGTTGTATACACCTCTGCTGCATATTCTTCATTCTTAAAAATCCAAAAATCATTCTTACTCTCTAACCAGTACTGTAAGCTACAGTTTGCAGATCTCTGTTTCAGATAAACATGTATACATACTCTAAACTTCTGACTATACTTCCAAACAGAGGGGTGATTTTTTAAATATCAAAATATTTTAAGTTATTAAATGATTTGTTCCATAGATTATGTATACACACACACACACACTTTACAATTGTGTGTGTATATGTCTGAGAGTGTCTGTGTATTGGTATGTGTGGTTTTATGCATGTGAGTGCAGTGGTCTCAGAAGCAGGTGAGGTCATCAGATCTCCTGGAACTGGAGGCACAGGCAGCTCTGACTGACCTGACATGCATGCTGGGAACTGAAGTTTGTCCTCTGTAATTAACTGCAGACCATCTCCCAGGTCAGATCTAATGCTCAAGAAACATGATCACAGTTAACATGGCTGAACCATACAAACGATGAGTAACTTAAGGCCAGGTTACTTTGGAGGACACTACAGTCGGGCACAGTAAAATCTAAGCATTCTAGCAAGATCTCCCAACCTAGGAAATAAAATATTGCTTAAAGAATAGCATACACAGTGAAAAGTGTTGTCAGCTCAGAGAGCCATACAGAGTGTCTTCTCTAACCATCTATCCATGTGACCTAGGGGCACAATTGTCACACAGTACACTCTGCCAGTAATTTAAACAAACTCAAAAGTATAAATGGTCATCCTCTGCTGAAACAATTTCAAGGAAACTGGCAGCTATTTGTTACTAAAAGCCATCTGTAAAATGTCCTGGGCTAAAGACATTCAAATGTATTGTTGACTATATTGACAATACACACATTTTTTTAAAATGCAAAAACAAAACAAAACAACAAAAATATCCTAGGTGACCCAAAAGATACTCCTTTACCTTAAGCTACACAAAGGCCTCAAGGCAGCCTTTCACTACATTAAAGTCGTGTTCTGGTTTTTCTGTGTGGCGCACTATCACTTCCCAGCATGCACTTCTCAACCACCCTGCTTTAACAGACTCACTTGCCTTTAGAGTGTGTGTGTGTGTGTGTGTGTGTGCCAGTCAATGTTTTATTGTAGAATGACAAGCAAATCTCCTTCTAAAATTTATCACTAAATTTAGATATTTTAGTCCCAAACAACAGGACATGGTTTTCTTGATTGATAAACACTCACTGTGCTCTGGCAGTCAGACAATCTGGCTAACAGTGGTGTCATTTAGGCAGATTCCAGACTAAGCTGACTGAGTCCAGGGCTGCCCCCTTGCACTCTAACAAACTACAGGAATTAATAGCAAAGGCTCTGTGCTCTAAAGTTAAACACATCTGAGTGTTCTGGGTCAGAAGCAGTTTCCTGCACTTCAGGGCATACGAGAGGGATTGTACAACGGAGGGGCTCCAGTTGGCCCACAGCACACTGCAGAGTGGGAAGTGGCCCACACCCCACAGTGCACTATATGTAGAGGTAAAATGGCAGACAGTACCTGCTTTGTAGAGGGTGGATTTTAGGAGACTTGGGTAACTTAGAAGCCTCAATTCCAAGAAGCTGGACAGCACCATTATCAGATGCTATGGCCAAGTAGTGGGAGCCTTGGCAAAACGTCAGTGTCTTGACTCGCCCTCCAATTCGGCTGTACGTGAGAATAGACCTGAATGAAAGAAAGATGAGACCATTGCTGGAACAGCCACAGCCACTGTTGTTAACACTAATTCCCACGGTTATTAACAAAGTTATTACTGAGGTCCATTTTATCCCCATGATGTCCACGCACAAACCTCCTTTTCTTCAAATGTCCATCTTCAAGCACCTCTGTCCTATTACAGAGCCTGAGCTAGCCCCAAGTCCCGAACCAATCAGATCTCCAAACAGTGCTACAAACACCTTAAATCCCACATCCTTCAGCCCTTCTATAGCCCTGAACACGAAGATCGTCACAGCTGAGAAAGCTCTGGCTTCGGAAGCAAATTCCTGTTACCTGTATGACCTCTGTCATGCTCTGTGCCTCAGTTCCTCATGCACAGAGAGTACCTTACTGAGAGGATCAGAGGAGAGGCCCACTGAACCATCCGCACAGGCAGACTTCCATCAGCCTCACACATGCTAACCTCTAGAGCCATCCCTCGTCTTTCCTTCCTGCTGCATGCTCTCTGAGCCTCTGATGTAAAGAGCACCCGTCTCCATCTCACTTAACCCCTGCATTACGCCTCACATCGCTTGTGCATATTTATGCTTGTAAACAAAACCAGAACATTTGATATTCTAATCATCACTCCTCTCTGGCTCAATTCTTACTAATAGCTTAAATGTACTACAGAGTACATTTAAAGTACTCTCAATTGCTAGTGTAAAAAAATGCAACTGATCTCTGTATAAAGATCTTCTATTTTGTCACTTAATGTTTTTTTCCTTATACTAGATCATGCTGATGACTAACAGAAAGTTTTACATTTTTTTCCTATTTATATATATGTTACATGTATGTGTGCATGTGTGTGCATGTGTGTGTTCCTTATCTATACACCCTGGCTAGACCCTCCAGTACAATGCTCAATAGAACTAGCAAACACACCCATTCTTCTTCCTCTCCTCACTTAGAATGCCTGCGCTCTCCACCAGTGTCAGCTGTGGCTTGCGGAGATGGCTGGATTTCTCCATTACTCATTTAACCATTAAACGGTGTACCCCGTCAGCTCCATCCCCAGGCTCTGCAGGAACCAGTGTGTATTCTCTTCCCTTTATGCTGCATGCTGAACTAGCCTGGCACCCTAGATGATCTGTTCTTGCTTTCAGTGTGTAATTCTTTTCAGACGACAGTCAGATTAGTGTGTTGATGAAGATTTTCACATCTGTACTGATTGTGACACAGGTTGTAAGTCCCAGGAGATTAACATGGCTGCAATGTCAAGGTAACTCATGGACTGAGTACAGAAGTGTTCCCTTATTTCTTGGAAGCCCTTTTGAATGATTATAATTCTTCAAATGTTGAGTGGAGTTCACCATGAAGCCCTCAGCCGGGCCTCTCTCTGTGAGAGTCACTGACTGACTCTCTTATCTATGTGGTTTAGGTGTCTACTTCTTCTTTAATCATTTCCGGCAGCTGTGTCTTGCTACAAAGTTGCCCATTCTGTTCTAATTTTTGGCATATAGTTATTTACAGTAGTTGTTTTTATTTCTGACAATAATATCCCCTTTCTTTTTCTTTTTTCTTTTGGTTGTTTGTTTGTTTTGTTTTTCAAGACAGGGTTTCCCTGTGTAGCCCTGGCTGTCCTCGAACTCAGAAATCCGCCTGCCTTTGCCTCCCAAGTGCTGGGATTAAAGGCGTGCGCCACCACTGCCTTTCAAAATTCTGATTTGGGTAATGAGTCTATTTTCATTTCTTTAAAACAAAATGTTACTCTCATAAAGTGTTTGCAGTTTTGCTTCTCTCCACAGAAGCAGCTTTCTGTTTTCACTTTCATTCCTGAGTTTCCATTCTCTACTTCACCTGCTTTCTCTCCAGTCTTTTCCTTCCTCTCCCTCTGGGTTAGGTCAGATCTCCTCTTTACTAACTTAGTATAGCTGAATTGCTGATCTCAGATCATTCTAAGAAGAAACACAGATTAATACCTACAGGTGTACATTTCCTAACACTCCTGGGGCGGTGCTCCCATCTGTCAGGACACTGTGTTTTCATTTTAATTAAGCTTAAAGTCTTTCCTTAGGATTGCTATCTATCAGCCACACGATGCTCATCTCTGTGTACTTGGGAATCTTAAATCCCTCTCTGTTGCCAATACCTGATTTCTTTCCACTACAGTCGGAGTATATACTTTATACACTTCAGTGCTTCTACATTCATTGATAGTCTTTTATGAACTAATGCATGGTATAGTCTGGAAAACAGTCCATGTACAAGTCAGTAACTTGCATTCTGGCATGGCTGAGTAGAGTTCTCTTGCTCTCTGTCAGATATGATCACTTTTCAGTGACTGTTTACAGCCTCCCTTTCTGTGCTGCTCTTATATGACTGCAAACAGGATATTAAAGTCTCCCGCTATTGCGGTTAAACTGTCAATTTTTGCTTCATGTATTGTTAGGTGCCTGTGTTTATAACTGTCCTGCCTTCCTGATGGATTAAGCTTTGATCCCCAGGAGGGTTTCTCTGAGCCTCTCTTCCCCACCACTCCCTGGGGGTGTGCGCTTTATCTTTCCAGTCCTTTCAGCCCATTCCTGCCTTTGAATTTAAGATGTCTCTTCTCTTTCTGTGTACCAGAAAAGTGTCCCCAACTGTTTTCTTCTTTCTGCCTCTTTTGCCTCTTGATTAGTCCCTGTGGTTACTAATAGGGACAACTTATGTCTGACATTTTTCTATTTATTCCTGGTCTTAACTGGGTTTTCTCCACTGCTGCCTTCTTTTGTATTCAATATTTTTCAGAATAGCATTTTAATTTCCTTGTTTTTGAATTTTACTTAAAGTTTCTACGCTTTTAAGAAGTTACTGAGAAATACAATTAACATCTTTTTAAAAATTAAATAATGCCAACTTAATTTAAACATACAAAACTTGCTTTAATATATTCTTCTCTCTCCCCTCTGGTCAACCACTGTTATAAAGTATATTAATGTACTGTGTTATAAGCCCAGAGTAAGTATTGCTAAGGATCAAACAACTTGCTCGGAGGTTTGAAATTCCCACAAAATGTTGGTTTAAAAAAAAAAAAACTATACAAAACAACAATTAAAAAATTAAATAGCTAGGCCCAAGCACTAAGCAGATCCTGGGCGGTAGCTCTGCGTGCAATCTCATAAAACCCAGAGGAAGCTGGCCTCCCAGGAGCTGTAACCCAGGCAGTATCATAGGTAAGGAGACAGCAACACCCGCCACAAACAGGGAGTAACTGGGACCTACTGGGACCCAGAAATTCATTCCTGGCCCGGAGCACTGGTTGCTTCCTGTCTGCATCAGAGCACTGAGCAGATCTTGGGCCCCGGCTCTAACTCAAAACAATAGGAAAGACAGGCTCCAGTCAGAGACAGGGCTGGTAGCACTAAGGAGATCCAGATGGTGAAAGGCAAGTGCAAGAACCTAAGCATCAGCAACGCAGGGTACTTGGCATCATTAGAACCTAGTTCTCCCACACTAGAAAGTCCTGAATTCCCCATATTACCAAGAAAGCAAGATTCAGATTTAAAATCACTTCTAACGATGATGATAGAGGAATTTAAGAAGGATATAAATAGCACTCTCAAAGAATTTGAGGAGAAAACAGGTAAACAGGTAGAAGCCCTTAAAAACGAAACACAAAAATCCCTTAAAGAATTACAAGAGAACACAACCAAACAGATGAAGGAATTGAACAAAACCACCAAGGACATAAAAATGGAAGTAGAAACAATAAAGAAATCACAAAGGGAGACTACCCTGGAGATAGAAAACATAGGGGAAAAAATCAGGAGTTATAGATGCAAGCATCACCAACAGAATACAAGAGATAGAAGAGAGAATCTCAGGTGCAGAAGATACCATAGAAAATATTGACACAACTGTCAAAAAAAAAATGCAAAAAGTTCTTAACACAAAACATCCAGGAAATCCAAGACACAATGAGAAGACCAAACCTAAGGATAATAGGTATAGATGAGAGTGAAGATTCCCAACTTAAAGGGCCAATAAATATCTTCAACAAAATTATAGAAGAAAACTTCCCTAACCTAAAGAACGAGATGCCCATAAACATACAAGAAGCCTACAGAACGCCAAATAGACTAGACCAGAAAAGAAATACCTCCCGTCACATAATAATCATAACACCAAATGCACAAAACAAAGAAATAATATTAAATGCAGTAAGGGAAAAAGGCCAAGTACATATAAAGGCAGACCTATCAGAATTACACCAGACTTCTCAACAGACACTATAAAAGTGAGAAGATCCTGGACAGATGTCATACAGACCCTAAGAGAACACAAATGCCAGCCCAGGCTACTATACCCAGCAAAACTCTCAATTACCATAGATGGAAAAACCAAGATATTCCATGACAAGTCCAAATTTACACAATATCTTTCCAGAAACCCAGCATTACAAAGGATAATAGTGGGAAAGCTCCAATACAAGGAGGGAAATTATACCCTAGACAGAGCAAGGAAGTAATCCTCTTCCAACAAATCCAAAAGAAGATAAAAAATACACACACAAAAATAATTCCACCTCTAATAGTAAAAATAACAGGAAGCAACAATCACTGTTCCTTAATATCTCTTAACATCAATGGACTCAATTCCCCAATAAAAAGACATAGGCTAACAGACTGGATACGTAAACAGGACCCAGCCTTTTGCTGCATACAGGAAACCCACCTCAGTGACAAGGACAGACACTACCTTAGAGTAAAAGGCTGGAAAACAATTTTTCAAACAAATGGTCCTAAGAAACAAGCTGGAGTAGCCATTCTAAACCCTCCAGCCTGAGAACACAAAGGGAGGGACTCAAGGCTCCACCTGTATAGGTAGTTGAGGGTGGCCTTGTCAGGCATCAGTGGAAGTAGAGGGCCTTGGTGCCTGAAAGTTTGGATTCCCTAGTGTTGGGGAATTCGAGAGCAGGGAGGTGGGAATAGGAGGATGGTGAGAGCACACCCTCATAGAAACTCCCAGAATTATGTGAATTAGACACTACAGAGGCAGGTCGCCAGAAGACTAGATTCTAGAAATCAAACAAAAATTATCTTGATACTAAAATTTGTTTTGAGAATTGTGTATTGCAGAATACACAGCCTTGGTGTATCTACTCATCAAGCAAGCTGAACAGACCTGCTTGAATCTCTGATATCCTGGAATCTCAGCTGAATGCAGTGAAGACACAGACATCAGAGGCTTATCAATTTACTCTTCCCCCCACCCCTCTTCTAATATCTCAACGCCTGTAATCAGCTTGAAGAAGTTAATGAAGAGTTGGCGCCCCTATTCCCTGGGCTTGGGGACCGGGGTGGTTAATATTGGGCTGTCTTTCTAGGGAAAAGTAGTGGTTTTGTTGGAACAGGGAGGAATAGCTAAGATTTATTGCATAGCCATAACCTATTAGTAGAAATCTGTATAATTGTTATTAAGCTAAAGTTATAATTTCTTAAATGGTACAAAATTTACTTTGATTTCAAATTTAAGGTTTTCACTGGTACAAGTTTCTTATTGATATAGAAGTGAGATTAATATTGTTACTCTCATAGGTGTTGTGCCTATATAACACATTTAAGAATACAAGGCTTAGGCCCTGTCCTTCTTTATCTTTTTAACTGATTTAAGATCGTTAGCCTGTAAGTTAAGGGCCATAGCAAATTCATGGCTCTGAGTTTTTTTAGGGTGTTTTCTATATTTTATTTAGAACTAGCTGAGAGGAATTAACAGATAGCAGTCCAGATTGCCTTACATGGAATAGTTGGTTTTCAAAACGTCAGAAGTCCACAGAATTGACATTACAAACATTTCTGTATTAATGTTCATTTTGATTAGAGACCTGTCTGCTCCTGACAGCTTCCCTGTCTTCAATTCTTAGAAGAAATTGAGTATCTGTGGAGTTACTCCAGTTGTAGTAAGACAGCCACTAGGCAAGAATTGCCTCTTTTCATCTACAGACAAATTACTGTCCTGAAAAGGACACACTTGTGGAATAGTTGACTGATTATATCTGCCAAGACAGAGTAATCAGTCCTTAATAATTCTGCATCACTAGGTCTGTCAGATCATCCTGGACCAGAAGGCTGAAGATCGGATACTCCAATGTTTTGTAGTATAGGGACTGTCCAGGTGTTTGGCGGTCTCTATAAATTGGCTAAGTTTTAGAAGCTATGCTTTGTGCTTTCCATAATTTCAGTTAGTTCAGTCATTCTGAATTTCCGATGGGGTTGAAAACTTATAGTCTCATAGCCAATCCTGGCTATTTATTTTGAGAGAAAAAATTTGAGAGGATGGTTTTCAGCTGACATTCATTCTAAAGCCAAGAAAAAAGCCAGGTTCAGAACTAAGTCTTTTAGTTAGGAGAGATGACAGAGGTTCTGGTTAGTTAACAAAATGTTGGACTGAGTATTAGGTCTATCTTGTACCTTACTGATACAAATTGGTATAGTTATGCTATAATTGTATTTTGAGAGAAAAGTAAAGTTTTTTATTTTTAACAGGAAGGGTGACATGTAGGAGGAGCTAAGGTGGGAGGAGTAAGGAGAGGAGGTGGAGAAGGAGAGGAGGAGCTAGGAGGAGAGAGAGAGAGAGAGAGAGAGAGAGAGAGAGAGAGAGAGAGAACACACATGGAGGCAGATGTTCACATGCCTCTGCCAGTCAAAGGTAGTTGGTATATCTAGGCTGGGTGTTGGGTTACACTTCTGATTGTATGGGCATCTTGTTACTGAGCATTACCAAACTTATAAAGCCTTTGATTAACATTTAAAAAAATTGGGATTTGCTAGATTGTTGTTATGCATCTTTATGAATGTACTGAATGTCATTGAATTGCACAACTTTAAATGATTAATTTTATGTTATATACATTTTACTTCAATGAAATTAGGTTCTATAGATGTGTAACTAAGATGTATGTAAAACAAAGATAATAAAACTAAAAAAAAATTGCTGCACACACTTATCTTTCACTGACTTTTCATTTATATTCTATTTAATGCAATGCTAAGAGAGAATGAACACAGAACTAGGTATATGTGAAGGCACAGAGCTCTTTAAACAAATACACAGCTAACCCCATCCTACTGGGCTGGTAAATACACAGCAGACTTTTATGTTACTTTAGAGTCAAGGATATTTGATTTGATCTCATTTTAGTTCATTATGCTCAATGAACTAATGACAAGAAGAGCAGCAGAGCGTTCCCTACATCCTTTCAATGAAGATGACATACACTCTGATTTATGGTAGGTCTTCTGGAAGAACCAACCAGGCAGAGAGCAAACAGGAAGATGGAAGACTTAAGTACGAGTGACAGAGGCAGACAGTACCAGGGCAGGGAGGAATGTATATACAATGTCACCCAAGCCTAAAATCCTTATAATAACCACATTTATCGAATTCACAGTCTGAGCATTCAAACTCTCAAGGACACTGGTCACAAATGACCAGGTTCCAGAGCAACAAAGCCCTGCTGTCCTGATGTAGCCGGTTAGCCAACGGTATTGTTACTCGTGTTCACATCCTTTGCATCTACTCAGCAAATCAGGTTGGCTCAGCCATTAAAACACAGAATCTGGTCATTCACACTGTCCACGCTGCTGCCACCCTTGCTGGGGCCACACCCCCTCCCTGCATCACAGTGATGGACAGCCGGTGCCACGCCCCCTCCCCATCACAGACAAGATCATTCCCACTGCTATTTGCTGTTACCTTACCACCTTCATCCTACTGTCAACTCAGCCAGAGCCATTCCTATGGCATCTTAGATCACAACTCTCCTCTGCTCACAACCTTCCAAATCCTCCCTCCCTCTCTAAGTTGAAGTCCTTCACGAGAGCCCTCATAGTCTATTAAACTGGACCCTCCCACTTCTCTCCCGCTTCCTTGTTCTGCTCAGGTTACACAAAACTTTCTGTCAGGCATGATGACCAGGTCCCCCGACCCTCCCTAAGACTCTAAAATCCCTGTCTCCTCTGTCCAGAACATTCAACATTCCTGTGTGCCTCTTTCTCCTTTCTTTCAATTCGTCCCTGGAATCCATGTTTCTCTGTGAGGCAATGTCTATGGACAGTTTACTGACAAGTCCAGCCCCACCTATGTTCCCCAGCCCCTGTCATTTAACAGGATCATTTCAATACTTCACTTATTTACAGTTCTTGTTGTCTCATGTCCCACCAGATGGCCAGCCTCTGGCCCACACAGCCCTATGCATGCCTTGCTCCTAAGCAGCTCTGATACAGAGAAAGCGCTCTGCAAGCACTGCTGACTTAGCTGGATCGGCCAACCCGCTGTCACCTTACCGCGTTGTAGTGGTCTTCCCCTCCATCTTCTGACTGTTCCAGATTTTCACTGTGCCATCATTTGAACATGTTGCAAAAAGTAAGTGTTCATCAGAGACTCTGATCCGATTCACAGCGGATTTGTGCTCGTGAAGATGTGCAACTAGGAGCCCTTTAGGACGCCACCCTGAGAAAAAGCGAAAGTATCTTAAACCGTGGCTGCGACACAATCACGTATCATCCTCTAGCACAATTCTCAACTACTAACTTCAGAGCAGCCATAAGACCTAATCAATTCAATGGTACCCTGGCTAGCCCATCCAGAAGGGTCTACTGGACCATGACTCAGTACTAAGATATCAGGTAGCAATTAAGCACTGTTCAAACAACTTCAGAAAGACTCTACCTCAGGGCCCTTTTCAGTGTCTGAGAGACATAGCAGTCACTTATTCCTCTGAAAAACCCTGACTGCCGATTTAGAAGCATGGGTGTGACCATCCTAGCCTAGACAAACAGCTTGGAGGCCACTTTCAAAGTAAGAAAGTTGCAAAACCCCAGCCAGAGACATTAAGGTGACCCAGGCTATGACTGAACTTCGCTGAGCTTTTACCTCCTCGGCTGTAACATGGGGGGTTCATCATTTAACTCAAGAGGGTAGCTACGCACATAAATAACGTGTGGGTCCTACACTGCCCAGCCTACATGACCACCCGATGTCAGCTGGACACATGACCACCCGATGTCAGCTGGACACAGTGCCACATGCCTTTAGTCCCAGCACTCAGGAGGCAGAAAAGGCCAGCCTGTCCTTAGAGCAAGTTCCAAAGAAGCCAGGGCTACTTAGAGAGACCCTGTACCAAAATAAAACAAAAAAGCAAAACATCTAGATTGCTAATTTCTTCTTTGCCTGCAATCACTTCTTCTAGGGTACAAACACACCAGATTTAGGAGTTACAGCCTCAGAATCTATAGACTTCCTAGTTCATTTCAAATGGCATCTATCATTTTCTGTATTTTATTACGCATATTCTCTTATGTATACAAGTTCTGAGACAAAAACTCCTGTTTCATCCTGTAAGGAATGCCTTCAGTGCCCAGCACAGCTCCCTGCACATAACCAGCTTCAACATTTATACACAGCTTGTGTAAATGAAATTTAACATTATATGCATTAAATATTACTTGATTTTAATAAACCAAGAAGCTCTGCTGAAGATCAGGCCTATTGTGGAAGTTACACTGTGCCCAAGTGGTTCAACGTCACTTTAGAACAACTGCTTACCAAGAGGCAAAACTGAAACTTAGATTCCTGCCAAACATGACTTACTCAACATTAAGAACTCATTTCCCACTGGATCGCTAAGTCACCCAAGTGGGAACCCAGGCTGAACATAATTGCTAAGAAGGATATACTCAGTTTGAGGTACCATGAGGCCTACATGCTCTGCAGATTAGCTGAGTATCTTATACAACTGCTCAAGTGTGGAGAGAAGAAAAAAAAGGAGAAATGAGCAGTCACTGTGCACTTCTGTGCTGATTGAATAAAATGTGCAACTCCATTTACGTATAAAATGTACCTATGAAAAGAGGATCATAAAACAAGACTGTGTGTAGTCGTCTCGTTATGTTTTCAAACGGATCTGGCAAGGTGGGTGGCATTAGCTTCCATCACAGAAATAGCTGGAGCATCCCAGGATACTCATTCTGATAGAAGCATCAGACCACGCTCTGCTTAGCACTTCAAAATATTTTCTAAATCTTTAAACCTTCCAGCGCCTTCGGCTAGTACTTCTGGAGTCCACATCAAAGCTCATGGGAATTCCTGGGATCTCTGCAAGGTCTAAATGTAAATACATCATGCAGTTCTTCTCAGAATTTTAAAGATAAGTTTATACTATTACAGCTTAAATATTAAAACTCATTAATTTTTAAAAATCTACATACACAGAATCAAAGAGCAGCTCTGGCACACTGTACAAAGCAGGCTGCTAGTACAAGGGGACCACACTCCAAACCAACAGTCTCTCCACTTCCTTTCAATCTCCCCACCCTGAATACAGGAACTATTTTACCAAATTCTTCTTGCTTTGGATTTTTGTTTTGTTTTGTTTTATGTGCATGTGTGTTAGCTGCATGTCTGTACACCAAACACATGCCTGGTGCCCAAAGAGGTCAGAAGCGTGAGTTGGAGCCCCTGGAACTGAAGTCATGAATAGTTGTGAGCCACCATGTGGATGCCAGTGCTTTTAACTGCTGAGCCACCTCCCTAGATCATTTCACCAAATTCTTACTGTCAATAATTAGCTAAATGCTGGTGTTATAAGTTATTCTGTTCTTTCCAAAAGCCTCCATGTTTTCTGAAGGTCCTACCTTTTCTTAAATAATATTAATCAGAGAGTAAACTCTCTAATAATTAAAAGCAGGGATTTACCCCTACAAGCCTGATGGTCAAGGAGAGCAACCTGAGAGTGGGGACCGCACCACTCCATGGCTGCATGACCCCTGGCAACATGAAGCCAGACAGGCTCAATTAAGCGACTGGCCTGAATGGGAATCTGTAAGTGGCGATCAAAGCTCCAGGTCCCGAGTCCACACACAATGACTTCAGGTTTCTACCTACTGCTTCCTGCTCTGGGCTTCTCAACCGAGCTGCTCTTACTCCCTCTGTCCATTAAAGTACCCGTTGCCTAGTGCAGGCTGAAGAGCCCTTTCCAAGGCTCTTGTGAGCACAGAGCACGTCAGAGGTTTTCACATGCCTCCCTAACCAAAGCCTGTCATCAGAAATGCTAAAACTCCTGAACTTTTAAGCTGAAGATTTTTGGATTTTTGGGTTAGGGATGCTTAATCTGACTCAGGCTCCCACACTAGAGCCCAGGCTCAGGCTCAAGGCAAAGGGGCACAGACAGAGCCCTCACCAGGTGGAGGTGGCTTGCTCTCCCACTCGGCGTTCTCCATCATCTGCTTGGCTATGCGCTCCGCGTTGCACTGCTCCCGCTTCTGCTGTATGAGCTGCTGCAGCTCCGTCTTGCAAGTGGTGATGCGGATCTGGTAAGTGGACGGCAGGACTGTGCTGCTGACAACTGGAATCACGGCCTTCTTACTGGGCACGTGTGCTGCTTCTGAAACCTGAGACACAGTACAGACCCCTGGGTCAGAGCAAGGTAGGTTTAATAAAATGTTCCCATATTCTATCTATCCATTATACGGGCTTCTGGTCCTTTAAAAAACACTAGTAACTCAGGCTAAAAGAGTAAGTGGGATTTCAACTGATCTAAGTCAATATCTTCTCATTAAAACATGACTGGTGCGGGTACAGCTGTCTTAAATTACAAACTCACTTCAAATACATCAAAGCCATTATTCTTAACATGCACAGACAATTTGGAAATTCATCTCCAAATATTTTTGCTTTTTGTTAAAGGAAGAATAGAAAGATTTTAAAAGTTTTAAAATGTTCTCTTTAGCCTAGTTATGATCTTAGTTTGGTCTTTAATCCAACTTCAGTTTGCTTTATTAACAAGTGTCTCAAATGAGTGACCTTCTCCTTGCTTAAGTAATTGGGGTTCTCTCGGCTCTAAAATATAAACTAATCAGTGCCATCTTGATTTCTCTACAGCCTTTTGACACACAAAAACAGCAGAACAAAACTCAAACATGAGGATGACAATTGCCTATGTGACAGTACCTGTGGAGACGTAGACAAAGGGACACAGATACCAGCAGAGGATTCAGAGCGAGGTGGTTTCCCAGGCTGAACCACCTCGTGGTCACTGGTTTTGGGCAGGGCCTGTGGGATATTTGGTGGCTCCAATGACCCAAACATGCTTTTCCATTCTTCATTTACATTGGAGTCTTGTTTCACATGTTTCCTAGCTATAAAAATATATTTGGGACAGTTAGTCTAAAGGTAAAACCAACGTCATTTACTGTCTCTTTATAAGGGAACACAATGGACCCTACTTTCTACGTGTTCCTTTACAGCTACATTTTATTCAGATCTATGCCTGTAACACCTATGAAGATATGAATATGATCAACTTATAACCTCAGCATATGGAAATGTTTAGTTATCTACATCTGTGCCGATACTCGGAACTGTCCATCTATTCTCAGCCAGGTAGAAAATAGATGTCTTCATTTGCATTTATTTCATTAATATGTATTCTGGTCTACCAATTGTATGCTTAAATCCTTCACCCTTTTTTCTTTGGAGTGCTTGCTTCTTTTTCTTTTTTTCTTGCTTTTTTTTCTGGTCTTTATGGGTGCTTTATGTGCTATGCATGTAAACCATTAGTAATTAGGTTGCAAACACTTTATCCTAAAGCTTACTTCAATAAAATTCATTTGCTACCCTCAAATATGATATAGGAGCAGGGAGAATCTTAAAGGCCTATACTTAACAGTGAACTATACCAGCAGAATGAGTGTGCACAAGATCTTAGGAGCCTCATACAAAATACGTCAGTGGTACCTGGGCTGATAGTTCCAGATATCTAGTTGCCAAATAACTAAGGATTCTTTGGCCTCTTCTCTTTTGTATTTCATTGTTCATTTTAAATTCATTAGGCATTACCTATACATAATCTAGACACTTATATCTGGTTTACACAGGCTAGACTTGAGTTAGCAGCTAAAGGACTAGAAGACAGCACTTGAATCATCCCTTCCTCAGAGGCACGTGGTTTTACAGGTAGAGAGCTCAGAGAACTGGCCTTCCCTAGTCACAGAGCTGTGATCTAGGCAGGGCCCCATTGCCCTACTTTTCCTCTCCTGTGTCCTCCTACTAAGGAGCTGAGTCATCGCATCTCAGAGCGCATCTCAGACCTCTATATCTGGGAAGTGGGGAGGGCATTTACTATTAATTAACTAAAACCCAGCCTTATAAAGTAGCTTACAATAACAAGATGAGCACGCCCATGTACTAACCCCGCTTCTCATCGGGTTCTTGCTTGGTTTTAACAAGATCAACTTGTCTCCCAGTGATGCCTAAGGCTGCCAAGTCGATTACACCTTTCTGGCTGCTGTCATGGAGGTGGCTCTGGTCTACTGCGTTAGCTTTTGCTCGATTTGATTTCATCATGAAATCCTTCAGTGCCAGAAGTTTATCTTCCTCTTCTTCGGTCATCCCCTAAAACCAAATTAAACCAGATAGTTCGGGTCAATTTCAAAAGAAGAAACAATAGGTGACAGGATGACTGACGGATGAAGGTTTAATTCCAACTTAAACTGAAAAATGAGACAATGATGCAGGAGAAGAAAGAGGAGAGGATGACCACCGGCTCGTCCAGAGGACTCTGCTAAGGTATTTTCTTCATATTAGCTTTGTACCTCAAATTCTGTTGATAATACTGTATCGTAGGTTCATAACTCCAATAAGGCAAGAAAAACACAGATGTTCAGAATGCGATAAAAGTGAGTGAGACGCCTGCTACTGAACAAGTACTTCACATGTTATTCACCTGGGAATTACAGAAATCAAAAGAAACACCCCAGTAAACTATTAGAATGAAGACGTTTGTCAAGTTTTTTTTTTAAAAAAAAAAAAACCACAGTATTTTTTAGATTTATTTTGTGAGTGTTTTGCCTGCATACTGAATGCATGTGTACCACATGCATGCCTGGCGTTCATGCAAGGCGGAAGGGGGCATCACTTAGAACCAGAGTTGCAAATGGCTCTACGCTTCCACGTGGGAGCTGGGAATTAAATCAGAGTCCCCTAAGAGAGCAATAGGTCACCGTTACTCCTGAGTCATCTCTCTGGCCCTTTTATGAAGTTTTATAATGTCCATAATGAAAATTCCCTATCAGCTATGCAAAGAAAAGAAAATTTTAATATAGCAATTATAATTGTATTTTTTAAAAAGCAAACATAGGACTGGAGAGCTGGCTCACTTGTGAAGAGCATTTGCTGCTCTTGGGAGGACCCAAGTTTAGTTCCCAACACCCACATCTGGTGGCTCACAACTTCTGTGGTGGGTCTAACTTCAGCTCCAGGGCACCCAGTGCCCTCTCTGAACTCCACAGGCACTTGCACACACACAGCATACAATCATTGACAGAGAAACAGAAACACACACATAAATAAAAAATAGTAAATAGATAAAATTTAAAAATCAAACACCCGGGCTAGACATGGGGGTTACCCTATAATCCAGTACTCAGGGCCAAAGACTATAAATTCAATCTACCCTAGGATACAAAGACATCCAGACTCAAAAAAAACTAACCAAACACTCAAAATATTCATAGTAAACAAGGGACAAAGCTCTGCAGCATAGCCCACATGACATCACTGAAGTTAGTTAAAGAGGACCACACAATGGGAACACACAGCACACGAGGGAGCAGCAGACTTGACATTGCTGGACTTGTTCTCTCTTACAGGCTCAAGGCAGCATCAGTGAACACACCTGCAGGCTAGCTGCATTTTAGGAAGTGACAGGCTGATTAGGAAAAAATCTTAAAGACATGCATTTGGAAATGTAAAGGACCAGCTATAACCAAAAAAATCCTGAAAAACAAAGAAAGGTGGAGACTTTGTTGTGCCTGAAGCAAGCTAAGTTACAAAGCAGTACTCAAGGCGCACTTCGCACTTAGCAGGGTTCTGCCTGACAGAGCAGAGCATCACCCAGCACTCAGCCCGCCCGCCATTGGCTTCTGTGGATGGCCAGATTAGAGTAATGTTTCTCACCCAGCACTTAACATGCAGCAGACTTCAATCCCTAAAGCAGAGGCAAGTCCTGCTCTTGCAGCTATCCAGAATCATTTCTGGAAAGTTTCCAGGGCTATGGCCTGGAAAAGGAACTCAGCATACATACAGCAGATCTGAGTTTAAGAATGCTACAAAAGTTAATGCAAAAGGAAGAGGACTGGAGAAAGCCGTGCACACAGTTAGCACTTTAGAGAAAGGGGGGGAGGGGTCTCAAGTCTTTGGCTGAAAATTAAACTATATATATTTCCAGAGACTCCTAGGCAAGGGAAAAAGCAACAGCAAAGCAGCAAACCAAATAAGTACCAGAACAGTCTATGCTTCTATCTGCCAAAGGGGAAAGACCTTTAGAAACCCAGATCATCATAAACTGTGTCCACAGAGGATCATGTTGGTGGGGCTAAACAGGCTATATGAAGTGTGCTCGGAACCTATCCTTACAAAGCTTGAAAGCCATGCTGGAAGGATAAAACTGATTCCAAGCATCAACAGACCAAGCCCAATGTTATGTAAAGGAATTCAGCACCAACATCAAATTCACAATGAACCAAGAAAGGCTAGATGGCTGCCAACTGGGGGATGGTAGAAAAACTTGTGTTTTATTATGCATCGTCTCTGCTGTTTCAATTTTGCACTTGTATCTGCATTTGTATGTAGTCAAAAGGTTTAAGTTGTATGGTTTTTCTGTTTTCTTATTTTAAGTAAGGAGTGGAATGAACTAGCCTGTATCCTGTATAGCTCTGAGTACATGGCCACGAAGCAGAGCTCTTACAGATGAGATCTAACTAAAGCATTCCTGCATGTGTCACCTCCCGATGATGTGTCCTGCTGAACACATTCCAAGCCCCACATACCTGCTGTTCCAAGGGTATGTTCAAGCCTGCAGTCTCAGCCCCAGAATGAGAGAACACCCACTCTATGAGCAACACACCACAAGTACAGAACTGTGCATAGAAGGGCTGAGCCCCAAGATAGAGGAGTTCAGAGCTCTCACTGAGGAAGGCTACAACTCTCTTTCTTCTTCTTAGCCAGGCCTTAGGAATGAGAACTCAAGTCTCTCCTAGATCCAAGCCTCTGCTAATGATACAGTAAGCCAGAGTAAGGGCCAGAACCAATGAAAGAGAGTAAATGTGGACAAGAGTTTGTTACACATGGGCTTCTTCACATGTCCATCAAACTCAAACAGGCTTGCCATCTTGGTCTTCAGTTTTGTAATCTGAGCAGGGGTGTGGCAGCTTGACAGTAATAATGGGCTTAGGTTAAAATGCCAGCTTTAAAACATACTGCACGCTGAGAACACTGGCAACTGCACTGCGTCTTTCTGCCTGTAACATGAGTTGCTCAGCCTAGCTTTAAGGACAGGCACAGATCATGGAGAGCACAAACAACGGCAGCAGACTGCTCATGTTTATTTTTACAAAATGGAAGCGAGTGGCTTGTGTTCTTTGTACTGGGTTCTCAGATGCTGGCCTGCTTTCACTGCTGCTGGCAGGTGTCCCTCGAAGTGTGTAAGTCACCTCACCCTTGTGAGCCTCTAATGCTGTCAACAGCAACAACTTAACATAGGCTAGTTTGTTCCTCTTTTCTCCGCTCAGACAATGTAATAAAAATGACAACTATACCAAGCACTGCCTTTCAGAGGCACCAAAGTCAGACAGTTGAGTGACTCTATCACGGGATCAATAATGGCAGCTGGCACTAAGGGAGCGACAGCCATAGAGACACTTGAGGAATCAGAAGGGAGCAGAAAGACTAAGAGAGACAGAGCGTGCGTACCAGTCAACCCAGCAACATCATCAGTGAATACGCAAGGTCAAGTAAATACAGGAAAACAGTCACACTGCAAAGCTCATCAAATTCTGTCTAAGCCATGTGTACTGGGGCACACGCCTTTAACTTCAGCAGGATGGAGATCTCTATGAGTTTGAGACCAGCCTGGTCTACATAGTGAGTTCAAGCCAGCCAGGGCTACACAGTAAGACCGTCTTTAAAAAAACAGTAGTCTATAAAACTGAGTACATTTTTCAGATGAGACATGGCTGATAAGCATTCTCTCCATGAAGATATCTGCAGTCATTAGAGTCGTCCCCAGTCTTCCTATGCTTATGGAGTTCCAGCAATTAGAGTCTTCATTTAGAAGCATTTTTATTCCAATTTTGACACATCCCATATAAAATAGGAAGATGAATCTAAATTTAGTATTTTAAAAGAAGCCCTACCAATGCCAAATAAAGTAAAAGGATTACTTTCTGTTTTTTACAGGATTTGTTAATTGATCCAAACTCAGACTTAAAACACAACAGTAAACTACTGGCTTTTACCAAGACACTACAGCTGTTTGCACACAGGAAGAAGTATGAATCTGGACTGAGATGTGTCTGTGTTCTGACATCTTTCTTCTGGCTGAATGTCATTGCATTTTGATGAAGTATAGAATTAAGGCAAAAACAGTACTTAAATCCAAGGCTCTTTCTATTCTCCCAGCAATCCCAAAAGCAGGCTGGCAGTCTCCGTGACTCCTTACTTAGCCCAAATAGTGTTTAGATCAATCCTACTGTCTTTGCTTTGATGCCACAGAAAATACGTAAGATATTGACAGATTTATTTTCATTTATCATACTATAACCCAATCAAAAACATTTTAAACACCTAAATAGCTACATCAATGCTGTCACGAAACATGTTGGTTGAGGAAGGCACAGACCTGTGAGAGCAGCTTCTTCAGAAGCTGTGCTATGGCAGGGTCCTCAGGTGGAGGGCAGTCAAGAAGAGAGCCATTTCGCTTCTTCTGGCGCATGTGAAGATGTCTGAACAAGCTCGCGATGTCTTTAGACCTCAGAGCATAATCAAATATAGAGCGACTCACAGGCTCTTTTAGAACACTGAGCAGGACGAGCTTCCTTTCGATCTATGTTAGGAAAGGATAAACAATTGTCAAGACTACAGTACACAGAACAATTACTTCCAAACTCAACAAGCACAACCCGTGTAAAGCTAACAAAAGTATTTATTTTCTAAGAAAACAATAGTTTCTTAGGAGAAAAAAAAAATGGGTCACTAGCCAATTTTAAAGGGCTTGTGTATTTCCCGTTTTTCAAAGTTGCCACTAAAGTACCTATCTGTGTCCACCCTAAAGGAAGACTAATAATTAACACCCAAAGGGAAAGGCATTGGAAAGTCAGAGCAAGTCCTTCCTGGATCTGCAGAGGTCAGAACGCTTCCCAGCCCTGCAAGCCAGCCTAAGACACAGGCTCTGGCCAGACATCTCACCAAGCATCACCACAGGATTTCCCTTCAGTTTTCATGTTTCCCAACAGACTCACTCTTCTCAGAGTTCAAAACTTCCTTCTTTTAGTGGCTCTAGAAACACTCTCTGGTCAATACACATATAATAAAAAGGATGGATATTACCAGCAGTCACCAAAAAGACTCTTGCTTTTCCTTTCAATGCTGGAGATAGAACCCAGCGGTTTGAACATGTAGACGCATGCTCTACCACTGAGATACATCCCAGCCCCTGGCTTTGTGAGACAGGAGCTCCCTATATAACTCACACTGATGTTGGATTCTTTATGTAGCCCAGGCTGGCCGTGAGCTCACAATCTACCTGCCTCAGTCTCTTGGGAACTGACACTGGAAGTGTGTACCATCACACCCAGATCTAAAGGATGTTCCTTGGATATAATTAACTGCTGCAGGCCCTATGCTGGGGACCCGGGTTGGATTCCTAGCACCCATGCTGGGTGCTCACAGCCACATGTCACACTAGCTCCAGGCAAGCCAAAACTGTTTCCTGTCCTCTGAGAGCACTGCACTCATGAGCACAAACCCATACAGGGACACACACATAAACACAAAATTAAAACTTAAAAAGTCCAGATTTTAAAATAAAGAAGGGTAAGACTTAGAAAACATAAATAATTAGCCCTTCAATTCTTGATCCTGACTTTAAAAAAATATAAACCAATGAGCAACACTAAGTTAAATAAGCTAAATAAATCAATAGTCAAGGGGCCGGAGAGATGGCTGAGCATGGACGGTTAAGAGCACTGGATGGTCTTCCAGAGGATCAGGGTTCTATTCCCAGCACACACATGGAGGTTCACAACTGACTGCAACTCCAGTTCTAAGGGATCCAGCACCCTCTTTTGACCTCCTTGGGCACCACGTGGTCTTGTAAAACACCCATATACATAAAACTTAAAAAAGTAAAAATAATAAAAATAAAAGCAGATACAGTCTAAGATTACACCAAGGGACTGAAGTCTGACCTTCTGCGTGCCACATGGTATGACATAAAGTCTCTTGACAGTGTCTCTCTTACGGGTAGTCAGCTTATTAACATTGTTAGCTTGAAAGGTATATAAAAACGTCACAGACCTGGTTAACTGAAGTTTTATGTTAAGGCTTTTTGATGTATGACTCTAGAGACAGACTGGGAACAGACTGGCATAAGCTGGAACACGTGTACCTGTATCACTGGTTGTGTAATATACGGGTCAAGATATGGCATGAGCTTGCAGTAGACGTCAGCAGTGCTGATCTGATGAGCCACCACTGTGATAAATCCCACAGCACCATAGCAGATCCACAGATTAGGGTGACACAGGAAGGGAGCTAAAGGGAAGGAAGGGAAACAGATCAAACCAGAGTCACACAGATCCTTACACTGCCATAACGTGATAAAGATCACGCTGCCGTGGAACCAGCACATACTGCACGATGAAGAAACTCACCAGAATGGTTCTAACTCTCCCTTATCATACTACCAGCCGTTCCATAAAACCAACCTCCTGTCTAAGATTTCTAAAGTCCTAGCTTTCAGAGTCAAGTGCGTTAACACATAGTCATCTTAGACATAAAAATCCCAACGACACTCTGTAAGGACTTCCAGTTCCACTTTACTGCATCCACTCAGGACAGCAGCTACCACACAAGAGGCAGAGAGACACACGGGGAATTGTTTCTTCTCCACACCACAGCACTGAGAAAACAATCTGATCTCTCTGGCATCCTTTTAAATGCAGAGTCTGGTCAGATCTAGCACATAACTCATAAGTTTGCATGTCATCGTGAATGAAAAAATGGAAGAGTAAACATGTCATGTCTACTCTTCAAAACAGAAGATTAACCCAGAAAATTGAATCTCTTCGTTCCTTTTAATACTTTCATGCACTATATCTAAATCACTTATTTCAACTAATCAAAGTCATACTAATATGATTTAGAATAAAATTCAAACTTTTAGAACACAACAGTAGGATGAGGTCTAAATATGCAAAAATATACTCAGAGCTGTTTATCAGAGGTCCATGGAAAGGAAGAAAGACATAATTGTCACCATATACTAGTGATGCTTATATGAAAAGGAAAGAGAAAGACAAGTTCAAAGACCCTCTCTTCAAGGCTGCCAAGATAGTTGAGCCAGCAATGGCTCCTGGGACCAAGCCTGACCACCTGAGAGAAAGCCACGCAAAGTGAAGACAGAACCAACCACAGAGTTGTCCTCTGACCTCCACAAGCATGCAGTGACATGTGTTCATGCACATATGAACACATGCATGCACACATGTATACACAAACACACACACACACAAAATAAGTAAAGTAATAAAATCTCTCTTAAAAGTTCTCACACGATCATTTCATCACCCATGAAGGTTTTGATTACTTCACAAACCATCCACAGCTCTGTTCATCTTCCCTTGGACACAAAGAAGGAAAACGGATGGAGTTGAGTGGTAGGGTGCTTATCCAACATGCCCAGGGCCCCAGAGTTCAACCCCAACACCTCAACTACCAAGAACAGTAGGAACCGGCAAAGCCCTGAGACCCTCTAGAAAGTACACAGTGAGTGCTGCCATGCCTTGAGGGGAGATGGGGTGCTGCACATGGTAAATTGCTGATTCTGAGCTTCCCACATGTCGGTGCTTCCTATGCCCATGAGGTACATGCCTCTCACAGTCCTTACTTTATTTAGTCAATGGATGTGAGCAAATGTAAGACCAAGAAGAATGTGTCACACAGCTAGGCTTGCTCCCCTGTGCTTCTGTCACACCGTGAGAACAGCTGGGACAGCTCAGTCACAACAACTATGGTCCCACAATGAGACAGATGGATCATATTCAAAGACAAAGGAGACGCACAGCCTGAAGCAGAGCCACCCACACAGCCCACAGGTGCATGGCAACAAATCCACGGCAGAGTTTCCTGAGACTCTGTGGTTGACTGACACACAGCATTATTATAGCAGCAATTAGCTGACAAAGTACATCAAATCCTTAAGCCTGAGCTGAGAACACTGCTTAGAAAATGTAGCATTCAATCTTTTCTCTCTAATATGTCCCAATTCTCTGAGACAAGCATGAGGAAAGCAGAGTATGAACAATAATCTAAGCAGACATAACAGAGCTCTTAAAACCAAGGAAATCATGACAAACTCCACCAAGAACATAACGGCCCTTCTAGTCTTGGAATCAACTAAACCAGTGTGATAGCTCGTGCCTGGTATACAGCACTGGGGGAACTGAAGCCCAAGCAAGAAGTCCTGAGTTCAAGGCCAGCTTGGAACTTCAGTGCTAATAATCTGCTTAAAGATATACAATATATAAAGTAAAATAAATCATTCAACAACATAGAACATGAGTGGAGAAATTAAAAGTTTAGGTTTTTGTGTAGATGAAAATTAAATTTCTAGGGGTTTAAAGATTCAAAGCATAGCACTTTAAAAACATCATCAAATCACAAAGTAAGACGCAAGAGTAAGAATGGCACAAGGGACTAGATGACACCAATGTGTCCCTATTAAATACTTCCTTTAAATAAAGATGGATTAAATTAAAAAAAAAATCAGAGAAGCTGAATAAACAAGAAAACAAAGTGCAAAGACACACTATGACACCAATAGCCTACTTAAGGGCACACATACACTGCTGTGCTTAGGGCACACATACACTGCTGTGTTTAGGGCACACATACACTGCTGTGTTTAGGGCACACATACACTGCTGTGTTTAGGGCACATACATACTGCTGTATTTAGGGTACACATACACTGTTTAGGGCACACATACACTGCTGTGTTTAGGGCACACATACACTGCAGGCATAGGGGTAGGTAGAAATTATCATCACCAATTACTCATCTGACAGAAGGCAAGTTATCTAGAATATGTAAAGAACTAAAACTCTGAACATCAAGAGAACAAATAATCCAATTAAAAATGAGAATAGAACTAAACAGAATTCTCAAAAGATGAAACACTTGGCTGAGAAACACTTAAAGACATGTTCAGCATCCTTAGCCATCAGGGGTATGGAAACCAGAACTGTTCTAAGATTTTATCTTACCTCAGTTAAAACGGCCAAGATGAACACAACAAATGATGCCTCATGTTGGCGAGGATGAGGAAAGGGGAACGTTCAGTCATGGCTGCTGGGAGTGCACACTGGTTCAGCTGCTACAGACATCAGTGTGGCAGGTCTTCAGGAGGGAGGAATCTATCTCAAGAGCCAGCTATCCCACTCTTGGGCATATCCCCAAAGGAGCTACATGCTACTACAGAGGCACTTGCTCATCCTTGTCACTGCTGGTCTATTTATAACAGCCAGAAAGTGGAAACAGCCTAGGGGTCTGTCAACTGAAGAATGGATAATGGAAATGTACATTTACACAATGGAATATTACTCAGCTGCTAAAAAAATTAAAATATAAAACTTTCAGGTAAGTGGAAGGAACTAAGAAAAAATAATCACAAGTGGGATAACACACCCTCAAAAAGACAAATACTATACATTTTCTTTTGTGCTTATTCTCACTCTATCAGAGTGAATTCATATGAAGTTATTCCTGTACCCAAACTTCCCACGATGTCTCAAAACCAGAGCTTACCAATGTCACTGGCGAATTCATAGACATGGGGTTTCTGCAGCAGTCCTAACTGGCACATGCAGGTCAGGGCATTGAGAGCTTTCACGATGACGAACTCCTCAGCATCGCTGAGGCCTTGCTGGAGCAGGGGCTTGAGGATGGAGGAGCTCTGCCAGCCAACATAGGCAGCCACACCTGAAAGGGAAGACAGAGTCACCATTACCCAGCACCTGACTGTGCATTTCACCACTGAGTAGCATGTGACACTTAACACAGCAAGCCACTCATCAAAACCAAGACAAAACCAAACTTCCTTCCCAGCAAAATAAACAAAAAGATGCCACCAACGTCAATCATCCAGAAATCTGAGGACACCAGAACTTACAGAAGAGAAAACACGGGGATGCCTAAAACTGTCAATATTAAGAAAGCAAAAATAAGTCAGATATCTGAGACAGCTCTTCCTCAGAAGTTTTCTAAAAACCAAACTCTATGTAGCAAAATTAAGAGGGAGGTGGAGAACCTACAGAATAGCAGATGAGGTCCTGAAGATCAAGGAGGAAAACTGGTGACAGCAAACAAAATCCTCCAGCCCAGTTCCTAATAAATCCTTTCACAGATACCTGGGGCTACAGAGGTGGCTCAGCTGGTAAAGTTGGTCATGGAAGCACAGGACTCAGGTTTAGATCTCTAATATAACCCTGGCTCTGGAGATGGAAAAGGCAGGGGAATCCAGGGCTCATTGGCTGGCCAGTTTCATTGAGACGTCTTATCTCAAAATAGTAAGGTAGAAAGTGACCACAGAAAACACTTGACACTCACCTGGGCCTCCACTATGTGCACAAACATACACACGCAGCCAACATGTACACGCAGGCAGCCACACATGAAATGATACATATGAAGACGTACACATAGACAGCCACACATGAAATGAACATGTACACATGCACACTCCATACTAAATTTCAAGAATAACACAGGGAAGGAATGGGATAAATTCCAAGCAACAATAGTACTGGCAAGAAAGAAGCAGAGTGCTGCAGACAGGTGAAGAAGAAAGCAAATCTAGGACTCCAGAGCAAGTAACAGAGCCACGCCTAAACAAATGTGCAATGAATATCATCAGTAGACAACAATGACGAAAAGACCCTCAACTGCCACTGCCACAGCACAGTCAAGTGCAGGGGAGTGACCAAATAGCCCTTGGGAGCAACTACCTGACTCTTAGTCAATAAAACTTACATTTGTCAGAAGGTAACTGTTATCCTGGTCCTGTAGAATAAGTCTATTTGAGAACACTTTATTTTAATCATAGAACAAAAGTAAATGTTTACTATGACAGTGAAATTACTAACAATTCAACTAAACAAAGGGATGGTGGAAAGACACAGGGGAAGAGCCTTCATCTCCTTATACTACAAATAAAAAGCAGGACAATAATAATAGTAATATATTAAACGTCTAAGAACTGAACAACACTAAGTGATCAGCACTGTAAAACTAACCAGGGATGCCAGCTGTGACGGCTGGTCAGCTAAGGCTGCATCCTGTGCCCTGTGTGGTGGCACACACATGAACACCATCCCAAGATTCGGTATGAGGCTCAACTACCCTGTGAGACTGTCCTTCAAAAACCAAAACAGCCTTCTTCTTTTTAATACATTTTAAAAAATCAACTAAAAACAGAAAAGGACTTGCCTTTCTATATGCTCCAGAAACCCTAATGTAATTTTATGCAAGAAAAAGAACCAAAATAATAAAAGATAACGTAAGAAACACAAACATGTGACCATCAGGAAAAGGTTTTGTAGGTTGGCTAGCAATCAAAAACCACCCATGAAAATCCATTACTTTACCCTTTTAACAAGCAATGGTTAAGGGAAGCCTATTCCTGGCTGGGAGTGCATGGGGTGGGTAGCACCTCAAGTTGATGGAGTCAAAAATAACAAAAACTTCACCAGCTATTTTAACTCCACGACCCCTGCTTCAGTTCCTCCTGCAGTTTTCTGCCTCAAGTTCTGCTCTGACTTCCCTCAGTGACGGACAGCCAGCTGCTAAGATGAAGTAAACCCATCTCTCCTCAGGTTGCTTTCGGTCGCGGTCTTTCTTTCTCACAGAAACAGAAAGCTAACTATGAAAGTGTCTCTCTCTGAAGCGGAACTCACACTTTCTATGTAAATCTTATACTTCTAGCTACAGAAACTAGTAAGAAATAAGTAAACGGTGTACTAGCCATGTGGTGGACAGTAAGCTGCAATATGACAAGTGTAGAGGTCGCTTGTCTGAGTGACAGGACCAACATCTAGTGCTGTTTCTCAGAACAAAGCCTGCCACTAGGAAGTGTGTGACCAGACTTAAATACCTAATCATACTGTTTACTTAAATCAATATGTAAGGCTCCCTGCATATGATTCAAAATTAAAATTAACCAATAATCTCAGTACTTGGGAGGTTAAAGCAAGGACATTTAGAATTCCAGACCAGCCTGAGCTGGTTAGTAAGACCTTCTTAAAATACAAAAACAAACACAAACACAAAAATTAAATATTCAAAATATTTAATTAAAAGAACAAATGAATTATGGTAAAATTATTTAGTGGAATAAAATGATATACATCTATTGAACTATGGTTTCAAAGAACTGTTAATAATGCTATAAAATGCTCAGTTTTTTTTTTTTTTTTTAATGTAAGGCAAGTTAGGAAGTACTATACAGTCCCCAGCAAGGCCAGAGACCTGAGTACAACCCCCAAGTCCTATTTGGTGGAAAGAGAAGACCAACTCCCACAAATATACCACAGCACACGTGCATCATCCCCAGAAAAATAAGCAAAAACAGTTAATTAAAAATTCTTGGCCGGGCGGTGGTGGCGCACGCCTTTAATCCCAGCACTTGGGAGGCAGAGGCAGGTGGATTTCTGAGTTCGAGAGTTCGAGGCTAGCCTGGTCTACAAAGTGAGTTCCAGGACAGCCAGGGCTACACAGAGAAACTCTGTCTCAGGAAAAAAAAAAAAAAAGGAAAAAAAAAATTCTCAAAAATAAATGTCTGCTGTAGAAAACTGACAAACATGGAAAATATAAACCAAACAATCGGCTGCTATCCTAGCCCAGCACATAGGCATCATGTAGACCACATACTGCAGCCTCTGCCTTAAACAGACTAATTTCTGCTTCTGCCCCAATACACCACTGGGCTCACACTTCCGGAAGACCTGACACTCCCTCAGTCACTTCTGCAGGATCTCATGCACTTTCCCAAGTCACCATTCTGAACGACCACACACTACTCCTCCTTATCCCTGTAACACTGATCAATTAAGCCGCTCCCCAATCAGTTATACTGCAAAGGAGCATGAAGACTGACAGAAATAATAGGAACCATTCATTAAACAAAACTTAGTAATATCATTACCTATCTTCCAAACCAATGGAAGGGTTTGAGAGGGCACTTTATAATCTAAAATATGACTTTAAAAAGACATACCGACTATGCTATCAAAGAAAGCTCCACGCAGATGCCAATCATTCTTATCATTTAGGAAAGTGATCATGTGGGACAACAGAACGTCGTTGGCCTTCTGGCGTCCGAAGAAGACGCACAAGCGTGTGATCCCATTCTCCATCAATGTCTGTTTCACAATATTCTCAGGGTCACTTAACAAAGTGACGACCTTCTGCTGGACCATCTCATGTAAGGCCTGGAGCTCTAAAACAAGAAAGAAGGATCAGTTTTCACCCACACATGCAGACCAAGTATTTTGAATTTTGGTATTTGAGCTGAGACAGTCTTGCTATGCAGCTCAGGCTGTCTTGGAACTGGTTGTTCAGCCTTGAACTCACAATTCTATTTGGCCTCCCAAGTGATGAAATTACAGGTATGACCCAGGCACAGCCAGCCCTGTCTTCTTTCTTACTTAGTGGAGTAACAGAATGATCGCAGAAGCTTCCACACAAACCCTGTATTTGCTAAGCTATTCCACTGTTCAAAGGTCTACAGGTGAGACAATGAAAATCATCTCCACAGTCAACGCTGGGACAGCAGCTACCATCTCACAAAACAGCTCTCTGTTTATGATCTCAAGATGAAATGCAGGAGGAAGCACCAGAAAGGAGAGTTCATTACCTCCCCAAAGATCAACATTCACAAGGCCATTGAAGAACCAGACTGGCTCAGCATGTAACTTTTAAAAAGCTGGATGGATGGATGGATGGATGGATGGATGGATGGATGGATGGACGGACGGACGGACGGACAGACAGACAGACATATATATCTATCCATAGAATATATCATAAGTTCTCTATACAGTCTGTGCAGACTTCTTCTCTACTCATCCTTATTTAGCCACCTGGTTGTCTTGTCTTGCCCTTGCTAAAGCCCATGTCTGAGAACACTGGTTGGTTCTTGCCATTTCCCCACTGCTACTAGCTGCCTGGAGTACAGCATGTGCTTAACCACTGCTCAGCTGAATGAAGGGGGCAAAGCCATCCTCCTCTGCTCAGGGCTGCATGCAAACAAATGTATAAACTAGATTTTCACTAGTAGATCCTACCTTAAACCAGCACAGAAAGGACTCAATTCTACTTCTGAATCTTTGACTAAGAAGCTGTTAAGTTTTTTTAGAGACAGAGAAACATAAGCCACTGGCCTCCGTGAGGTCACCATCACAGGTGTTTCTTTATAAATGAGGAACTTTATACGTAAACCCGAGATACTAATTACTAAATGATCAGGGATACTCAACATGACTCATGCAAGACGAAAAGGTTTAGGTCCTTCAACGATGGTGATTCCATTAGTTAGCACAAAGCACCCAATTTGGCCAGCTTTACTGCTCATGCAACTCCACAGCAGTGAGTGGCAGTTAACAGTGTGTGAGGACAGACAGGATAATGTGCCAGGGGCCCTTCCCATCCTAATACCCACTGCTCCTCCACCTTACAGGAGAGTCACAAATGACAGCTTTTACACGTTACAATTAGTGGTGTAAATGGCGAGGATTTTAAGAGGGGAAATAACACAACCTGTGTCATAGTCTCCGTTAGGGCGCGTGGCTTCATCCACCTCTTCACTATCCGGCTCGTTCTCCATGTTGAGAGTTTTTAGCTGCACTAGTTCCAGGAATCGCAGAGCCGTCTCAGCCAATAGAGCTATGTTTTCTATGATACCAGAAGAACAGTTACAATCACAACCTCAAATTTTCATGCTGCTTATAACTTTTCCTCCCAAAGTCCTTTAACTTTTTTGAGACAGGGTCCTTGTGTATCCAAGTGGCCTCAAACTGGAGATCCTCCTGCTTCTACCTCCAGAATGCTGGTAACTACAGGTCACCATTAGGCCTGGAATCCCTAAGTCTTTATACATCTAAATACTAATAAATCCTAGAAGAAAAGCAGGATTTTGAAAGTTAGCCTTTAATCAGTTTCTATAATGATCTCATAATCTATGTTGATCTCTAAAGAACAAAAGAATTTTGCATTTGCAGAAACTAAAATAAAGTATTTCTTTTCCTTTTTTTTTTTTTTTTTTTTTGGTTTTTCGAGACAGGGTTTCTCTTTATAGCCTGGGCTGTCCTGGAACTCACTCTGGAGACCAGGCTGGCCTCGAACTCAGAAATCCACCTGCCTCTGCCTCCTAAGTGCTGGGATTAAAGGCGTGCACCACCACTGCCTGGCAAAGATTTATTTATTTTATTTTATTTATATAAGTGCTCTGTAGCTCTCTTCAGCCACACCAGAAGAGGGTATCAGATTTCATTACATGGTTGTGAGCCACCATGTGGTTGCTGGAAATTGAACTCAGGACCTCTGGAAGAGCAGTCAGTGCTCTTAATGGCTGAGCCATCTCTCCAGCAATCTTATTGTTGTTTGTATGTTTGTTTTTCAAGACAGGGTTTCTCTGTGTAGCCCTGGCTGTCCTGGAATTCACTCTGAAGACCAGGCTGGCCTCGAACTCAGAAATCCGCTTGCCTCTGCCTCCCAAGTGCTGGGATTAAAGGCATGCGCCACCACCGCCCAGCCTAAAATAAAGTATTTCTAATGAGCAAAAAATACTTAACTCCAGAGCTAGCCTTTAAAGGTATCCTGCCAGTTAGAAAGTTATTAGACTAACACAGAAACTTTTGTACCAAAGTAATGTCACCCAGGGCCTGGAATCAGACAGACCAGGACTCATTCCTCAAGCCTGCCACTTACCAGCTTACTGTGCTCACAGCCTCAATCTTGGATTCTTCAGAAAAATTAGGAATCTGACTATCTTAAAAAGCCATTACTAAACTGAATCAGCTATCAACAGACTGCTATTCACACAATAGCCTGAGGTTCCCATGGACAAAGGGTGACAGTGCTGGCTGCACTATGCACTGTCTTTTCTCTGACGACCTACGAGCCTGACCAACACTCTTCACTACCCACAGTTCCCATTCTGACCTCTACTGTCACATGTGCCATCACTGATCTGATCTTCTCTAACTGCCATTCTTCTGTTTATATTTACTCCTACATCTGTAGGGGTGACCTGAGCTGAGACTCACAGCAATGGGGACATGGAACCTGAAGAAACCACCTCCTGTAGTCAGGCAGAACCCCTAGTGACACCAAACCACCCACAAAACTTTCAACCCAAAATTTGTTCTGCCTATAAGAAATGGAGGGACAAGGATGGGGCAGACAGAGAGAATGGGCAACCAATAACTGGCTCAACTTGAGACCCATCCCATGGGCAAGCACCAGTCCCCAACAGTATTAATGACACTCTGTTATGCTTGCAGACAGGAGCCTAGCATAACTGTCCTCTGAGAGGCTTCACACAGCAACTGACTGAAACAGATGCAGAAACCCACAGCCAAACATTCAGTGTGTGGGAGAGACAGAGATTGGGGACTCCTATGGAAGAATTGGGAGAAGGACTGAGGACTCCAGAAGGGATAGGAACTCCACAAGAAGACCAACAGAGTCAACTACCCTGGACCTTTGGGGGCTCTCAGAGACTGAATCACCAACCAAAGAGCATACCCAGGCTGGACCTAGCTCCCCAACCCCAGCACATACGTAGATGAGCAGCTCTCTCTTCATATGGGCCCTGAATTACTAAAGCAGGGGCTATCCCAAAAGCTGCTGTCTGTCTGTGGAATACTTCCCCCGAACTGGGCTGCCTTATCTGGCCTCATGGGACAGGATGCATCTAGCCCTGCAAAGACTTGATACACCAGGGCAGGGGGATACCTAGGGAGGGCCTCCACCCTCTCAGAGGAAAAGGGGATGGGGAATGGAGGTTGTGGGGAGGGACTGTATGAGGAGGAGACAGGGAGAAGGGGCAACAATTGGGATATAAAGTGAATAAATAAATAAACAAATACATGAAAGAAACAAGGCTGTTACAAATAATAAAATCACGTGTCTTAAAGAGAGCCTGAATTTCTAGGCCTCACTTTATACTCCCACAATACACAAATGAGAAAGACCAGGAACAACATACATTTACGGCAAGAAACCACCCAACAACCGCCAAGCCTTTGGGGTTGTGCCTAGACATAAAATTAGCATCCTAAAACCAGTTTTCATGTATTCTTTTAATAATGACAGGCAAATCATAAACAAGCTAATAAGCAAGTTGCTATAAAAACTGCGGCAATACCATCACCACATGTGTGCTATGCATTATCTACAAAGACTTCCAAACAGACGGTCCATTTTCCATTAGATCATAGATATAAATTATGGATTATGTAAATGTCTCAGTGATATTTCCCATGGTGAAGTAAGTATTCAGAAATAGTTCAAGGAGCTAAAAACATAAGTCTTTACTGCTAGGCTCTGTGGGAGAGAATTCTAAGTAGAAAAAGTGGTGTTCATGGCACATCCGACTCCTCAAGATGCCAGGAATCCTGAGCACTAAAGTAAGGGGGACGGGACCTAACTCAGAGTTTCAGTCAACACCATGATCTTTTTCAATGGTAACAGAATGCTCTCCCCTGAAATAAAAGTAGTGCTCAGGGAAACTCTGAAAAGGCTACAACTCTAGGTCAGGAGCAGGTACTTGTAAACATTAGTCTTCTGCCAGCTAAATAAACTACTCCAGGTCACACTGTTAGAATCCACATTGTAGCCAGGCAGTGGTGGCGCATGCCTTTAATCCCAGCACTTGGGAGGCAGACACAGGTGGATTTCTGAGTTCGAGGCCAGCCTGGTCTACAGAGTGAGTTCCAGGACAGCCAGGGCTACACAGAGAAACCCTGTCTCAAAAAACAAAAACAAAAACAAACAAACAAACAAACAAAAAAAGAATCCACATTGTATACCTCCTCACCTGATAATTCTAATCATTTTAAATGCAAAAGAATATACAAAAGTTGAGCCCCTGGAATAGATTAGCTATCAACATTAACATATGCACACATGTATTCATAATTCAAAAGCCAAGTTCAAACACTCAACTGCCAAAGAAATCAGGAAGCCAAGAGGTATGGTGGTCAGTACTTAAGAAACAAGTGCAAACTTTAACTAGACAAAGAGCTCTTACCAGCATAGGCCAGTCTGACGATGGTAGCGTCGTCCTGGGCCAGGTGGGCTATGCCGGGGAGAATGTACTCTGGATAGATATTGACATCATTGCGAGGAACCTCTTGGACAAGGGCAAGGACTTTGGTGAGTGTCCTGAGAGCTTCAGCCCGCACTCTCGGGACAGAGTCATTGCTGAAATGCAACAGGTAGGGAGTGATGCGATCCAGAAGGATCTCCACACTAAGCCTTGGGGCCAGATGCAGAAGGAGCTCTAAGGCGGCCAGTTTGGAGTCACAGGACTTCAGTGTCTGCAGGCAGGACGTAATCACAGACACCAGAACAACCAGCCCACTCGCCTTGGACTCCCCTTCCGTTTTTTCTGGCAAATCATGTCCACAGAGGTTGTGAATTATGTTGCCCAAATCTTTACGAATAACCAAAATCCGCTCATCTGCAGAGAGAAAGGTTTCCTTGGCAAACTGAGCCATGTAAGGTTGAAGGAAAGTATAAAATATCTCAGGGAAAGCATTTCCTCGTTGCTGCTTCAGGTAGTCCTCAGCTTCCAAACGCTTTTCTGGCTCACGATGGATCATCTGGGTCACCTACATGAAAGGAGAAAAGGATCCACTTAAGAACATGAAATGCAAGCCAGATGGGGTGGCTCATACCTGAAGCCCGCACCCCGGAGGCTTGGGCAAGGCCAGCCTTCAGGGCTAATAACAAATTGAAGGCCAGTTGCACTGCATAAGATCTTGTCTATATGCACTCACACAGGTACACACGCACACACACACACACACCAAATCAAGCTAGATGAAAGTTACAAAAGCGATTGCATGAGATCTAAGGGATTCCTGAGTAAATTCTAATTATTCTCTTTGTCTGACCTTTTTTTAGAACTACAAACTAATTATGGCATTCATCACCCTAGAAGGCAAGGGATGTTACACATGAATGTCCACAGATATCCTGGTAGATAAGAGGTCATATCTGTTTGTTCAATGTTTGTTACTAAAAAGCAACAAACCTTCAGAGAAAAATGAATAGACACAATTGCACACACAAAATAACACGAGTCTGGAGGAAATTGCAGAACTCTTGAGATAATTTTCAGAGCCCCAATTAAGAGTTCTGGTTTAAAGTACACTCCCTTAAATCCAAAGGATTGGCACATGGTTGAAGTGTTGTTTAGTTGAGAGGAGAAGGAAAGGTCTGGTGATGTAGCTCAAGGATAGAGCGCTGGCAGAGATGCGTGAGGTCCCGCGTTAGGTCCTAGCGCGTCTATGATATAAGATAGTAGGGTGGAGAGACTCAGCACCAAAAGAGAACTCGCTCAGCTCCCAGCACCCACATCAAGTGCCATACAACCTCATAACTGCGTCTTCAGGGGACCTAATACCTCTGGCCTCTGCACTCACATACATGTGTGTACACGTACACGTACACGTACACACACATACACACACACACACACAATCTTAAACAAACAAAATACTTAAAATCATGAGAAAATGTGAACACTAGAAATAATATACCTGATATAAGGACATAAATTCTTTCAATATATTAAAAAGAAAAAAACAGTTCAATGTTTCCACTAGCCAAACACACAAAATACATAAAAATATATCTACGTTTGGCTTTCTTTTTGGATTCTAAACTAGAAACTAGCACTGAACTTAGAGGAATCAAGTGTACTATATAAAAAAAAGATCGAAGAATTACTTTTACATTTGTATTAATGCCTTAAAGATTAATAAACAAACGGACTTTCCAGTCAAGAAAATGTAAGTCCAAAGACACAGAGCTGCTCAGCTAAAGTGAGAGGCAAGTGTCAGCTCTGAGGAGGCAGGAGGCAGTTGTGCTTCTTACCAGAGCCTCTCAGCTTCCTCTGCAGCATCTTGTTTCCAAGGTTACCCTTCTTACTCTGCTCTTCAGACAGTCTGTTATGTAGGCCAGGCTGGCCAGGACCTCATGTTCTCCCTTCTTCAATCTTCCTTACTCACCAGACATATTCCAGGCTAGGGCTGACCCCTGAGCTAGACCAGCATCTCGCAGGTTTTATTTATTTTGAGACAGGGATTTGCTAAGTTCACTGAACTGGCCTTCAACAGTCTGTACCCTCAGGCAGGCCTCGAATTTGAGGTCCCGTTTCCTTAGTCTCCTAAGTAGCTGAGACTCCAGACCTATGCCACCAGGCCTAGTAGTAGCTACCATGGCCAAGAGGAAACAGACTGTGTGTTTCCCCACTTAGAATACTACAGAGTACTCTAAAGACATCACAACCTTTTACGTGACCCAGAGTCACTATCACAGTGTCAGTCACTTTTAAAAGATGTGCTTGAACAGAGACACAGATATCTGATCAGATGGCCTCGCACACAGTTCCTCGGCCCTGTGCTACCATAACCATGTGACTGTGCAGCTCACTTCCAGAACAGGCCACATCTGCCTCGACAAGAAAACGCCTTGTTACTGTGCTCTGCTAAAGCTGATGACTCCCTCTCTCCACTGCAGACGTCTGTCTTCTGCATGCCTCATGAGCAAGTTCTCTCTAGGTCAGCCTCTCCAAAGCCATGCAAACCCACAGGCACAGCCCACTTCCACAACTGCCCAAAGCCAAGAGTTAAGATGATCACAGAACAATAGGTAACAGATCTGTGTTTCTGCTTTTTAAAAAAAAAAAAAAAAAAAAAGTCAGATGTGCTTTATGCCTAAGAGGGGAAAAAATAGTCCATTTCTTTCTAATGAGGTATCAAAGGTGTATTTATCGGTAATAGGTTTTATTCCAAATTTGTTGTGGAGGAGGGACTGGATGTCTTGTCTGTCATCCTAGCACCCAGAAGGCTGAGGCAGGAGGCCTGCCCTGAGTGAGCTAACAGAGTGAGTTCAGGCCAGCTAGAACACAGTCAATTAAAACTGTATGGCACATATTTGTAGCATAGTTACCAATTCTCTGATACTGCGATCTTCAATTTTATTTAGCACTTGTTCAGGGAAAAAATGTCCATTTCTATACGCCAACAGCTGAGAGAGATCAAACAAAGGTACGCCTTCCGTAAAAAGTTCAGCTATTACGCAACCTGGAAAATCAGACACAATTCCATTAGAATGAGATGAAGAGATCATGTAATGTTTATTAGAATTCAGACAAATCAGAATACTCAAAGTGCAAAACCCCAAATAAACTGACTTTAACTTGTACTTCAATGCAGAGGGCTAAGTGCTTGATCAGCAGGGGAGAACTACAAGGCCAATAATTCCCTTCTCTCTTTCTAAAAACACATACACACCAACAAGGAGCTTAACACCCATAAGAAACCCTCTGAAAAATTACAGCATTACGTTCATAAGAACTGCTAACCAGTAGCTAGCCATCTGTCCATCACTAAACAAACAGTAGGTGTTGTCCATAACAGGGGCTACTAGCACAAAGCGGTAAAATCCCACCTCAGCCAAGCTCCGCTCCTAGAAAGGAAGACAGAACATAACCAATGAACACATCTCACTTGTAGTGTTAAATATTATAAACATATACCAAGCGCTAAAAAATGTGGGAGTAAACTAGAGAAAAAGGGGGAAATAATTCAATTGTTTTGAACTAACATAATCTTCAATCAAGAATGTTTTTAAGTACCTACATTCCCAAAAGCACTAACAATTTTTTTTGTACAAAGCAATTTTATTGAGTCACTATCTGACACACACTTACCAAGTCTTATATAGAGACCCTTAAATAATTACTCTACAGTCTTTGTACTTGATGGGCCCTCTACCTAGAATACTCACCCTAAGTACTAGTGAACGCTAGTTAGACCTTTGTCAACCAGCAGTAAATCCTTTTTTAATACCTATTTAAAACTGCTAGAGCCACTGGGCATGGCAGTACACATCCTTAATCTCAGTGGTTGGAAGGCATTGGCAGGTACACCTCTGTGAGTTCAAGGCCAGCCTGATTTAGAGTGAGTTTCCAAGACAGCTAGGACTACACAGAGATCCCGTCTCAGAAAACAAAACAAAACGAGACTGCAAGAGGCACTGCACTCCTCCTCACCCTTTCCCCTCACTGCTACTCTCTTCCCTGGACCAGCTGGTGGGCCATGGACCTTCCCTGCCTGTTAGTTATCTCGGTCCTTACTGGAATGCAAACCCCATGTCTCCCCCATTTTGTGCACTGAAAAGTCCCTATCAACTAAGGTAATTCTGATACATAATAAGCATTCAGTAAATGGGTTAATTCCTAGTTATACAATGTTAGTTTCAAAATAAAGAACTTCAAACAACAGCTATTTCTAAGAAAAAAAAAAAAAAATCAAGTGCTGAGGCCAATAAGGTATGTCAGAGGGGAAAGGCACTTGCCACCAAGTCTGATGACCTAAGTTCAATCTCCAAGTCCCACATGCTGGAAGGAGAGAATCCATTCCCACAAGCTGTCCTCTGACCTCCAAACACTCCCTCACAGGCTCTCTTCCACTGACTCTGTGGGTGTGTGTGTGTGTGTATAAAGGATTATGTCAAAATAAATAAATAAATGTAATATAAAATATTTAACCCATCATATATAAGCAAGAAATAGAAATTCTAAGCAACACTGTAAACCCAACCAGATCTAATAAGCATCAGTATGACATCCTACCTATGACAGCAGAATACAAATTCTCAGAAGCCTACAGAATTCACACTATCTAGACACGACCTCTGCTAAGTCACAAAATGACTCTCAACACTATGGTTTAGACAAAATTTCAGTGTACTCCAAGGCTTCCTGTGTTGAACTGGATCCCCACTGTGAGGTATGATGGAAAAACTTAATCTGACAATGGTGTCAGAGGTGAGGCCTCTGGAAAGTAATCAGAATTAAAATCCTTAGGGAAACCTCTGCCTGAATCCAGGTAGCATCAGAAGATAAGAAACCAACACACAGAGATATGCATGTATACTCGACCCTCTGAAACCGAAGGCCAAATTAAACACTGTCTTTTTTAAATTGACTTGGCTGTTGTGTTTTATCTCAGCAATAGAAAAGTAGGCAAGATGACTCCTAAATAATAAATGGGACAAGGGAGCCTGGGAAGAGTGAGCGTGGTGGTACACGCCTGTGACTCCAGCTACATGGAAGGCCAAAGCAGAACCAAGCTAAAGATCAGCCAGGGCAACGTAGCAAGGGCTGCGACGTAGCTCAGGGATGTAGTGCCTGGCAGAACAGTTCCTGCAAAGATCAGTGACAAGAAAAGAAAGGGCCATTCTGCCATCAGCTACGTGGTGACCCCAACGTCCACTGTCAACCGTCATAAGTGCATCTGTGGAGTGGGCTTCAAGAAGTGTGCCCCTTAAGCACTCAAAGAAATACACAAGTAGGCCATGAAGGACTCTAGCTGAGCCATCTGGGCCAAAGGGATAAGGACTATTCCTGCATAGTGTGATGGTTTGTATATGCTTGGCCCAGGGAGTGGCATTATTGGAAGGTGTGGCCCTGTTGGAGTAGGTGTGGCCTTGCTGGAGTAGGTGTGTCACTGTGGGTGTGGGATTTAAGACCCTCATCCTGGCTGCCTGGAAGTCAGAATTCTGCTAGCAGCCTTCAGATGAAGATGTAGAACTCTCAGCTCTGCCTGCAACATGCCTGCCTGGATGCTGTCATGTTCCTGTCTTGATGATAATGGACTGAACCTCTAAACCTGTAAGCCAGCCCCAATTAAATATTGTCCTTACAAGAGTTGCCTTGGTCATGGTGTCTGTTCATAGCAGTAAAATCCTAACTTAGACAGATAGCTATGTACGTTTGCCCAGAAAATGTAATGACTCACCAACCAAGCAAGCACTACACTGTGCTACTCTGCAATCCTGTTTCCTGGTTCAAAAAGCTACACCTAGGATGTGGTCTGGTAAGTGTCAAAAACAGTTTAAAACTGCTTGCGAAAAGAAAACAAAAAAAAGGGCTGGAGAGATGGCTCAGTGGTTAAGAGCACTGACTGCACTTCCAGAGGTCCTGAGTTCAAATCCCAGCAACCACATGGTGGCTCACAACCATCTGTAATGAGATCTGATACCCTCTTCTGGTGTGTCTGAAGACAGCTACGATGTATTTATATATAATTAATAAATAAATAAATCTTTAAAAAGAAAAAAAAAAGAAAGAAAGAAAGAAAGAAAGAAAGAAAGAAAGAAAAAAAGAAAGAAAGAAAGAAAAGAAAACCAAAAAAAAATTATATGGGCCAGGGGATCTGCTCAGTCAGAAAAGTACTTGCTTTGCAAAGGCCCTGAATTAAAACCCCAGAATTCGCATAAGAAAGCTGGTGGGATGGCTCATGCTTCTAATTCCAGAGCTGAAGACAGAGCTAGGGTGATCTCTGGGGTTCACTGACCAGCAAAGTCTACATGGTAAGCTCCCTGCCCAGTGAGAGACCCTGCCTCAAAACAACTAAGAAAGAACAGGGAACCTTACCAGTGTGGAGGCCCGAAACAACAGTAGGCTGGTTCTTTGGGTGCTGTTCGCTGTGCCTACATACATACACACATATATACACATACACATATACATACATACATACAAATACACACACACACACACACACATATGAATATACACAAAGAAAACCTCCATTGGATTCAACTAGCATTTTGAGTAAATGCACAGCTATAAATACCAATATTCAAAAGAGGCCTTGGAGGAGCATCACACACTGCCTGAAACAAACTACGACAGCCAATGCCAGTCCCTCTGTAGGATGATAGTTTGACTATCATCTCTTTAACGGAGGCCTCTTCTGACACTGCCTCTCGACCTATCACTCCCACAGCGGCTTATTTAACTGTGTGCTTCTGTACAGCAACTTATGCTTATCGCCACCGTGGCAAACACGAGGTGAAACACCCTTTTTCCTCTCTCTTCAACCTGACATGCAGCATCCTCCACCAGCACTGCCAAGTATATGTTTTGCATTTCCTCATCAGTTAAGCATGTCCAGTGAGGAACTCATGTATCTGTCTGAAACAGTCTAAGACAGCAAGAAATCTTTGAAAATCGGGCAATTTACGAAAAGCTACGTATCTGTTTGGCAGTAAAAATGAGCAAACTAGCTGACTCACAAACCTGCTGAAAAGATGTCCATGGCTCTCTTCAACTCTCCCCGTGTTCTCTGATTGCTGTTTAGGTCTACAAGTGGAGTTGAGGGGTCTCTCACGTACTCTAACTCGGCGGCAAACATACCACCATCAACGAAACGTTCAGGAGCAATGTAGCAAGTCCTCCTCCTGGAGGTGTCAAAGAAGTAGTTGAAATCTGCTGGGTTGTCCTCTGGAAGATAAGTGGGCTTAAAACTGGCAAAGTCAGTTAGGAGAACCCAGTTCCAACTGGTGACCATCACATTCTCTGTCTTGATGTCACCGTGGCGGACTCCAGATTTGTGCGCTTGGTCCACAGCTGTCAGGATCTGGAAGGCGATCCATCGCTTCTCGATGTTATTTAAGAACGGGCGGGTACTGATGCGATCGTAGAGGTTGTCTCTCACATACTGCCTGAACAGCATGGCTGCTTTCTCTGATGCTCTTTCTGCTGCTTTCTGGAAAGGTAGGCAGTTCTGTGCAGAATGGAGCCTGATTTTCAGTTCCTCCAGCTCCTGTTTATAACTAGTTAAGGGCAATGTGGGATCTTGAATTGCAAAGACCTTCACAACCACCAGGCCTTCCCGGTGCTTCGCTCGAGCAACTTTAAAAAACCGAGTACTTCCCAGGCTCTTATCATATTCAAAGTCATGAATGTCTGAGAAATAACTCTCTACAGACAGGATCTGGGAAGGAGCAATACCAGCGAGCTGATTTCCCATAATGACCAGCACCTCCGGGTCAGCAGGTTAACACAGAATTCCTATTTAAAAGGATGGGGAGAGGGAGAGAGAATAAAAAAAAAAATGGAAAGAAACAAAGAAACAGTGAAATCACCATTATTTGGCCTTTTCCTAAAAGACAGTTGCACCATTATCTACTAAGTGTATGAATGTGTGTCCCAGAGCAGTCTCAAAATTCAGTAAAATTTATCTAGACAGATTTTATTACTTTTATCTAAGAAGGTGGTGCCACTTCATGCCATCCTTTCCAGCAGCTAAACTACATTTAAAAATATTCATGCCCGTAACGCTTTATTTTATTTTATTTTATTTTATTTTATTATTTTTGAGGTAAGGTCTTGTGTAGCCTGGCTTGGCATGGAACTCTCTATGTAGCCGAGGGTGAGTTTGAACTCCAGATCCTTTAGCCTCCACCTCCCAAGTGCTGGGATCCCAGCATGCCCAACGTGATCCCTTCAACATTAAGCTAAAAATGTTAAAACACGTATTCACTAATATTCAGATTTTAAAGTTTGGCTGCACCTTTAGCCTGTTCAGTACTGTTGGATACTATCTATGAAAGTCGCTAAAATACCTTATGACTCAGTCCTTGTCTGAGAAAACTACAGTTTACTTGCAGGTAAGAAACATATTAAACGCTTAAAAGAAAAGAATCACATTTAAGTCCTCGGAGTGTCAGATAGATTTATAAATTAGCATCAAATGGGCCCTGCCAACCTCCTTGCAGTGATGTCTCTCTCCTCTTAAACCTCTAGTTTGCAACAAGTAACCCCGTCAGAGACATTCAAGAAAAGTAAGCCAAAATGCACACTGCCCCAAGTTACCTTACCCCATATTTTACAGGAACTATCTCCCTACCCCACAGTTTAGCACTCAGGGAAACATTTACCCCAGGCCTCTGCCAACTCAAAAGTCGCTGAAAGATCCCAGGGAGGTCTTGGCAGAGCTCTGAGGGGCCTGGGCGTGAACGGAAGTCGGCCAGGAGAATGTTTTCTGTGAGGGGTCTTCTTTCAGACACAGGACCTGGGTAGTTGGGGGAGAAGCGCAGACATGTCCGATATCTAAAGCTGGGGGTGAACAACTGGGAGAGCAAACACACTCAGGACTCCGGACACTCAGGAGCCTCGCTGCCGGCTCCTCCCCTGCCGCCCTGGGCCCGCGCGTGTTCGAGTCCCCAGATCCCCGGGCCTTTGCATCAGCCCTGGACGGGGACAGTGCCAGTGCCAGTCCAGGAAGACTACTTCACCTGCAGCGAACGCTGAACTCCCGGGAAAGCCTCCGAGTGACCTCACTTCCTGTTGAGAACGGAAGTGACGGAAGGAGGCTTGAGGAAGCGTTCAGTGGGAAGCCGGTTGCTAGGTAACAAGGGAAGGAGGCGTGGCCTCGCTGCCCCAAGCAAAAGGTGCTTTTCTTCACTAACCTCTGGGGCCACTGGCTCTAAGAAAACTTATCCACGTACTTAGAAAAGCTAGTTCCTCAACTAAGTTGGATTTAAACTTTATTGAGTGAGAATTTATGTGTCATAAAGTTCATCAGCTTAAAAAGTGCACAGTTAGGGTGACACGAACCTTTAATCTCTTATATTTTTGGTTGTGAGCATAGCCTTTAATGGCTGAGCCATCTCTCCAGCCCACGAACCTTTAATCTCATTACTCAGAAGATAGAGGCAGATGGATCTCTGTTAGAGGCTAGTCTATCTATAAAGAGAGATCCTCTCCCCCTGCCAAAAATATGTATGTATGTATGTATGTATGTTTTGTGTGTACACACACAAGTTATCTGGGTGTGGCAGAACCAAAGCAGTGATGACCTCACAGCAGGAGTAACTGCTTACAATGAACCTACAACACCTGGCACTTTAAGTCAACCATTGGTTGGGAAAGAATGTGCACTCTACCTCTCCGTGCTAAATAAAGTCTTGGCTTCTAATGTATTCTAGGAGAGAAACACTCACTTTCTTAAATTGAATCCCTATTGAGTGCCCACCAGGCTCCAACGGGTAGTTCCAAACTCACTGCCTAAACTCAGTGGGTCTTGAAAAAATAGGATATATTTGAAAGTATTGATTAATTAGAGGTAGGAGATTACAATAATCACATAATACATGTATGTGTAAGATTGTCCAAAAAAATCAAATTAAAAACATTTTTCAAAGTGTCAAGATAGATGGGTTTTAATTTTTTATTTATTTTATTTTTAAAAGCAAGGTCTCATTCTGTATTTCAGACTGGCCTGAAATGGGCATCCTCCTGTCCCAACCTCCTGGATGGGTTTTTGCTGGAGCTGGGTTCTAACTTTCTTTTGCTGTTGTGCTGGTTTGAATGACAGTGGCTCCCAAAGGCTCATGTATTTGAATATCTAGTTCCTAGTTGGTCGACTATTTAGAAGATTAGGAGGTGTGGCCTTGTGGGAGGAGGTGTGTCACTAGGAGTAGGCTTTGAGGTTTAAAAAGCCTATGCCAGGCCCAGTGTTTATCTCTTCCTGCTGACCAGGTTGTAGCTCTCAGCTCCTTTGCCTGCCAGCTGCTATGATCCCTGCCAAGATGATGACTGACTAACCCTCTGAAACCTTAAGCAAGCCCCTGGTTAAATTCTTTTTTTAGAGGAACTGCCTCTCCCGCACGCCTTTAATCCCAGCACTTGGGAGGCAGAGGCAGGTGGATTTCTGAGTTCGAGGCCAGCCTAGTCTACAGAGTGAGTTCCAGGGCAGCCAAGGCTACACAGAGAAACCCTGTCTTGAAAAACCAAACCAAAAAAAAAAAAAAAAAAAAAAAAAAAAAAAAGAGTTCCTTTATATGGGACTAGGCATGGTGGCTTGTGATTGTTCTTTATATGGGGTCAGGCATAGTGGCTTGTGACTGTTCTTCATATGTTATCAGGCGTATTGGCCTTTGACTGTAACCTCAGTGCTCAGTGGCAGATGTGCTAGAATCAGAAGTTCCAGACAAGCTGTGGCCTGAGCTACATATATGATGCCCTGTCTCAAAAAAAAAAAAAAAAAAAAAAAAACAGAAAGAAAGAAAGAGAAAATGAAAAGTTCTTTATGTATTCATTCTTGAATGTATTCATTCATTATGTATTCTTCTACACAAGAGATTTTAATCCAAAGCTAAATTTTTTTTAAAGCATCCCTGCCAATATTCCTTTCACTCTTCTTTATCTCAGTAGGCAGCACTATTGTTGACTAGGTTTCTTACACTATGAATCTGGAAGTTGTTAGGTCATCTTTGGTACCTTCCTGATGACCCACGGTCACAAAAGGATTGAAACCAGGGTCCACAGCAACACTCAAGCTCTGTGACAATTTTATTGCTAGCAATCAGACTTTTTATAGCCTTATCAGAAACAGAATACAGCAGTAATTGTCAGGATCAATACTGTTGTAGTTGCCAGGATACAATGACGCTTGCAAGCCATACAGGGTACACAAGATTAATGTCTAAGACCAATTGTCTTGTCAAGCTGCTAAACTTCCTTGACTTCCAAGGGACCATACAAAGAAACACAAGGGTGCCTGAATGCTTCACTGCCCAAGGGAATATGCTGGTTTCTCAGGAACGGGAAAGCACACTGTTCCCCAAGAGCCATAGACAGTAACCTGATAAACCTAAGACATATGCCTCTTGAGATAGTTGGGCAGGCTAACTCCATGGTACCTCCCCCTACACCCCCTCCTTGTCTCTCTTCTTTGAATGCCCCCTCCCCCAATCATCACTGGCCCCTGGTGAGATGGTGCCAAGCTATGCCATTGCTCCAGGGTGAAGGTGAAACAGCCATCATCCTGTTTAAACTTCAGCACCTCCATAGGGAAGGCATTATCCATCCAATGTTATTTTTATGTTTCTTTCATGAATTTCTCTGAGTCTTTTTTGGTTTCATTTCGTTTCCTTAAATTACTGAAGTAGACATCCAATGGGGGGGATTGCCTGCGGGGAATGATATGGGCTCAAGGGCAGGCTTGGATTCCTATTGGGCCCTGCACATCTGTCACGGCTCAGAGTGGCAGAAGTTCACTGGGAAATTCGACTGAGTTCCTCTCACACTGTGCCTTGCCCGGGTGTTGGGGAGAACTCAGTCTGGGGGGGGGCGGGCCGGGGCTCTTGAGTCGACCCGGAGACTGAGAGAAACGAGGGGGTGAGGGAGAGCTCTGGCTGCACCCCTCAGGATAGACTCACTGAACTCGCTTAGCAAACTCGGCTAGCTTGCTTAAAGAGGAGGGCCTCCACGGTAGGCCCCAAAAGACCCGAGGGAGTCCATGGGTTTTTCAGGCTTTATTTTCATGACGGATGGTAGTTGAATCTGGATGCACTCCCACTTAGGTGAGGCGGACCTGACTAAAATAGGGAAGAAGGAGGGACTGGGAAAGAATACTTAATTAGCTACGCCCTCTGGCCTTTAGGTATCTCATTAATATGGAAATCTCTCCAGGGCCTGAGGCCTGTAGTAATGCCCTCTGTTTGTGGAGGGGCTGGTAAGGCGTTGCCCTACGTGACTGAAAGGTGCAGGTCAATGGAGATCTTAGACCGAGTGTCAGGACCCTGGGTTCTGGGGACATGGCCAAACACCTGCCGTTGTCCCTGATTTGTCCCATCAGGGTCTGAGGTTCGAGACCTGTGCCCAACCAAGAATCAAGCTATCCTTACAAGGTCCCATAGTTGCCTACAGAGATACCCAGTTATCCAAAAACTGCAACAGTGATCCATTCTCCTTTCTCACTTAAATGATATAGTTACTATATATTAACTACCTGTGTATATTTCGGTCTTCTGAACCTTCTTATGTATTAAATTGCTATTTACCTTTCAGTAGTTTGAAGAATTATGCAATGCTTTGCTATTGATAAGATTAATTTCTAGAGTGGTCTTTTAATAACTAGAACTATAGTGCAGGATGTGGTGTCCCATGCCTTTAATCCCAACACAGGGAGGGCAGTGGATCTCTGTGAGTTCTAACCCAGTCAGGGCTACATAGTGAGACCCTGTGTAAAAATAACCTACAAGAATAGAATCCTAATACACCTATGTTTATCGTATTCTGGAAGTGCATCCTCAATTTGAGGCTAAAAGTCTTCAGCTTACAGACAGCTGGTGGCTTCTGGGGAATCAAGAGTCCATTTTTTTTAAGTATGTTCCTCCCCCACACCACCCCCCGACTGTTGCTCATGCTTCTGTGGATAGCCAGAAGATATTTTAACATTGCTATCATATTTCTGATTCATACCATGTGTACATGCTTTAAACGCCTCTCCAATAAAGAAACAGTACTAGGAAAAACCATACTGGCAGCACGAATTGGACTCAGTGGGTTACAAAAGAAGAAAAAGGGAGTGTGAATTTGGGAGTGGGGCATAGAGGTAGAGGTGGCTCTGGGAGAGGGGAAGAGGGGTGTTAATGTGATTCTCAATACACACACACACAGAAACACATACACAGACACACACTCACATACACATGTACATACACAGACAGAGGGAGAGAGAGAGACATACACACATACACATGTGTATACATGCATACACACACACATATTCACACACAGACATACACATACGCACAGAGACACATACACACACACATACATACATACATAGACACACACACACAGATACACAGACACACATAGAGACACAGACAGACAGACTACACACACACACACGCACACACACACACACGCTTTCCCAGCTTGGTCTAAAGACTGAGGCATGATTGACCCCTAGTTTCCCCACCACAGCTCACATCACTCACTGGTCCTCTCAGTACCCCACACTCTCTCTCTCTCTCTCTCTCTCTCTCTCTCTCTCTCTCTCTCTCTCTCTC